>NC_090941.1:408315161-408618191 GCF_040938575.1 Ambystoma mexicanum | reverse complement strand
GTGTCAAAGGTGTTAAAGCTTACGGTAAAGAGGCTTAGAATTAATCTCTGAGATGGGGGGCTGTTGAAGTTGAATGAAATCCATCTCGATCGCAACTAGTTGGATCTAAAGGAATGACTTCCTCAACCCGGGGAACAATAATGGCCTTGCAAATGAGTTGAGTGATGGAATTTGAGACCTCGACCATGTAGTAATGCTATCCATTTTTGGCGAGTAATACTCTGACTTTACCTCAACAGTCTGAGTCAATCACTCCAGCCTTGACATTTACTGATTGCGGAAGGGCCAACATAGACTTTGTGGCTACCCTTCGGTAGGTCGTGGTGGGAAGCTGTAGCTCCACCCAGGTACTAATGCACATCCTTCCTACTGCCGGAAATAATTTTTGTTCCTTTGTTCCACACCGTGTAAGCCCAGGTCAGTAGAGTCTAGGTGGCCACTAAAGACAACTTAGCATCTGGAGAAGTTGCAATGATCCTAAGAATGCATTTTGTCATAGGACGCTGTGTCAAAGTAATGTTGTCAATGGTTGTCAAATACCACGTCTGACACCACTTGTGGTGGACAGAGCAAAGACATGCTTGATACAAAGATTTTATTTGTAACAGATGGAAATGTTATTTGTGGTTTGTAATAAGGAACAGGTTCGATCAAATGCCTAACAATACTAAACAGGGGTACTCTTGAAACAAGCAGGGATACTGCAATGAAAGAGTGTCTAGGATGGGTTAAAACAAAGTGGTGTTCTCCACCTTGGTGTTACAAATAATAATGTTTTAAACTACTAATGTTAAAAGTCCTTGCCCTACCTGGGACACCCTAATCTACAAACCAATGCCCAAAACAAAGTGGGCAACAGAATGCTTTTGACCTAAGCTTGATAAATTCTTAGCCTCCAGGCTACTGAATGCTAATAACACAAAAAGCTACTTTTGGCCAACACACACATGTTAAATGTGCCCTTAAGAGTCCAACCCTAAGCGAATTCAAAAGAACACAATTTATCACTGTTGCTGGGAAGGCATCTTCAGAGCTACTCAGTCTGTATCTCTCCTTCTGCCTTTCCGCTTTCACTTCAGATCCCCGGGACCACTCCCAGCAATGTAGTTTCACCATCTCTGCTTTGTAGCACACACCAATGCCTTTATCAGTGAGATTCTCCTCACCCTGGGTTTCAGGATTCACCAAAGACCTTCCTCGAACTTAAATGTTTTAGATGCACAACTAGTCTGCCCTGGACCTTGACTCTGTCAGCTTTTCAAAACAGGTGCCACCTGGACCTTAACCTTCTCAGGCTTCGTGAAATGTCCCTCCTGGACATTGGATCATCAACAAGTTTCTCCTGTTTCTTGACTTCCTTAGGCTTCAGAACATGTCCCTTGTGGAACTTGTCTTTCTTAGGCTTCACAGCAGGCCGCTCATGGTCAGTGATTTGTAAGGTATCACAAACGCTTGAATAGGTATTTATCCCCCAATCAACTAGGGCCCTTGTCTGGAAGTAGATATTATCTGCCACAGGTCAGGGATGTCTCTTCTCTCAGGGGTTGCTGTTAGTAAGCCTCAGATCATGGCTTACTAATTCCCCTAGGCTTCTGTAAGGTGTTTGACTACACCTTCAAGAGAGACAACCTCATCAGGGACTTCAGTCCTTAGAACTATCCACTGACTCTCGCCAGAGCTTCAAGTTATGGACCGCCTTCCTCCAGGCAGTTATGGCCTTGAGGTCTATCCAGACTTTAATAATTTCCCTGGCTGTCAGCCTCTCTGTCACTCTTCCTCCACCATTCTCCACTGTGTTAAAGGAGTGAAGAAAGACCTGTTATCTGCTCGGCCCGACATTCTCTAACCAAATATTTGTTTCTCAGTCGTTTTATACTCCCTTGGTTGTGGATAGTTTCCTGAGTCTTCACCTGTTGATTATTCCCCATGCTTGTTTGAATTCACTCCAGGGATTGGTTATTCTCTTGGTGATTTCTAATTACATTCTTTAAGCTGTTATTAATCAAAGTCAAGCACTTGTTAAATACCCGATGTACTAAGAGACGTTGACTCAGGACAGCAAAGGTTGGGGGGGGGCGTCCATGATGTCTGACCCCATCTTGGATTCAGTACTCTCATAGGAAGCAGTTTTGTGGCTTTCCACAAGCTCTCCTGTTTTCGAACAGCAAAGTAGCAGGCTACGTAATGGCGTGCAGCTCTTCACATCTCAAAAGTATCTTGCCTTGGCCTGGTAAGAGGTGAATGCTTCTTCCGCTGGTCTATTAAACACTGTGGCGAATGCTCTGAAAGTTCCTGATTGTATCGCAGTATAGCAGTTCTAATTCTCGAACCATTCTGACTCCACTCATCAAAATAGGGAATTCAGGTAACTCGCCACACTACACACCAATGAATTTTATGCACTTCATGTTGATATCACAAATGGTTTATCCCTTAATATGTACGTTTGTAATTGTATCTCAGTGCCACCTATGCACGGCAGCCATCCATGGGATTGCTGAGGCAGCCTATTTCTCTCCTCCCTATCCAAATAAATACACATTCTTGAAAGTCTCCTTACTGAGGAGTTGTTCCTCTACATGTATTGCGGGACACTGTTGCTTGTTTTAGAGTCTCTGAGGAATGTATCCCTCCTCTTGCTAGACCATCACAATTAGCATCCTGTTTTCAGGAGAAATGAATACACATCAGTTGGGAGCTCTTTCTTCACGCTGAAAACAATTCCCTCTTTGAGTGGCTGACTCATTGCCAACAAGAAGCAGTCGCTTCTCATCAACTCTGCACAGTTGCAGTCTGCAATCAGTCCCCACTCCCCAAATCCCCATAGCCATTTGTTTACATACACTGAGCAGGGTTCTCCAAGATCAGTCTTCGTGAGCCCAACTGTGCATGCTTTTCATGCTATCCACTGCCTATCTAAATAACTAACTGACTGTATTCTAGTGTATCTGTGTGGATATACTGAACACATAGAGTGGATTTAGTTCGGATTGCTATTCCAAAACACCTGTGTCCCTCTAACCTACTAACTTGAACAATGTGCTGTCCTATAACTGCGAGAGTAACTACGCGCCTAGATGATTTTTCAGGAGAATAGGCTTGGAAACATCAACTACAAGATTAAGATAATTGTAAATCATAAACGTAGATTTTGGTAAACATGCAAGTATGGGCATGGGAAGGGGCAGAGTTTAGGCAGCCTCCCCCTTGGAAATTAATCCTCATTTGGAACAAGGTTTTCAGTGTAATTTCTGAGCTGCTGATTTCCAAGTTGTTTGGCATTCATGCATAACTGTTTGTCATCTTATTGAACTGTGGCCTCTGACCCAGGAGCAGCTGTGCAACGCTGCAATTATTTCAAGCACAATAAATCAGCACACATTGTGCAGGTTTCATCCACTTCGTATCAGCCTTTGAACTCGTTCCTGATTGCAGCAATGCCAATTAGCACAACAAGTGTGTCTCTTGGAGCAGCACCGTTATTTTCAGAAAGCAACAATAAATTAAAATGCTGTCCCTTGATCGCCCATCTGGACCCAACTGAATACTAATACAGTGGCAATATGATGAATGGAAAAAGGAATATCTGCATGTAGGTCACAGATGGGATGCATCCATGCGTATGTCATATGTAGTGGGGAAAGTTATCAATGCCTGCTCAGTAAGCTCAAGTTTGGGAAAATCATTTACAAACAGAGAGTCTAATCACAGGAGTCATGCAATGCACATAAGGATCCCTTAGGTAGTACATCCCTTGAGAGACACTGCTGCAATGTTCCTCTTTCGTTACATACCAAAATCAACACGAAGCAGCCACTTCCTCACAATCATTTATAAACTCGCACTGTCCACCAGGAAGTAACCAATAGCTGCCAGGAGAAATATCTCACACACACACTGGAGAGGTGCCCTGAACCACGTTTGCAAGGTATCCAAGCAATACTCCCATAAACGAAACAGTTCAAATTTCTTTACCAATAGTACTGCACACCACGACAAGTGGTGAAAGAAATACAGACTGAAAGAGAACGGGGATTGCCCGAGATGCAGAGTGCTTTAAGATGACTTCCTGTAAGGCCCGGCTCCAGGAATTTTCATCTGGGTGGGCCAGGGTTGTGACCAGGGGGGGTCCACATTTCATATTGAGTGTGGGTTTAGGAGTACCCTAATCAAAGTGCTGGGGTTGATCCAGATTTCCCAGATCTGTGATCGAGCAACTTTTGTTTACCAGATCTGTAAAAATACATGTGCACCCCTCTATAAAAAAAACAGTACATACCAAAAGAGAACCAAGGAAAATAGTGTTGCAACATCAATCTACCTATGTTCCCTTCCCATCTGCTCTCCCTTTTCAGTTATATCTGAATCCCCTTCACCTTGCACCATCCAGACACCTTCCTTCAGCTGCCACTGTTCCCATTTACCTACCCTCCAACCCATTCACACCAACACCAGCATGCCTTTCCTGGCCTGACTTGGGAGAATTGAGGGTGATGCCTCCTCCTCTTCCTCTGAGAGGGCTGAGCACTGAGGCCCCTAGCATTTGTACCATCTCAGATGGTGTCTGCCCAACAATACCTTCCTGAGCCCTGTGGCTGCTCCCAGCAGGACCCAGAGGAGATGATTGTGCTCCCTCCATCTTGTTGTGAAAGATAGACCGCTCCCAGAACACAGAAGCAAGGAATATGATATTTTGTTTCCTACAAAATTACATTTTTTTCAAACTTCTTTTTCTTTCAAGAACAGAACATACCATGCCCAATCAATACAGGTAGTCTTGTTGATATCAACGATATTTAGAGCACTACAACATATCCTCCAATAACATACATATGTATACAATCCTACCTTCACTGATCCATTCCACAACTCCCCCACCTTTCCAACTGAACCCCTACAGCAGTCCCATTGTGAATGTCTCCCATCAATGGTTCATGTCCAAAATTACATTTTAAACACAAACTGTTATTTCTTGTTGCATTTTCGAAGCACATTTTTTATTGAGTTGAGAGTGCAAAGGAGTGCTAGGGCTGTAAGGACTGCATCAGGATGCAGACAGTGCTGGTTGAGGGGTTCCCGGCCTCCTGGTGTCACTCCTGGTGGGGCGTGGCATGAAGGAGAGGGCCTTGCTCCCCTGACATGCCCCATGTACATCATTGTCTGGTACATACTGTTTACTTACTGGTATACTGGTTATAATATGCAATTGTCCATGATGACCCTTTGTTTGATGTGTGTGTTTACTTTGAGTTGGTATTGAATGATACAATTTTGTTCAATAAATGTGGCCCGGATATTTCCAAAGTTAGATGTGTGTGTGTGTCCTAATGCATGTGCTCCCCATCTATTAAGCCATGAGTGAGGCTTTTTGGAATAGCTTATAATGCGAACTGAATCACTTCTAGGGCCACCTAATTTTAACAGTTAAGGCATAGTGAAATTAAAAAATATGTTCAGGATCACAAACTTTGGTTAAGTGGTAAAGCCATAATTTCACCCTAGCCTGAAATTTAGATATCAACCACACCTCTTCCAAGCTCAGGTTGGTAGAAATATGTGTTTAAGTTTGGCTTTGAATACCTAAAATAATACTAAATGTTATACAGATTACTTTAAAAATGCACAAGTCTCATGATAAATAAACCTGCCAATTTATTCATCATTGTAAAGACATGTTGATGAAAAGATTAAGGGGGAGGCATTTTGTTTTGAATCCGAAACTGCATACAGCGGAATTAGCCTGTTTGCACTATTTGCAAAAGGGGCCACTCATTAAGGGTGAATCAGAATGTAAGAACCATTCTGATTGGCCCTCTCCAGGGCTTTAACCAGCTAGGAATCCCTCAGCTGGGATTCCACTCCTTTGTTCCCGGCGGGGGGCGTGCCAGTCCCTCAGCCAATGAGGAGGCTCAAAGCGGGGATTCAGGTATGTGTTTGGTTTTTTTTTCTTCCGCCCTCCCCACCCTCTCAACCCCACTTACCTTCTGATCTCTCCTTTTTTGGGAGCGAACGTGCTGGGAACACTTCACACGGAAGCCTTCATTTTGCACCTGTACCAGTTTGGCCTTTGGAGTGAAAAGAAACACTTCTGTTCCCAGCGCATCCGCTCCCGATGGCTGCCATGGAAAGGGAAAATTCCATCTCATTTTGAAGATGCCTGCGTAGGGTACAAAGTACATTAGATTATTTTCTCTTGCAGATTTTTCTGAAGGTAGAAACATCTTTCCCCCATCAACTAGATCTTTGCTTGCGTCACTAAAAACATGATTTTGTTGGATGCTTCTCAAGAGATGTTCTTCACATCTCTTCTGCTCCTCTTATGACTATTTATATTCTTGAAAGTGCAACAATCTCACAATGATTTGCCCCTGCCAATTAGAGAGTTATGGTGCAAAGGGCACGTTATAAAGTGTGGTTGAGTCCTAAGGGCAGTTTAAGTAGACCAGGCAGGACAGATGTAAGAAACTCCAACAAGTTCCCTCTTTCAGGAAACCCTGAATAAAATATTAATGTTTACCAAGCTTGAGAGTCACCTTTGCAAGGTCTTGATAGAGTATCACTATGTTAGCCTGTTCAGCCTCCAGCCCTCTGGGTTGCTGCTCACACCCAACTTGTCTTTTCTCCAGTTCAGTAATATCTTCTATGAGGTGGGTCATAATCTCAAGGGGTCTTTCATCTCTCCCTTCCACACCTTTGCCTTTGTGTTACCCTTATCTACCTTGTTACTTTTTGCAAGACATGTCTTCTGATGGGTGGAGTGCTTGCTTCTGCCAGTCAGCTTGGGTCTCTGACAAGTCACCTGATAATGGATCAAGAGTGATAAAAGTGAGGCCATGATAGACAGAAGGGAAACTAGGAGCTCAGCTCTCTTTTGCAATCTACGCCACACGTTATGTGTGTGAACGTTGGGTTGCTGTTCAGGCACCCACCCACTGGATCTCCTAAACTATTACTAATTCTGACATTTCTGCAAGAGCCATCTGTTCATCCTTGTATTCTAAATTACATCTCCGAAACAAACTCTCCACTCCCTTTTCTGTTACCAACCCTCTTCTAACAATGTGGTTTTCCCCATCTTTGCTCTTCCGGGCAACTGATCGACGTGCCCTCTACATTTTCGGGAACAATTTAATTGTATGGGTATGCTATACATGACCACTAAATATTAAAAGTATTTAACCTCATTGGTTTTCAGTATTTGTATAGTTGACTTTGGAATGTTCCTTTACTTTTGACAATGGGTTGTTGACAAACACATTTTTTGTCTTTTAAAAATAGAAATTATAGTTCATCTCGGTTGCAACACATTGTTTCACAAAACCATTCACAGATGCAAATGAGTAAATCAAAACAGCCGTAGGGTGCTTCTGGGTGGCCTATGACATCCTTAGTTTCTTGTGTATGGCCTTATGATAGCAGTCTAGATTTCACTACGGAGAAGCCCAATGCACAAAAGAGCAATGTGCATAGACTGATGCTCAAGAGTGCTCCAGGCTTCTCCCTAGCGTAAATCTAGAGCACAAATGGGAGAAAAGGTAAGTGGGGCCAGTAGGGAGAGGTGGAGGAAGAGGAGCAGAGGGAGGAAGCATGAGGGCTGGTGTGGGAGAGAGAGCAACAATGCAGTGCTTGTGGGACCCCCCCCCACACCCCAAAGAGGCACAAGGCATGTGGAGAGGCAGAGAGCAACCTTGCTGGGCGGCCTTTAGCAACATTTCTCTTTGCCTAGTGTCCGTTGGACATAGATCCTGACCCAGACCACTCTCACGAGCCACTAAGTGGCCCTTTAAAACTCTTCAGTGCTCGTGGGCTGCTCATCAACCCTTGCAGGATTGAGTACCCAAGAATCTTCCAAAAGTATGCAGGGTGCCCACTGGCACCCAGGTTTCACAAAGGGAGCCTATGCACTCCACAGACATGCATAGTCTTGCCAGATCATTCCGAAACCACCTTGGTTGACCCTCTGGAATCCAAGATCACCCAAGGATGCTCCACAGATAAGCTTCCCAACCCAAAAGCTCCCCGTTGGAACCTAAGAGTACCCAGTGGAACCCATGGCCACCGAGGGGGGCCAGTTGGTACCCACGGCCACTCAAGCATGCTCAGGGATGTCCAGGTATGCTACTCCGGACCACCAAAGGCTACTCAGGTATCTCTAGTACAACCCAAGGGTGGATCACATTACCCTTGATCATCCAGGTGGCTCAAGGGATTTCAGGATCACCCAAGGTTGACTTCAGGATCTACAACACTGCCCAAGGCACACAGGGGTGCCCAGTAAAACTATAGGGAGACATCCGGTTAACCAAGATCATCTACATTTTATTAGAGTACACAAGACTACATAAGGATGATGTGTGGAAATCCAAAACAACCCAAGAATGCTCAGGGGTAACCAGAGACACTTAAGAGTGGCACACAGGTATCCAAGATCACCCGAGGGTACTCAAGGACTTCTAGGCTCAATCCAGGGTGCCTCTGGAGTACCTATGATGATTGGGTGGTGATTAAGGATAATAATAATAAACAACGAGTGCTCTGTGGATACCCACGACTACTCCATTGTGCTCCACGGATACTATGAAATAGATAAAGGCTGCCTTGTTGATACCTTAGACTGCACATTGGTGCTGAGTTCATCCAGACCCACCCAATGGTCCACTGAAGGTACCCAAAACCACTCAAAGGCACTCATGGATGCCACATGGCCACTATTGGGTACAAATGTGCCACCTACATCTTTCATGTGTTTATGCATCATTGTCACCCAACCATCCCCAGGGTCTGGTTTGTCCTCTGTGGTCATCCATGTAAGCTCATAGACTGCTCATGGCCACTTTATTATGCTCATGGGTCACCTACCACCCACGCAAGCTCATGGGCCTCCCAAAACAAACCTGGGTACTCTGGGTAACATGCTTCTGGTACTGAAAGTCCTTCCAGATTTCCCATATCCATGGCATCCAGTACACACTCTTGTATATTGCTTAAGGTAGGTTTGTACGAATTCCACAAGTCCACTTTGTGTATACCTTGGCCTTAAGGACAATATACTGCATGTGCATGTGGAGGGCATGCCATATTTTCTTAAGACCATCAAAGTCCTCTTGGTGTTCGCTACACCATTCATTAAGTTTGGTTTGGATAGCCTCTTTGATTGCTGGTTTTGTGACTATCAGGAGCTGGTGAGACATGCTTTCAAGCAGCTGACCCCTTAAAGGTCAAACTTCTTCCACAAATATCTAGAGTTCTCTTTCTGAAAATGTAACTTTATGCTGACATTCCCCAATTTTTGTCAATAGCAAAGACAAAAGTAAAAACTGAATTAAACAAATTTCAAGGAAAATCTTTGAAATTCATCCAGGGTTGGAAAAGTAGGAATTTGTGGTAGGAAGTTGGTCTGAAGAGTACAATATGATGGCCAAATGAATTTTGGAATTGTAAATAAAATGCGGGAAACCAGGTAGTGTCTGCTGTGACAAAGTCACATTGAGTGTACCACTTGCAGGAGTTAGGGTGATTTTGGTGTCTGGGAATACCCACAAGCCTTGTGATCTGCTACCTGGAGGGTCTATACAGGGATCGATCTGTTCTGAAAAGCTTAGTTCTGATATAGGGGTTGAGGATGATTGGCGAAAAAGGGATATGTGCACTGCCAAATGATAAGCCAAACAGAACATGGGGAGAGTTTGGGGAGGATCTCCTGATCTACTTTACCCTGACAAGCAAGCTTGGCAGGGAGTTATCAGGGCCCGACTGTCAGCATGGCCCCTTGGAGGAGTCTTTTTCAGCCTGTAGAGAAGCAGGGAGGTGCAATAGTAATATCTGTAGAGAAACAGACCCCACAGGATAGAGATTTCTAGGTGCACGCGTTCCTCACAGAGATTTGTGTGCCCCATATCCAAAACAGGTTATTCACTGGTATTGGGACTTGCAAACCTGAAGTCCCCTTTCACACATAAGTCCAGAACAGACAGCAGATACACTCTCAGGGCCCACTGTCTGCCAGGTAATCACCCTGATCACACACCGGGTCTGAAAATCTACAATGGCGTATTGCATCTAAAAGGGCCTGATCAGCAGAGAGGAAATGGGTGGTATTAGAGAGACACACATCATGGAGAGACCACCCCGGAAGTAACCCTGCCCAATTACAAGACCAGCACCCTGAATGAACACATCTTAAACCCATAGTTCAAAGACTGATCCCAGAAGCAGGGTTAATAGAGTATAAAGGTCAGCTGATTGACTGTATAGTGTGGGTGTTTAGAGAGGGTGAAGGCATGGAGTAGGCATGGTGGAGGTATGTGAAAGATTTCCTGGAAGAAGGGTAGAGGATAAGAGTTGAGGTAACTGTGAGAGAGGAAGAGGAGGAGGAGGTAAACTGGAGGGGCACAGAGAAATTGATTTTAGAGAAGGAAGAAGGAGATAAAGAACACCAGAAGGAGCTTAGAGATAAGTGCCTGCCAGAAGCTGAGAAGAAAGAGAAACCTCAGAGGTTGGAGATAGAGAGAGACCCTAGAGTTTGGGATGAGTGAGACTCAGGAAGTTGGAAAGAGAAAACCACAGCAGGCTGGTGAAAGAAAAAAGGAGGTGGTGCAAGATAAGAAGGAAGGGGGAAGAAATGGTGAGAAACCTAACAGATAGGAAGATGGGCGTATCCCATGAACGGAAGGAGGTGTTGAGAATGAAGGGGGTGTCTAGGGAGGGTAGAAAGATACTCCAGGGAGGGAACAGCAAGCACAGAAGGGGGAAATAGGGGATGAGGACCTCTAGGAGAAGAGCAGAGGGGAAGCCTGGCTAAGCAGAGACAGATCTGGAAGGTGCCACAGACATGCCTTACATCTGATGGAGTGGGTGCGGGAGGAGATACAAGACCCTGGAAGCACATTGAGGGAGCAACAAGAGTTCAGAGCAAGGAAGGAGGAGTTACTGAAGACAAAGAAAGGTGAGAGAAAGAATTCCAAAGAACAAGACAATTATTGAGGCCCAAGGAGGATATCCAGAGGGAGGATATCAGGGTATACAGCGAGCCCCACAGCTAGTGTCAGAAATTCATGACCCCAGTTAACCTGCCAAACACAGAGAAGAAATGACACAATGACTCTTATTTTCCTACTATTGGTTGCCCAAATCTGGTATGCTTCAGCCTGCGACCCTTGGACAAAAACATACTGAGCCAGTAAAGGAGAAAATTAATATAGCTACAGGACTTGTGGATGGAAGTTCTGAGAGCACTTAAAGTATCTCAGACTGTGTGTGACTATTACCCCTGTCACTGACAGCATGAGTGAGAGAACCAAGTTATTGACAGAAGGTTAACGTTCTTAAAGATATTGTGCCTTGTCAGGAGGGGTAGAGGGCGCTTGCAATGAAACAATCCAGAGCCAATCTTAGCCCTGAATGGGGAGACAGCTCAGGAGGACCAGACCTTTAAACCTCCCCTTTGTGCCAGCATGATGTTCTGCAGTAACCCACACAATGTCTCAAAAACACATCACTCGACAGAACTCAATGATCAGCAGATCGCCAGATCAGAAAATGCAGAGAGAGAGAGAGAGAGAGAGAGAGGCCAAGATCCACCCCACTGTGGCTATGAGGAATGAAGCATATTGTGCTCAGCTTCTATGCTGTAATGAACACCCGATCTGGATTGTAAGGAGCCCACTGGACTATCAGATACTATCCCAAGGGGGCACTTACCTTAGGGGAGGCCAGCAACAAGCTCCCCAAGAAGAACTTGAACATTGAACTTCAGGAACCGACATTGACATATAGGGGTTTTATGCCTTTTTGACTCTGTAACACCATCCGGGCGAGGAAAGTGAAGCATAATTGGTGAAGAAGAGTTGGTCAATCAGAGGAAGAGGGGAAATATAGGGAAGGGGTTAGGAAAAAGAAAAGGTAGGGATGTGTTGTCTGGGTGAGGTCAAAGGAGGAGAACGAGGAATGAGAGACCAGCAGGATGAAGACAGATGATGTGAAGTTTGGAGGCTATTGTATCAAAAGGTGGGGTATTGGTTTAGTGAATGCAAGTGTACTGCAGCGTGAGTGAGCTGAATGTGAAACGAGTGAGGCTAGTTTATTTAGTGTAAGAAGTGTTTGGGAATTGGTTGTCTGAGTGAAAGTACAGACGTGTTGTAGAGATTCGGTGGAGTGGTAGGAGTCGTGGTCTGGGAGGAGGAATATTGGAGTATGAGGGGTAGTAGTGGTGTAGGATGAGGAGTTGTGAACTAATCTTTATCTTTATGTTTATGTTTATTGATTTCTATTGCGCACCTGGTACCCAAAGGCTTATGGGCGCATACAGACAAAGAAACAAACAATACAAACAATTTTTAGTACAAGAACAAAAAAAAAAAAAGCACCGGGGAAGTGTCAACAATACAGTACAGAGCAATCAGCAGAAAAACCCAACGTCGGAAGACCATCAGAAACTAAAGTGAATGATCATATAATCAAATTACAACAAGTGGATCCCTTAGGCATATAATTGCACAGTCTTAGGAAGGCGGGTGGGGAACTGGACCCACACCCCACCAGGACGCAGTCTTTATTGTCATGTGTATTCCAGTCTCTCAGATCCATCCTACGGAGGATTTTAAGATCTGATAGCCTGACCACCCCATGTCCCGCTCTTTGTCTAAGCCAGGCTAGGACTTTAAGTCGTAGGGCTTCTTTAGGTTCATGCCCATTAACCTTGCTGATATTAGTGATGATCAAATTTCTTGGGTCTGAAGCCAAGTCCTGAGTTATGGTATCTTCAATCCTAGGCATCCGACATTTTCTAATGCACAGGTTCTGGAAAGAGCCCACCTTTAGGGGGGCATTCGATTGATTATAAACTTCTTGTCCCAATTTCTGTGCCACTTCTGTAGTGGCAACGGCTGGTTCCAAGGAAGGAGTGACAATGAAGGACTTTGAATTTGGGCTACTTTTGTTTATTAAAATACTACGTGGTGACTGAGCCGCCTTGCTATCGTAGTCCGATTGCGAGGCCTTGTCTAGTAGCTCTTTTTGAGGATTAAATTGGCAGGCCTTATCCAGGTTGTATGTCCCAGTTCCGGCATGTAGACAAAAAGATTTGTTGGTTTGTGGCGCCATGTTCTTACTTAAGGATCTTGGATCCACCGCAAGTTTACTAAGGGAGTTCACTAAAAGTCCCAGATCAAAGGGGCTTGTACAAAGCAGCAGCTCTTTGGCGATGCTGGCCATAAAATCCGGCCATGGATCGAGAATAGATTGGTCAAAGGAGGGCAGAAGGAATCCAGGCTCCTCTTGATGGCGCTCAGTCAAGGACTTCGAATGCTCCATATTATTTCCTGTAGGGTTCTCCAACCCCTCGTGTACAGGAGGGACAGCGGGATACACCGGACGATTATTAGGCAATACACCAGCAGGGTGAGAGGCCCACTCAACAAGTGCGCGGTCCCTCTCTCCAGGGAGAACTACCCCTGTATGAGGGACTGCCCACCTCCTCTTATTTTGACTCGATTCCTCCCTCTTTCACTATAGCGCCTAGAAGATAATATGGGTAGCAGTGGTGTAGGAGTAGTAGTAGAGTGAGAGGAGGGGTAGTAGTAGTGTGTAGGAATAGTACTAGTGGGAAAAAGCGGGGTAGTGGGAAGGAACAGTAGTAATATTGTGGAGAAGGAGTGGCAGTAGTCTGGAGGAAGAGCAATAGTAGAGTGGAGGAGGACTGGTAGCAGTGTGGGAGTAGAGACGAGATCAAAGGGTGGAGGTAATGAGTAGAGGAGTGAGTAAAATAAGAGGGAGAGAGAAGGAAGGAGTGAAGGAGTGAGAAGGGCGGAGATACCAATATAGGGAAGAGATGAGGGGAAGGAGTGTCTAAGTTTAGAAGAACAGCCCCCAGTGTCTGAAAGGCACATCATGCTCCCTTTTGAATAACTAACACCAGGCGAGAGTAGGAAAACTTAGATTGTTCCCTGAGTGAGTGCAGAAAGCCTTTGCTTCAGGCCGACATCTGTAGCCTAAGGTAGTAAATTAGACAGTAGTAGTATTGGTAGAATTAACTTGGGGTTGCGGACACCTGGCTTAGGGAGGAGATTGCAAGGAAGACAAGAAACAGATGGACGGACCACATATCCATAACAAAAACAACCCACCCTTGAGTGACACTCATTCTAGAGTGATTTGTGTGCCATCTGTGATAATATGTGTAAGAACAAACAAACGAATGTCCAGATAAGTCTCCTTAAAGCAAATCATTATCAAAAGAAAGGGTCTCTAACAGAGTTCCAGGTGTATCCAGTGATTTTACAGAAAATATTTTTTGATGGATTGTTTTACCGAAATAAATCCATTGAAAAAATACCATTAAAAGATTATATATATATATATATATATGGGCTAAGGGGTTAAAATGGGTGGGAGGGGGTTGGGATTGGATTAAAAACATAGGTAAACAGGATATATGGGCCCCCCAATACATCTTTCTTAATATTCCGTTTTTTTTCAATTTAATTTTTTCAGTAAAAAATCATTTGAAAAAATGTTTTCAGTAAAGTCCCAGGTAACCAGTTCCAGGTTGGTGGGTACTAGCCACAGTTTCATAGTCCAAGAAATAACCCATGTCTTTGACTTCAGGTTGTAGATTTGTGGGGTTCCCAAATCCTATTCCTATGAGTGGGGGGTTATAGACCATTCAGACTCACAGTTCCTGGACATGGCGTAATCCTTGGTCTCTTTCAAAAGATTGAGGCATTGATGTAGCTTTTCTCACAGAGATCGGCACCTCTAGGCTGTGGGTGCTGGGCTCAGGGTGTCTGTAGTCCTCTGACAACCTTCCTTCTCTGGGGACTTAGCCCTGAGGACATTCCTACCCTGACTGTCCTGCCAACTAGGTCCCTACACCCTGCTGAGATTGCACCGACTTGTACCTCCTGCAACCTCTAAAGACTTCCTTGAAAGAAGCTGGTCCACTGAAAACTCTCTGCGCATTCTTATTAGTAGGGGTCCCCGTACTCCTTCTGCCTCCTCGGGTGTTGTAACTTGGGACGCACACCCCTATGCAGCACGGGTGTCTCCATTCCGAACACGTCAACTTGGAGTCTCCTGCACTCCTCTGTCCATCGGCTTGCTTCTTGCTACAGGATTCAGCACGGCTCTGCAATCACAGCCATTAGGCGCACCTGGGAAGACCTTCACTTTCAGTACGTCTCTCTCAGTGCAACCACGACCAGGCAGAGTTTGTGAACAAGGACCCTCTCAGAACTTGCAGGGGAAATCTTTTCTCTTCACGTCCCGGCGTCCCTTAAGTGATAACACTTTTTCATGAACTGCCAGCCTCGCGCTCTTCTCCTTCTACTACTACTGCCAGCCTTCCTGCTCCAGCTCCTCTCCCAGCTCCTTCCTTCTTCCCCATCCTACTGCAGCCTTTTATGCCTCTTACGTGGGGCAAATGATTTCAGGTGCAGGCTGATGCTGCTAATTGCCTGACCCCTGGCAAAGGTTCTTAGGCCTAATTGCCTGTCCTCTACTTCGAAATACAAAGAAATGGACCCTGGTGATGGGGCTAGACCAGTTCGATATGTAATTACTAAACAGTCTTTATATCAAAAATATATTTTATTATGTTCAAAATAACACTCAAGTTATTGTTTAAACATTAATCACATAAATATATCACAGTATTAGACACCTTTTCAGTTTCTTCACCTGTCACATACTCTTTCATTCCATACCATTACTGATTCATTCTAACAAAACATGTCCAGGAAGCAATTTCCTATCACAACAAAACTCTAACTTTATACAATTTCAATTACACCTGTGACCAAACTTCGTGTGTATGTATAAAACAAATAGCTCCACAGCTTATTTGCTGGATCCAGTTAGAGTTTTGTTGTGATAGGAAATTGCTTCCTGGACATGTTTTGTTAGAATGAATCAGTAATGGTATGGAATGAAAGAGTCACCAGGGTCCATTTCTTTGTATTTATATATATACCTTACCTGGAGGACTCTGGTAGTGCAGGTGCCCCCTTCTTACTCTGTGCTCTACTTCTACATGCCTCTTGAGCCCTCTCCGTCGTCTCAGTCCCGGTTGGATTCTGGGACATGTAGTTCCCTTTATCAAAGTTAGGTTTTCTCACTTTTTCAATTTTGCAAAGGGCAATAAAAAGAGAGGGATTACGGGGAAAGTTAAAAGGGGGTTCATCCAGTCTTCCTGGTGTGATTCCCTCCCCCCTATGTGATCCTCCCACAGTACACCACCCCCAGGTTTGGGATCAGAAAGCGCTTGTCTCCCCCTTGCAACAGGAGGGGCCCAGACCAGTTTTCTGGGGAGAATGCCATCAGACTCTTCACATCTGTCCTCCCTGCCCATATATATTGGGTCTCTTTTCCTCAATCCTCCTCCATCTCCTTCACTCAAAGGATCACTCTACTTCAAACTCCACAATCTTTTCTCCTCATGATGGTACTGACTCCTTCTCCAACATCCTCACTTCTCACCTTCCAATCTTCACTTCCCACCTTCCAATCTTCACTTCTCACCTTCCAACCTTCACTTCTCTCTCCAACCTCCATATGGCTCTTCCAGTTCCCCTCCAAGCTTGCCAATCTGCACCAAGCAAATTTCTACAGCTTTTGCTCTAAAGCCCCACAATGCCTGATTGAACTGGCTGCTTTTTTTAGGGTGGTTTCCCCTTTCCCTGGGTGGTGCATGGAAAAATAGCTAACCTGGGATTGGGCCATGTGCCTGAGTTCATGAGACGAGTATGGCCAAGGACTACTTTAAGGCCTGCTGCCTTTTTGGATTATACACTGGTCTTGAACTTCTCGACATTCTCCCACCTCCCGTACTTGTATGATATGTTGTGTATCATGTCCCTCTCTCCCTATCATGTGACCCATATTCAGAAAATCCTTTGACAAGCCTCGGGTTAGCAGTGTGCATTTGCCAGAGGAAATTGTACTTTTGTATTTCCTGCGACGCATCCACAAGCTAGTGACCATTATAGGTTTGTTGGTTCTCTTGTACAAGGAAGGCATGCAAGATCCTATGCCTCTGTTTTTCTTCTTGAGCCCCCAGAAGGAGTTTCACAAACTCTGTGAGGCTTGAGAATTGTATTCAAAGGTTCCCTTGGAAGCAGTGCCGAGGGAAACAACGGTCTGCAACACTCTGCGAGGAATCTTTGTTCGTTAAAGTGAAGGGTTCGAATTTCTAAACCGGTAATTTGGTCCTAGCTAGTGAGTGGAATTAACTAATCAGAACTCTTGTTACAGCATTATCCAAGGGGGTCAAATGTGTTCCTCTCTCCAGGGGGGTCAATGGGGCTAGTGTTTACTGTCCAGAACCTAGCGTCTTCCCCTTTGGGTCTCTTGGCCACTTCCCTTACCCTATGGGTATGTGTACCAATATTTCTGGGGCTGCTAATTTCCTCTTTATACAGAAGGGAAAGCATATGCATCCACCATTCTATTAAGAACTTCAAAACAATCTTTTTTTCCTTATTTTTTAATAGTAGCTGTTTGTAAAAAATAAATAAAAATATTTGAATGTAGGAAACTGATCAGGACATTCAATGGGAAATTAATGTTGGTGCTGCTGCATTCCCCTGTCTATTCTGGAATCCCTTGTGAACTGAAAGGCTGGTTAGACCATATATCTCCCTAACAAATTAAGTAATATGGAACAGTGGGGGGAAAGAGCAACAATAATGCAATTCTAGGTGACAGCATTGGGTGGCACTAACAAGAGCAATCTGGGTACACCGTTTTGCCCCTTCAATCATTAAATAGTTAAGGCAGGCTTAGATACGACTGTATGCCCAGGATCACATGATGGCTAAGCAGTGAAGCAGGGATTTTTAACATTTGCTCAATTTAAGCATTTGACAACACGCCTTACAACTTTGCTTTTTACAAATATTTAAGTTTTGGATTTCAAGGCATATAATAATACTGTCTTAGATATTTTACTTGCAGAATCCACACAATGCAGTAATCTGACAAAATGCAAATCCTTCTACAAACATGTCAAGCTAAATTAATATATTTGTAGCTTTTGTTCACATCCTCAAAGGAAAACTAGAAGTTCAGAATGCAAAATAATGCAAGCCGAAAACATCTATTTTACACCTCTGCAACGATGTTTTCTAATAAACTCAGTTAGGTGTGGAGATTGTCACAAACTTCCAGCTCATGTTTATTAATGATGATAAGAATATTTCACGATAGACGTTAAGCAACACTTTTTTTGTATGTCAAGCTAGTAGACATCTAAATACAACACATTTCTAAAAGGAGGCTTTATTCATTTACTCACTCTAACTGATTTTAAAGTGGACACAGATTTGCTATGTCACATTGTGCTGTTTCAGGTCTTTCATTTGGAAATGTCTTATGACGTATGAGAAAGGCTCTACTGATAACAAAAGAATTGTGTTTGGGAGGTTGTTAAGCTGCAGGTCGCAGAGCCACAGACGCTTTGTGTGTGTCTGATCCTGGCCCTAACTTGGTACATGAGAAGTACCTGGTTGCAGGAGCCCAGCTGATTCAAGCAGAAGATGCATCCAGCACTCTGGAGCCCCTCCTCTCACCCTGCAAACAGCTTTGGCCATTTTCTTTAAAGGGAGAGGCAGAGGGAGGAGTCAGCTGTATGTATGGTGTGGGGAGAGTATGCAACTCTGGGAACGAGCGACGCTCAGGCAAGCTACCAGTCGCTCGCAATCAACGTGTTTCGGACCTTGGGGTCAGTGGCTTAACACAAGATGTGGGGGCCCCCCTGCGAGCCATGCTGAGGGGGCCCCCCCAACTCAGCAACAAATCAAGGGCCGCACCACACTCTGGGCCAGCCTAGATTATCACACTTGCGCAATACGTACAAACGTGCTGCTGAACGGATATGCACTAGGACAAAGATATACATATGTGTTTTAATATAATATACAGCACACTGTGAGAAAAATTGGCTAAAAAGCCAGAGTGTTTGCAATTGTTTTGTAGGGTAACACCAATCCAATAGATGCAAGTCACCAACAGAGCACAGGAACATTAAAGCTTTGCTATTAAAAATGCCATGCCACAATGAAAACATGTCCAACTGGCTGCACAAGGTAGACCAGTGTCGATATGTAATAACAATATAGTAAAGCTTGCCAGGCCACATTTAGACATATCTAAACTGGTTGCACCAAAATTTCAGTCGAAGCAATAACACTTATCAAGAATAGAACACACATTCAAGCTTTTGTCTCTGTGGCCTCTAACAACACGGCCAAATTCTTTAAAATCTGAAAAGAACTGGTCAATCCTGTTGAGGTCTTTACATCTCCTGTTCCCTCCCAGATCCTCTGTATGGCTCTGTCATCTCACTTCTACGCTAAACCTCAGGACATCCTGTCCTCCATCTCCTCTTCCTCTCTCGGCCCACCTTTGGCCATCTCTAACTCTCTTCCTCCTTTCGCCTCTTTCTCTCTGACAACACCTGACGAGGTTTCTAGACAAGTCCGATCTATGAAAGTGTTATCCAAACAGGTGCTCTCCTGCTCCACCAGAACCATCAAGAACCATATTGACACCCTCGCTCCAGCCTTGACCGATTTCTATAATCACGCTTTCCCCTCTCCCATTAAGCATTCCCTTATGTACCCACTCCTCAAGAAGCTTTCTGCCGATCCTGCCTGCCCTGCAAACTAACGCCCAATCTCCATCACCCCTTTCCTGGACAAACTGTTGAAAAAGCTGGCCATCTCCCAGCTTACTCTCCACACAGAATCTGTTGGTTGTCTCCATGACCATCAGAGTGGCTTCAGTGCCAGAGACACAGAAACTGCTGTCCTGAACACCTGTGAAGTTCTGCTCTCTAACCTTGATTCCAGCATTCCTTATGTTCTCATCCTCCTTGATCTTTCCTGTGCTTTCGACACGGTCAACCATGCCATCCTGATCAATCCTGATCAATCGACTCCATGAGAACCTGGGCATCACGGATCAGGCCCTTGAGTGGCTGACCTCCTTCCTCTTGGACTGCCCCTCCCAGGTCCAACTTGGTCCCTTTCTCCCCGCCCCATCCTCTCACTCTGGTTTTTCAACCTCTATGTGGCCCCTTTCACCCACCTGATCTCTACATTCTCCTCTAACTTTCAGTGTTATGCGGATGACACTCCGCTTTCCTTCAGGCTCCCCTCAGACTCCTCTCATCTCTCACTCATTCCCGACTGTCTATCCTCGATTCAGGATTGGTGTGCCTCCAACTATCTCTGCCTTAATGTCAGTAAGATGGAGATCCTTCTCATTTGGACTCCTGCCCCTGCTTTCCCTCTCTCACTCTGGCCGCCCACCAAGGGGCCCTGTTCCTTCGCCTTCCTGTGAGGCAAACACTGGTGTCATCTTTGACTCTACTCTCTTTCTCTCCTCACATCTTAGACATTGCCAAGAAGTCCCACTAGCAGCTGCTCCTCCTCAAAGGGACTCTTCCCTTTCTCACTTTCCCCCAGAAGCTCACTCTCTGCAGAGCCCTGGTTCTCTCTAGGTTGGACTACTGCAACAGCCTCTTTCTCAATCTGCCTTCCACTACTATCCAGCCCCTGAAACTAATCCAGAAAAGGACTGCAAGACTTATCCTTGGCCTCAAGCACAGGGATCGTATCTCTCCAGCCCTGAAATCTCTCCACTGGCTCCCAGTTGCTGCAAGTATCAAGTTCAAGATCCTTTGCATTGTCCACAAGGCTTTCTGGGCCAGGGCCCGCACTACATCCAACGTTCTCTTCCAAAATATCTTCCTTCTCAAGCCCTTTGCTCAGCTACCTACAACTCTGTAAGGGTTAGACGCTTCTCCAGGAAGAGAGTGGGGGTAGATCTATCTGCTCTACAGGTGCCTCACTATGTAATAGCCTCCCTGCCCCTCTCAAGCTTTAGCGGACAACCTGAAGTTCTGGAAGCAGCTCAAAACTTTCCTCTTCTCCTCTGCTTTCTCTCTCTCCCTCCCATGCTGGCTTACCTGACCTACCTGTCTGCTTTGCCGACTGGTTGCTTGGCCACCCTCAGAGTCTCACTGAGTCCAGACTCTTTCTTGATCATTCACCCTTGCACTGACTCTGGGCCTACCATGCACTTAGGAGCTGTAACTGTAACCCTTCAGTCCCTTGTTTTCCTTGCACTACCCAGAGGCTCTCTGCTCTGACTGACCTTAGTCAAAGCATTGCTGCCCTTTTTTCCCTCCCCTCTCCCTTGCACTTCCCCCTCCCTTTCCCCTTGCACTTCTTGTTCTCGCACTTGCACGATCTGAATGACACAAGGCCTAGTAAGATCGTTTGTCTTGTCCTCCCTCTATCTTCCATCTCTTGTCTTGTCGCGCCTAGAAACACTTGTGTGCAGGTGCGTTATAAATGACTTATATCGTATCATTTGATCACCGATGCCCAAAAGAATATACAATTCTGCAGTAAGAAATGGCTGACTGGCAGCACCCAAATGGCAGTCTAGCCAGGTAATTCACTTAGCAGGACTGCTTTATCATAAATGCCCCATTAAAAAAAGTCATATCAAACTGAGGAATGACTAGACTGGCTGCACCAAAATGCCTCTCTAGCCACTAATACCACATATCATGCCTGCTTAGCCTGGACATGGACAGCCATTATAATTTGTCATATAATCCTGCCTCCCCCACACATCCCCTCTCCCTCCCACCCCAACCTCCAAAATCAGCTCCTTGGCCCAGAATTACCTTCACGTCCCTCTTCCTTGCCCGAGAGATTACGGTTGAGGCTCCTTGCCTCATAGGTAAGTACTGGGATGAGGAAGAATGGGACTAGGAGTAATGAAGATAACAGGTAGCTAAATCAAGCGTTACTTCCATGTACCTTTACCTCATCCCAGTACTTGTGTATGAGGCAGAGTGCCTTATACACAAGTACTGTCTCATACACACTGGGACGAGGAAGAATAGGGCTAGGCGTAAAGAAGATTACCAATAAGTAATCCAGGCATTAAACACAAGTATTGGTGCAACACCATTGAGTTGACTGGGATTCAGCACACCCCCCACCCCTAAAATGTTGGTCTATGTTGACCAGACTTGGCTGACCTTCAGAGCAGTTGCCAGACAGAAAAGGACACAGATGTTAAACGGCATCTGGGTTTCTCTGTTAACAAGAACCCACCAATTACTAACATAAAGCAATTCACTGTTAGTACCTGCATTCAAATGCCAAATTTTTTAGGCAATTGAAATCGTGATGTGGGTTTAATACTTGTATGCCAGGGGAGTGATTGGAAGGGTAGAGAGGGAACAGGAGACCACTCATTCTCACAGCAGTCCATAAGTGGGTGCTTTAAACCTTACAGGAGAGAGTTAACTGCTTGTAACATTGAAGCTGCACTAGAATAGTCTCATAAAAATGCATAAAGAAATTAGATGACCCAAACAAATAAGTTTGCCCCTCCCCCACCACCCATGAAGTTGGCACCCCTCCCAACATTTGAAGGGTTAGCCCCCGAAATGTAGGTTTTGTTGCGCTCCTGAATGCAAGCACAAACACCATTCACCATATACACACACACACCCCCAGCCATCCATACATTTAAGTGTGCATTCTTTCACCATACTGGCACACCCAGGCAGCCATCCAAACATTTAAGTGTGCACCCTTTCACCATACACTCACACAGGCAGCCACCCATATATTAAAGTGTGCACCCTTTCACCATACACTCGCACAGGCAGCTACCTATACATTTAAGTGTGAACCCTTTCAACATACACTCACACACGCACACATCATGGGGTTGAGCCCTAACACTTAAAAAAGAAATTGGGCCTCATTACCACTATGCCGGACTGCAAACAACGGTGCTGGTAAGGTCAGACCTGCCAGGCAGAATGGCACCCACCCGCATAGTTTTCACGGAAGCACTGGCACCGTTATTAACGGTGCGGGTGCTTCTATGCTCCCCATTCCCATAGAGTCCGATAGGACTTTATGGAAATGGGGACTTACCATTTGCCGGCGCCTGACTTCCCAGACCGCCAGGGTTGTAATCCCCCGGTGTTACCAGGAAGTCAGGCGCCGGGAAATCATTACGGGTCTGGCGGCAACCTGCTGGTAGCAATGGCACGGTTGCCGCCGAACCCGTAATGAGGCCCATCGTTTCTTTTTCATAAAGAAATTATTTCTGTTACAGAAATAATTTCTTCATAAATGCAGAGGGAATTCAAAAAGAAAAAAGAAATTTTGTTTTGCAAAAAAAACATTTTTTTTTTCTACAAGTGGGGGCCCCTCCCAGGACATGTCCTGGCGGGCCCCCCCGCACCTCGGGGGATGCAGGGGCCCCTGTTACGCCAGTGGTTGGGGTTAGGGACTCCTGCTAAGGGCGAGTAGTCCTTTAGATAGATCCTCACACCTTTGATTGTGTCACACTGCGAATAGTAATTCTTTTTGCAATATAGGTGATACTTTGGCCCTAATCTCGGTTTCTCCAAATCCCTGTTGTGCTTGACATTATTATTTATTATTATTATTTAGGATTTGTAAGGCGCAACACGCCCGTAGGCCTAATTGTGCACTCAAGAGGTGAAATAAAAACGATGGGAAAACAGAAGGTCAAGGCCATAAAACAGTCAATACAAGGGTGCTAATCATTTGAGTTTAAAAAAAAAGTGTGTTTTCAAAGCCTTCTTGAAACTGATGAGGCTGGGGATATCACTGATGGAGGAGGAAAGTAAATTCCAAAATGTGGGCGTTTAGACTTGAAAGCAAGTACCTCTAAAATGTTTTAACTTGAGCTTAGGTGTGGTTGGTTTGCAAAACCCACTGGATCGGAGAATGTATCGAATAAGGGCCTTTTCAATTCTGTTAATTAAATAACAAGGTGCCTTATTGGCAAGGCACTTGTGGGTAAGGGTTGGTATGTTGTGAGAGATACAGTGACGTACCGGAAGCCAATACAGAGATCTTCTTGTTTCGGAAACATGGTGTTGTGTCTGAGTCTAGGGTGACTCCTAACGTTTTTACCGTAGAACTCACTAGAATAGTGCAGCGTGAGATGGTGAAGGTACTTTATCTGGAGTTCATCTTATTTAGCCATTGATTTGAGCCAACAAGCAGGAGCTCTGTTTTTTCCTAGCTCAGTGCGAGAGAGTTAGTAGCCATCCATCCATGTATTAGATTATAGGTTGTCTCAACTAGGGAGGAATTAGAATCGTAGTCCCCAGATAGTTCTAAGACCAGCTGAATATCATCAGCGTAATTTGTATATTTCACACCAGCGGCATCCACCAGGTCGAATAGGGGTGGCATCTGTACGTTTACCAAGGAGGGGGACAAGCAGGCACCCTGTGGGACTTCACAAGAGGGGAGTTCTGGGAAGGCCTGAAAACCATCCATGGCAGCTATTGCCCTCCTAGTGCAGAGAAATGAGGTGAGCCATGATATGGTGGACTTGAAACAGCTAAGCAATTTGCCCAACCTCTCCATCAACAGAGGGTGGCCAACCAAGTTGAACGTGGCAGAAAAATTGAGTAGCATAAGAAGTGCTATCCTCCCGCTCCTGGCGCTGTAATTATACAGCCCTATCAAGGATCTTAAGCATGAAGGGGACATTAGTAATGGGTCGATAATTACCAGCAACATTTGGATCTAGGGTTGCTTTTTTAAGAATTGGGGTGATCCAGATATCCTTAAGATTATGTGGAACAAGCGAATTGAGGAATTATGAATTGACAATATTGGTGATGGTGGGAGAGAGACAAAGAATAGAGTCCTTAATGACCATTGCGGGGCATATGTCACCCGCACAAGTGGTGGGTTTAAGCCCCTTCAAAATGTTAAGGAGGGAATCATGTGTAAGTGGTTTCAAGGTGAATTCTGGGGGCATACCACCAGTATTATTTGTCCGAACCTTGTTGTTAGATACAGGGCGATATTATCAAGGAGATCTTTATTGATGGAACTTTGGTGGTTCTTGATTTTGGTATAAAAAAAAAATCCTGAATTGTTTGACACCATGAGTCACTGGGTGGGGGGGGGGTCAGTGTTGGTAATACTTTTTCTGCCATCTAGTTCTTTTAAAATATTGAATGATTCTTTTTTTATCAGATTTGGCGTTAGTTATCCTTTGTTCAAAGTGCCTTTTTTTTGCTAAGAGAATAGCCTTTTTATAGTTTGCAGCGGCTAAGCGATAAGTGGCACCAGTGTTAAAACAGGGGTTCTTCCTCCACTGCCTTTCGAGGATCTTTTGAATTTCCTATTTTCAATGATATCATTGGAGAAGCAGAAATTGCCTACTGCTTCAATTTTAACTTCCCTTCTGGTAATCGGGGCTAGACTGTTGATTGTTAGAGAGGCGATGTTGTTATATTCCTGTACTAAAGAATTTGTTTCCTTGGAGACTGAGGAGAGTAAGAATAGAGGGGTGACAAAGTCAGAAAAGGCAGTGGCATTGATTCCTTTAAGGTTGCAGGTTTGAGTTACAGGACGTGGTTGTAGGCAGACCTTCTTATGAGGGGTAGAAGGGATAAAGTCAAAAGAGATAAGATGATGATCAGTCCAAGGACAGAGGGAAATGTTGAGAGATCTGATAAGAAGATTGTGGATACGTAGTCAATCCAAAATACATCTGTCCTTCTGTGTGAGATGTTTTATATGTTGATTCATTCTGATACTCTGAAGAGAGGTAGCAGGAGAGGTGGCGACAGAGTCAGAGCTTGAACTTATTTGCTTTCTTATGCAACACTAATAGATGATTTGGTATTTTTGCCTGAAGGAGGGTACCTTACCCGAAATGCGTAGAGATTCTCCATTCTGACTTAACGACTCAAGAAATATTATATGTCTATTATTCTAAAACTAGAAAAAATATTGTTTACAAATATTCTTACCCTCTTTTTCATCTTTGTTTTTTCAATTGATACCGATGTGCAATTATTTTAAGTTATTTCTTTATCCCATAAGTATATTGACGTTAAGTATATTTACATTTGGTCTTAACTATTTGATGTAACTACTAAAAGAGATTTGAAAAATTGAGTAGTCCAATTCTTTTGGACACACTGTATTTAAAGAGTGCAGACGAGCGACCTTGGATGTTTTATCCAGGGAAATGTTCTCAATAGATTCTCTATATCCTTTCCTGTACAGGGGGCTGCCTTCTATCACAGCAGCTAGTTAAGAGATGTATAATATATAAATGTTAAATCTTTGATTGTAATGGCTTGTGCTCACATTGTTGGGCTCACATAAAGCATCAATTAACCTCAAAAGTGGGATCAGCAGGACCAGACATGAGTGTCCTAGACAGAAGCATTCCTTTTTAAAAGTGGTAAAGTTGTCAATGAAATTTGAGTAGGAAGAGGGTGCACAGCTATGCACTCTGTGATTTAGTAAATTTACTCCATGCAAACTTCTTATTATTAAAAGAATTGCTTAGTAGGGTGCAGCCCACTAAATAGTGCCTCCGTGCTGGGCTCTCGTAATGAACCGAAGAAAAAGGACCTAGGGTGATTAGCCATCGGTGCGGGCCGCACACCTGTAATTACAATTTTAGATATACACGTTGTCTAGACAATGCTTTACTTTTCTGTGAGAACCGGGACTGGTAGCAGCTCGGAAGGAAAGGCACGAAAGGATCGCTTTACCGATAACAAAGCTCTTTAGGTAAGCACTATCAAATAACAAGAACCAAGAGCAGCAGTTCTCTTTATCAGCACGAACACGTTAAAGCATGCGCTCGACTCAAACTATTTAACCTTTTTTCAACGTTACACAAACGCATTCGACAACGCTGACCAGCGCCACTAATTGCGCCTGGGATACAGAAGCACTGGCAAGTTAGTGCACGCATACGACATAAGGAAGAACAGATATATATAACATTTGGTGAGAGCCGATAATGTTTAGTTTAACTACCAGCATGAATAGATACAGATTGACTAGACAAAATGTATAATGATCCTTAAGACTACGGAGAAGATTGGGTAGATGGTTCTCTATGCTGTAATAACATGTGGAACAAGTTTCATCATTATCAAGTTCCATTATTACATTATGAGTGTGCAAGGAATAAGTTAAATATGGATCTTGCATAAATTTATAGGTATTTTTACACAAGTCACTAACAGCCGCATATGTTGTTTTCTCTTTCTCTTTATGTGTTATTTGTCAATCGTTTTTGTCCCCTGTGGGTACTCTGTATTTTTCAATGTTCTTGCAATACGTCTATTGAAATATGAATGTATAATTTTTGATTCTTTTGATGATGGTAGAACAATTTAAGTAATCCTGAATAGATTTACCCGGCTCTGCAGAAGGAAACTAGGTTTTCCGAAATGCATTAGCCACAGGGTTATCGTTTGCCTACAAAACAGCAAATTACAAATTGGTGATTTTTAACCAATGACAAGCTTTTAAAAATTCACCTAGCAGTGGATTAAAGAAAATAATTTCAAAATCATTTTTAACTGTGTTCGACTCTTCATTAGATATTTTTTGACAAAGTATAATATAAAGCATTTAACCATTCGTGGTAATTACAGGTGTGCAGCCCGCACCGATGGCTAATCAGCCTAGGTCCTTTTTCTTAAGTTGTCAATGAAACCTGATTTCCTGCATCTGGCTACCCCTGAGGGAGTGCGCTGTGATCTCAGTGTTGCAGGGAATTGTATTCTACCCCTTGGAGATAGGACCTGAGTAAAGACAGGCCTGCAAGAACAGGCTTCTCAGAGTACATGTGGATGCATAGGACCCAGGTCAGTGTTGGCCACAACCAACTGCATAGATTAAGGAAACCGGGACTTGGACAGAAATTACTGGGGGGCATAATGTTTCTCTTGATAGTGGGACTGATACGTATCCCATTCTAGTTGGGTACCCCATTACTCAATAAGTTCACAATTAAATACTCATGCCAAGGGTAGAAACAGTTGAGAGTTTGCCACCCACACAAAGGTGGGATCATGTTTTTGTGCCTTTGCATCTCAGTCAGATTACTCCTGTGGAAACATTACCGACTGAATTAGAAGATTCTGCTGACTTTGTGGTGCCCCAGGAAATGATCCTGCCTTAAAAACTGCTTTTTCACAGGTTATTTCGAGGATGGAAGGGGGCAGAGGCAAAGAAACATACTTTATTGAAAGGTGGGGATTGTCATATCAGGCATATAATTAGGTTAATGATGTTGTGGAGACCCACTGCCAACTAATGGTGCCCACATTCTTTCAAGTAACTGTTTTGAAGATGTCCCATTCCCACCTAGTTTCAGGCCATCTTTGGAATCACAAACAACTCAGAACCACATCTTATTACAGCTTAGTTCGACCAGAGGCATATCACCAATGAAAAGACTACTGTCATACTGTCCAAACTGTTGAAACAATTCCCCAGCCAAGATCCATAAGATCTTCCTCCAACCTCTACATATATAGACATTCACTTGCCACAATGTGTATGAAGATACTGGGACCCCTGGAACCCTCTAAGCCTGGGAATAAGTACACCCTGACAATAAGGCACCATGAGGCCTTCCCTCTATAAGCCATATCATACAACTCATTTGTAAACACCTAGAACCCCATTTGAGCCAGGTAGGGTTCAAAAAAAGAAATATTGACAGATTAAGACTCCATCCAGCTTCATGGTGACACTCATGAATGAAATCAAAGGCTTGTTAAAGATCAAAACCTTGCATACCATCATCTGGCATTAAAGTGATAGATTGGAGGAGAGGTTCAACAAAACACCAGAACATCTGTTGCATAAGCTGATATGATATGGCATTTATAACGTGCCTATAGACAAATGTTTCAAGGCGCGACGAGGGAGGGGAGGGGGAACAAAGGGAGGACAGACAACGATCTTACTAGGCCAGGTATCATTCAGATCGCGCAAGTGCATAGGAAGGGGGAAAGGGAAAAGTGAAGTGGGGGAAGGGAGAGGCGGAAAGTGCAGTACTTGGGCTAGTAGAATAAACAAGATAAATAAAAACGGTCAGCTGGTGGCAAGTGCAAGGTAAGTGCAGACATAAGTGCTGGTAGGGGGACTGTAGGGATCCAGAAAACAGTTCCCAGGTGCAGGGGTTGCCAGGGAGGCAGTGCAGGTGTGCAACTGGCGGGGCCTGGACCCTAGATAAAAAAGGGTGGCCAGGTAACCAGTGCAGTTTCAGCCAGGTATTCAGCAGGGGAGAGGGGGAGAGAAAGCAAAAGCAAAGAGGAAGGTTTTGAGGTGCTTCCAGAACTGGAGATGGTTCTCCTCAAGTTTCAGGGAGGCAGGAAGGCTGTTTCAGAGAGAAGCCGCTGCCGAAGAGAGAGCTCTACCACCAACTCGTTCCTTGGAAATGCGACTGACCCTGAGGGAGTTGGAGGCGGATGAGCGAAGAGCTTGAGAAGGAAGATATTTAGGAAGGGAGAGTTGAAGGTATTGCGGCCCCAGGCCCCAGAAGGCCTGTGGACAATGCACAGGGTTTTGAACTTAATCCTCGCAGCCACTGGGAGCCAGTGCAGAGATTTCAGTACTGGAGAGATACGATCCCTGGGCTTGAGGCCAAGGACAAGTCTTGCAGTCCTGTTCTGGATAATATGCAGAGGGAGGAAAGTAGAGGCAGGCAGATTAAGATAGAGGCTGTTACAATAGTCCAGCCTAGAGGGAACCAGGGCTCTGGAGACAGTGAGCTTCGGGGGGAAAGGAGATGAAAGGAAGAATAACTCTGAGGAGGTGCAGCTGGTAGTGTGACTTCTTAGAGACATCAGAGATGTGAGGAGAGAAGGAGAGTGTGGAGTCGAAGATGACTCTGAGGTTTTCAGCCTTCCAGGTGGGAGCAGGAAGAGGGCCAAGAGAGGCTGGCCAGAGAGCTGCAGGGAAGGTGGGAGTGGGTGTGTCGATGAGTGGAATCTCAGTCTTACTGGTTTTAAGGTAGAGGTCATTGGCGGCACACCACGCCTGGATAGCAGACAGTCAGAGATGAGGGAAGGAGAGGAGAAGGCCGAGGGTAGCCTGAAAATGAGCTGGGTATCATCCGCATAGCACTGAAAACTGGGTCAGAGAGCGGTGATGCGGTGGGCAACGAGTGCCAGGTATTAGTCGAACAGCCAGGGAGAGAGATTAGATCCCTGGGGGACACCACAGGTAGAGAAAAAGATATCAGAGAGAAAGGACCCAAGTTGGGCCTGGGAGGGTCAGTCAGAGAGGAAAGAAGTCAGGCATGCCAGAGCCTGACCAGTGATACCCAGGTTATCACAGAGACGGTTGAGCAGGATGGCATGGTTGACAGTGTCAAAGGCAGAAAAGACATCAAGCAAGATGATGATGCATCGGTTGTTAGAGTCAAGGTTGGAGAGCAGGTCTTCATGAAGGTCGGGAGAGCAGTTTCTGTGCTTCTGGCAGCTCTGAAGCCTGACTGATGGTCATGAAGACAAGCACCAGATTCAGTGTGGTGGACAAGTATGGTAGGAATGGTAGCCTCACATGCTCAGAACATGGGATGGGATTTTGCTGTCAGCCCTATTTGTTGTCATGAAAACTCTACCAGCAGAGATGTACTTAGGATTTCTGCCACACTAAGTGCAACAAAGTGCATTTCCACTGCAACTTTAATCTGCATCTTTGCCAGACTTCGACCAGACTCAACCACTGCTTATATTAAAAATGAAGCATACATATTTAACTGGAGCAGAAACATCCCTTCGCATGTAGTGGCCTGGAAGGAGGGGGGCAAGAATAGTTTCGGTGAGTTTAAGTTGACCAATGATTTAAAATGGTGTTTTTTCTTTTTGAGAAATGTTATTGATTTATTTTATTCACAGATTTTATGATATTGTATAGTATAATGTGTATTGATTGCAATAGCATTTGGATGTTGATCCTAATACAAAAATGTTGCTGTGTTTAGATTAAAAACCAAACACAGACAGTGGATTTCATTGGTCATCTGCCACTGTTGACCTCAAGTAATTAATTACTCATTTTAATGCAGAGAAAGAGTGCTCCGCAGAACAATTAGTTGCCATTGTGCACAAGAATATTCTATTGCCAATTCTCACATTACAAGGAACATTGTGAAGTTCCTTTTCACTGAATTGGGTGGACTTATCTGGGACAGAACTATTTTCTGGAGCAGAACATAAGATATGTATTTACAAAATTGAGGCATTCTTCAACAGAAAAGTCTTCATAGCTGTAGTGCTTGCACAGCTTCTCACTGTGTTCCTCTACCACTGATGGCTCAATTTCTGTTAAGTTACTCTCTTCAACACATTTCTCCAATACTACCTTTCACCACAGATTTGCTTTGCAAGCCTCACGCCGATCCTAGCTACCCAAAGTACTTCTTCTTGCTTGCCTAGAAAGCACACTAAATGTGCTCTTAGCTGATTTCTCATGTTCATTCAAACGAACTGTGCCACCTTTCCAGTCAATGTAACCTTTCTGTGCCCTCTGTGATTTGCCACCAAACAAACTACATGAAGCACAAAACACAACCCCTTAGTACACTAAATAGATCATTTTTTTGTTAATGCTATTTCTCTTTCAAACATGTCCAATTTTTTCTGTATAATTCCTTCTAAAGTTTTGAAATTCAAATACCCGTTTGGAACACTATCCATCCATCAGAGCCATTCCTCATGGGATCATGTAACTCTCTTGCACCCGAGGCTCACCAGTCTCTACCCCTGTAGCATCACTGCTTGAAGCCTCTTAACAGTGAACGCTACTTGATGTAACTGAATCAAATAACTCAACCACTGACAGCGGTAAAAGTGGTGTCCGCCTCATAATCCCGTTTAGTGCTACGCATAGAAATATTTTAATTGTAATGTTATCCTCTAACACCATGACGCTTTTTGTTATCACTATTTTTTTGCATTTCCTTGGAACACCACGCCACTCATCACAGTTATTACCCTTAAGAGTTAAAAAACAAACATTTTGAGGACAGTTTTTACGAGTGAGCTGCAACTACACTAAAACAGAGGAGTTTGAGATCCATGGAATTGATTTACAACAACGGTTATTAACAAAAGTTTACCCAGGGAAATGTTTAAAACAAGCGAGGACACGTAATGCTAATACACCTCGAGAAAGTTGCATAGAAGAAAGTGATTGATAGTTTGTGTAACACAGTTTAGCCCAATAAGTGCATATATACAGATGTTGATTAAATAATTCACTTCCACTTGGTAACACAAGAGGGTTTATTAAAAGGGAAATCTCTGTTTGCATTTAAAAGGGAACAACCTTTGAGACAGAACTTGGTCAAAAAAGTATCTATGGAAAAATAAAATGAATCTGTTCTGAGCATGTGAGGCTACCAGAAATTGGAGGCCACCCTGTGCAACTGCATTAAAAATGTTTCCATTGAAATATGCGTACACATACGATCTGTCAGAGCATGAAATGTATATATTCATAAGCAAATGTCCGTCTGACTTGTTGTATGGAGGGATAGGGAACATTTATCAAGCAGTCAAAGAAAGAGTTTCAGAACCAGCTCTTGTTTCCGAAAGAATATCCAAGATAAACCATTAGGTGAAGACCTCTGTGAGAAGGAACCCACAGCTGAGAATGTATTCTGGTTTGCATTGACTAAGACTGATAAAGGTCCTGGGCGGGCGGACCAAAGAAGCACATTCAAGTGTATTGAGCAGCCATGAATTCATTATTTTAATATGGTGTCAAGGGTTAATAATGTGTGCAGAATTAAACAGCGTAATTGTTGGGCCCCCTAGCACTCCTCAGGCATACATACGCACTGCGGTTCAATGAGGACAGGAGCGGTGTAACTTTCCAACCATTCTTTATTCTTACATCTCGTAACTGCCCAACCTCTTCCCTTGTCCCTCCCCTTCCGCCCTGGCGTGCTCCCACCCTTAAAGGAGCTGCATCTCTTTTCAGTCCCAACAGTAATTACTCAACAATGGCCCCTTCATACAGTTTAAAAACATATTTTTCTATGATTCTGTAAATATGTCCATCTGCAATTACGATCACCAAAGTTTATTAGCTACTAAAGGAAAATGGTATTTAGGGTGTGACATTGGGATGGGCTTCCCTAAATACCTTTAAGATTGGAGTAACATCATTGATGTATGCAATGTACGGGTCGCTATACACAAACACATGCATCAGCATAAGTATGTGACACTCAAGTAGTGGGGTGTGAGTTTCATCCTTTGACTTTCACAAGGAGAAGGGTAGCATTTATGTGTAGCAGGCTAGTTGTTGACACACATTCTGTTGGCAGAAAGATTATGGGCCTCATTACGAGTTTGCCGGTACAGTAACAATGGTACCGGAAAGCTTGCCGGTACCGTTGTTTCGTACCGGCAAACTACGAGTTCTGCTTGCAGGTGCCTTTGCAGCCACCAGGTCTGACCTGATGGCCGTACCTGCACCCGCAAGCAGAACATGACTGTTATTGATATACCGGTGCTACCACCTTCCCCATTCCCATTGAGCCCTACAGGGCTCAATGGGAATGGGGAAGAAAAGGGCAATTACCGGGTCCGGCAAGGTCATAATGACGCAGTAATTGCCCTTTTCTGGGTGCTGGAATAAAATGAATACCGGCGGCAGCCGTGCCAGTGCTACAAGCACGGCTACTGCCAGCCTAGTAATGAGGCCCGGCTACGGCCAGCCTCGTAATGAGGCCCTATGGGCCTCATTACGAGCATGGCGGTAGCCGTGCCTGTATGACAGGCACGGCTACCGCCATGCTCGCTTCCGGCACCGCCTCCTGCAAATGGACACTTACCGGCCCATTAAGAGTTGAATGGGACGGTAATTGCCCATTCGCGGGAGGCGGTAATGCCGGAATCCCGATCCCCATTCTGCCGCATAGGGCACAATGGGGGTCAGGAGCATGGTTGCACTGGCACCGTTGATAATGGTGCCGGTGCAATCACGAGTTTCCCTCGCGGGTGCCGCACAGCCCGCCAGGGAAGACCTGGCGGGCTGTCAGGGACCTGCGAGGGAAACTCGGAATTAAGGCAGTACAGTATGGACAGTGCCGGTGCCATACCGGTACCTTCCATACCGTACTGCCAGGGTCGTAATGAGGCCCTATGTCTTCACACTTACGGTCATTGATCAGGAAGTGTACATATCATTTAGGATCCACCCTCCCCCTCGAGAAGTGGATGGAACACACTAAACTAGCATTAGTAACCCGTTCCATGGGCTATACCGAGGGCAGCGGGACGCTACCCCGGTATAGCCTGTGGAACGGGTTAATAATGCTATTAGAACCCCGAGTCACCAAAGTGGTAAACTGGAGTGTTAAAAAAAAAGTATTTTCATTCAAAGCACGGGACGTGAGCGGCATCCCTTTCAATGAATGAACATACTGTGCCAAGATGACCGCCATGGTTGTGGATGGCAAAGCTCTGTACGGAGTCCCTCTTCGATTTCAATGGTGGATGGAAAAACAGGATGCCGGGACGCTGCTGCGGTGGGCGTTCCCGCTATCACAATCACGTAATTGGGGCTGCAGAGAGGTGGTTGGGATTAGTTAAAAAAAAAAAGAAGGGGAAAGGGTGGGTGTTGAGTAGGTGGAGGCGCCGGTTTGGGAAAGCAGCAATCGGGTTCCATGGAATGCGGGCTGAGGTCGGGAGTATTTGCCCGCAAACCAAGGAACCTGATTGGCTGCGCCCCCCTCTCCATGTGCTAATAAGAGACGCAACTCCCCATAGTTGGTGATTGCGATTTTCACATTTGGTACTGTGCAAAACTAGCAGACCTAGCGTCTTCGGGTTTGCTGTAATGCAGGTACTTACAAATATGTTTATTACAAGGTAGGGCAATGTTATCAAAATGATTATCAAGATGGCATGGCACCTGGGAGGCATGCGAGATTGGGCTTCAGTGTTGTTGATGGAAATAAAATAGAATAAGGCCAGTGATTTAATGCAGGACCGATGTATTGGAGATTTAAGAAAATGCTAATTACGTGAATTGAATCACATGCTCATACATTTTATGCCGGGGTGGCTGGTCTGCAAATATTGAAATATGACTAAGTGCTAATGTGTGTTGTTTTCAGTAAAGCTATGACGGAACAACGTGTTCCTGTATTAATTGGTGGTTCGAGTTGATTACATTGATATATGCCATCCTAATTATTTAAAGAGGGATTCATTCAGGAAACAACTTTAGAATGTACACCTCTTTTTTCAGTGTAATGTTAGTGATTCTATCTGAATAGATTTCCTGATTAAATATGCTATAATTGCTAGCCGTGAATGGAACATTCATGAATGTCAATGTGTTCAGTGACTCAGCCATTAGCAATGTGCTCTCTTTCTTCCTACCCTGCTCCTCTGCGTGGCACTTCTGACTCTTCGTAAACACCTGGTATTTGTGAATTCCGGGTGATCAGAACAGCAGTGGTAGCATTTCAAAGTCCAGGTCACCTTCTGTAATGTGTGCCTTTCCCCAAGATTGTTAAACCGAGTTCCAAAGATACACCCCAACTTTATTTCAGTGATATATGCTTATTGGCATGCACACACGGCTTGTTTGTAGAAATGTTTTATAACAGGGGTCAAGTCCCAAAAATTAAAGTGGGGGAACTCATCAACACATGCAATGGGATGTGACGTTGCCAGAAATTAGCATATCAGGAAGGATAACTCGGGGGCAACGTGCTCACCTTGGAAGCAAGACAACACGGAGCAACACAGGTTCGATCCCTGCATCTGCACTTAGAAACCTCTGGGTATTGAGTGCGTTATAAATAACCTATCATATCATATCAAGGTGAAATGTGCACATTCAATTACATTGGATCTGCATAACCACCCAAATTGTCAAGGATGAATGGCATTTGCCTTTCATAAAATCAATACACACGCAAAACCAAGAGAGGATATTTTCTTCTAATAGTGTTTTTTTAAACCTTAAAAGGTGTTCATGTTCTAAACTTCAAGAACCAATACAAATGTTTTCCCTGGGCCATGCAGTACCGAAATGGGACATTTTACCTTTACTTGTTTGTCATTTCTCGTCAGGTTATATAGTTCCGTGGTGAAGTGTCCCCACTACAAACCTTACAACTGTGGTTCGATCCCTGTGATTAGCTTCAATGCATAATTTCACAGACGACATTCAATGTTTCTCATTTTAGCTGGAGGGTGGGGGGGGGGGCTGAGTCCACCTTCTGAAAAAAGTAGGTGGACTCAATCGCCCGCGTGTACCCTCGACTTGAGCCCTGGTGTATAATAACAATCTGCATGTCTGTGCTAACGAATGACTACAAGCAACTGACCATATACACTGCTTGCTATACATAACATCTCAGCTGTGCTTGGTACAAATGTATATTCATCAGATCGCTTTAGCAAGTGATGTGTGTACTTTTGAACCCTTCCTTTTAAAAGAGTGGTGCTTTATTTCTGAAAAGTCAAATATGAATACATATTTTTTACCAATCAGTGCTGAGAAGATTTGTGGTCAAGTGCCCAAATAGCAGACAGGGTTCAAACCCTTGCTTCCCTGTTTCACTGTGATTCTGGGCAACCTATTCTATCTCACTGTGCCTTTTCTGACAGGCCTAAATAGTGAGCCCCTAAAAGTAAATCATTTTCACAATGTACACATTAAAAAACAAAGCAATCATGGGTAAATGGACAGTAGTGTTGATCGATATATAATAATCACATTGACTCGTCATATAGTACACCCCACAACGCTGTGTCTTGGCTTATTCATGGCAACTTCTTGTAATGTGCATTCCCATAATGCACTCGATTATTAACGACTGATGTCACTTTCTGTGATGATATGTCACTTCCAGTGCCCACATGTCTTCTGCAGCACAGGGTCTGCCATTCCTTCAAAGGCCCTGTTGCCAACATGCATGGGTTTCTAGAAGGGAATAAGCTGATCTGAGGGGGGCTGTTTGTCCAAAGACAGCAAAGCACAAACCTCGGCCATTTTCGGGCAATTAGATAATGAGGTCCTTGTGGCATCCTCAGCATGTGGACACATGATGATACAAGGCAGGGACTTTATAAGTGGCAAGTGGATTGGGGGACATGGCTAAAAAACACAAACGTTGTGCAGTGAAGTAAGGTGCTTGGAAGCGTCGAAAGCAAGGCGCCTGGTAGGTGGTCTGTGGAGCCCTGTCCTGACAGAAAGCAGTCAAGGCATTCAAGCCTCATTGTGAAGCCCTTTTCTTTAGTAAGTTGCCTTCTAACCCCGTCCCTCTCGCTCCTCTGGCCGCTGTTTTAAAAAGAACAGATTTGTTCAAAATGAGTTATAGTATCAATTGACCTAAGGGCTGATCTGGGCCCTCCAGTAATCCTGGGGACGCTGGGTCCAATCCCCATCTCCTCTTCTCTGTTAGTACTCTGAAGTGATCATTCAGGAGGTAAGTTGATGGTACGTGTATTCCACGACTGTGAGCACTCAAGCTAGACACATTGGACATATACTGGAGCATCCATCCCAGCCAGCTAACAGATTCTGTCACTATCAGAACCCTAGAACAAAGTCACCCATCAACACTCCAACATTCTATGTGACATCACGCAATTCCGCACTCACGCACAAATGTCAGTTACAACATACTCCACCAGGGCCAAAAGGCAGCCCTAACCAGAGTGAAAGCTGCATGCAACTCTCTGGTGGGGGTGAGGGGGCGTTGCAGAGAGTGCACTCCCCTTTAACTGCCGGTGCTTTGCTTCTGTGTGCTGTACATAGCTCTGCTAGTCCCGGGAGCGCCAATTGGAGGCGGGGACATCACATACTGTGACATCACTTACACCACAGTCAGTCATGTTGTGGATCAGTGCAGCAACATCCACCAGCTTCACTCCAAGAAGAAATACAATCCAATCGATTGACTGCCTGTCAGTCTAAACAAAGATAACCAATTCAATATCAAAGTAAAAGTAAACATTTTTAATAAATATACCCCCTCAATGCACTCTTCCATCCTAGACCGTGGCCTGCTCTGCCTACGCTCCCTTTGAGCTTTTTTTTCTCTCCATGTGATCTGGTTTACAATCAAGAGTCCTGAGATATTCTGGACATGCTGAGAGGGGTCCAGGAAGAGCAAGATGAACACGAGATCAGTACCACCCAGTTTGTCCATAAGAAAAGGACAGAATGACCTTGGACAGGATGTTGCTAACCAACTACCTATAGCCGGCCCAGGAAATCTACAATCACACTGCCAGGCTATGGAAGGTCCAGGGCGTGCATCAAGTGATGGACCCGCCTCCCACCACTGACAATAAACTCCTGCCCCAATGACATGGACCGTGTATCCTTACTGAGGTACTGGGAGATCTGACGTACAAAGTACAGCAAACGGACCGTTGGAAGAAGGAGCATGTGTACCCTACCAAATGGAACAAGAAACAAAATAGCGACTCCAACCTCAGGGCACCTGCTTGAATTGAGAAGAGCAGAAATCTGGCTCCTTGAACAGAAAACCTCTCTGATACCCAAGACCTTGTCTCCAGCAATGAAACAGGATTTTACAGACCTTACTGAGCATTTTTCGGAGGTCTTCTCTGAGTTACTAGGAGGAGTTTAGGGGCTCTTCCACAATAGCCTACTTCTCCTGGAGAAGCAGTTTGTGCAGGATCCTATTGGTTGCCAGAAGCTCATTGACAGATGATCTGTGATATGATGCTGCATCTCCAAGCTATCAAGAGAGTACTGAGTCAGGGGTATTGCGGGGGTGGGGGGCACATGCTAGCGCTTGGCTTTTCTGTGTAGACGCTTGGAATTTGATTGAACATTCCCAGTTTGATGCCTAACCAAAGCCTTGAATTGATGAACTTATTGAGAACATTGGCTCTTCCACTGCCATCTCAACCCTAGAACTAACAAAAGGGTAATGGTGCCAGATGATATGAAGAAGCCAGTGTTTGCTACTCTAGAAGACCTGTTGCAATTCACAGTTTTTCCTATGTGGGTGCATGGAGCTCCAGCCATGTTCTAATGTCTAATGGACTCCATGTAAATACCTCATTGGGAATGTGCAGGGCTGTACCTGTATGACATTATCATGCATAACAATGTCTGTGACGATCACATGAAATGATCCCATGAAACCTAATATGTCAGACACTGCGTCAATCAGGTTTAACAGCAAACCCTCCCAAATTCCGATTTGCCCAACCCACAGTAGAGTACCTGGGTTTCTGTGCAGGGATCAGACATGTCAGATCTCAGGAGAAACAGATTGAGGCAGTCCAAAAAGCTCCCACTCCTGTCACCAAGATGGAACTCAGAGCTTTTTTTTAAATCAGTGGCATATTAGCACAATTGTATTCACAATTCCACCACCATAGCCAGAATCCTCCTGGATACATTTTAATCCGATCAACATTCCCAAATGAAGTCGAATCCCAAAGAGTTGCAAGCCTTGCAGGTGTTGAAAGAATCCTCATGCATTCCATCCTTGCTCATCATGCCTAACATCAATCTTTTATCTTACAAACAAATGCCTAAATAATCAGTCCTGGGTTAGTCCTCACCTGGGAATGACAAGAAATTGGACAACCGACTTTATACCTCAGTTGAAAACTGTTTCGTGGAGAGGAAAATTACCCCAAAATTTAATTAAAATGCCTGGTCCAAGTTAGCTGTGGAAGCCTTTAAATACTAACTCATGGGTAAGAAATTCCATCTAGTAACCAAACCAACCATGCCCCTGTAGTGTGTCTCGCCCAAAATAAAGATAGTATCCCACAGGTAGGGAGGTGGACTATTGGTCTACAGCCTTATTTCTCCATAGTGGAACTCTGGGAAGGGAAATTGCAATCCAATGTAGATTATTTGAGTAGATGCCCCATCTTCCTTGATAGACAAACTAGAGATGCTAGTTGGAAAGTGGAGAGGTATGTGACAAAGCAGCATTATGCGGGCAGCTTGGAGGGATTAAAGTGGCCCTGAGGTCAGGGATTTCCCACATGCCTCCTCAAGTGCCTCCTAGAGGTGGTATGCAAGGTATTCCTCAGAGCCACTCCCTAGTGCCTAATCTCCTATGCATCTTGAACACCATCGTAGGGATTTCACCATGTGTAACATATTCACAGGAGGTTAAGGGAAATACACATGTCTGGGGTCCACAACATTCCAAATGAACCTTTCTAAGACAGGTTGATGACTATTCACTGTAAAACATGCTCCTCAGATTTGGCTCATCACGCTCCCAGGCCTCAAGCTGGACTCCTCCTCTTTTTTCTTTACTCAGGCAGGATCAGAGAATGATAGGGCAAGGGGACAGCCGGAGTGTGGATTTTCACCAGTTCCTCCTTGAGATGAGTATTCCATGTTTTGTCTTCACAAGGGGTTTCCCCTGGCCCTTTCAACTCCACTCCATCATCCATACAGCCCTTTAAGCTCACCACTCCAGGGGGGCACAGTAAATAACCCCGCTCCTGCCCTGATGAGTCCTGTGGCATCAGAATTTCTTGTGCCTGACTTCAAAATGGTAGACTGGATCATTAAACCCTTGTTCAATGCCATGAGCTGTAATCAGGTCGCCAGTCAGGAAGGAGACAAGGATGAGTGTTGGCACCTGGGTACCTTCTTAGCTGGGGAGTAAACACCTGAAGTATACAGAGGTAAAATGGAATGAAGGCCATCCCAGAACACAGAGGGAACAGTATTAGAAGAGGACCAATCCATAGGATTATTGATTGGTTAAAATAATCTGAGGCCCTATGAAAGATCCCAACTGTAGGCTGGGAGGAGCAGAGTCAGGGTGGTGATCATATAAGTTAGAAGAGTGAAAAAGGAGTTAGCGAAGGAGAGAGAGAGCAACAAGCCTGCTGATGGCTGCATCTGAGATGCCGGATAAAACCAGGAAGCAAGGAAGGGGGAGAATCACAAGACTGCTGTGGGCTATATCTCAGACTCTGCTGAGACCATAACCAAAGTGAAGTGTCTGCAAGCTTTCTTAAAGGCTACGTCTGATACCCTGACAGGAGCCACATATACCCCCTCTCTATGCCTCTGTATATCATACCCTGCTATCTGTTCTGTTGTTACCTCTAAAAAATGCTTTGTTATGTACCTGTACTGTTGTATACCTCTGTAAAGCGCTCCATTATGTATCTATATTGTTGTATACCTTGTAAAGCGTTCTGTTGCTTCTCAAAGCCAGGTCCGCAATTATTAAATACAATAATAATAATAATAATAATAATAATAATAATAATAATAATAATAATAATAATATTTAGCAATCCCCCCACAAACACACACACTCTGCAGACTACTCAAAACCACGCTGTTCAACTAACCCTCTCCACCCCATCCTATCCTACTGTATATTATAACTGTATGTAAATATGCTTTGTCCTGTCTCAATCTATGCACCATGTATGTTATGTAACAAGTAAGACTACTTACAGTGCTACGATGCCCCCGGGCAGATGTGCGCTATGCAAATCCAAATAAATAAAACACACGCCCATACACATTCTTTGAAGCCCTCGGCCTCACTTGCTTCCCTCCATTGCACCCACACCCCACCAATTTCCACCTTATTTACCGTCCCAAATGCACAATCCCAACTTCCACACATCACTAATAACAACCACAGCTTGCCCTGCATCAATATCTACTTTGCCGACTTCAACCCTGGTAGTTCCCATCCGGAGAGAAACCCCATGCTAAAGAGAATCTGCATTCCACTCATCCCCTATGACCTCACAGAACTCATCCCCTACACAACACACACAGCTGGCAACACCCTGAACCTTTTAAGATCAAGCAAAAATCATGCCGTCATGGAAAATCGAATCTGGGTGTCGTGGTCAGACCGCTTTACAATGCCCTTCACACTTAAGTTACCACACATGATCCCCCAACTGCCACACAGCCTCTAGTAATTGGGTGAAAATGTTCAGCATTGTGGGGTTGGATGATGGTTTTTTGAGGAGAGGTGAGATTTGTCCAATTATGAGTGCAGAGTGGCTAGTGCCATGTGAGAGACAGGGGTTAATGATGTGGAGCCAGTGGGGAGCAAGGGTGGTGATGCAATTGGATGAGGTTTGAGGTAGGCATACATCATCTAGGAAGTGCAAAGTTTTTGTTTTGGCAGTAAGGGTGATGAGGCTGTCTTGTGGATAGAGTACACATCGTTCCATGTGTTGGTATGTGTGGGAGTGGGAGTAGGAGAGCAGAGGGGAGGGCTTGCCTGATATTGTGTATTTTGGAGTTGAAGTAGTCTATGAGGGAGTTGCATACTATAGTGGACGGGGGTGTGGAATGTGTTAGTTGTGGTTTGGAGAGGGACTTGGTAATGTTGAATGGTTTCTGTGTACAATTGGTGGAGGATTGGAGTTCTTGGAGGCAATGGATGGCTTTGGCATTGCACACGGCTGTTTTGTACTTGTTGCAGCAGTTTTTGAGTGGAATTTTGGCAGTCGATTCAATATAGCTAAAGGTTTTTATCATTGACTAAATGACAATCATAGAATGAATGTAGCAAATGGGATCATGGTGTATTCATATTATATTGATGAAAAGTGCCCCCTTCCCACATTACTGCTTTTTAAACAAGAGGAAATATTGGAAATGGATATGCATGATTTACCTATTCACAGTCTCTGATAGAAGAAGAAAAGTCAGGAAAAGAAATAGGAAAATAGAGAATACATAGGTGGTTTTGAACCATGATCCGTCCCCATTTAACATAGTGCTTATTCTCTATCATTATAAAAAACAGGAGATTTGGGGTTAAAATTCCGACTGCCATGCATCTGTCTGTTCCATTACCTGTACTGATTTTCCAATTATGCTTTTGTTTTAGGTACCTGAACTCTTTAGGGTTCCTCTATGGCAGTTTCGGGTAAAGAACAAGTAAGAAAACACTATAGCCCTTGGTGGTGACTTGGCCGTGGCTGCAAGCCTGGTAGGATAGTGGTGCTAAATGAGCTTCTCTTTATTATTCTCGGGGTTGGTGGAGAGCCACCACAGGCTATTGTCTCATCAGGTACAATGCCTGGATCCAGGCACATTTCTCTACCACTTTCTGGTTCACCACGAAGCTGCAAAATCCCAGTTGTGGTTCCTACTGCAGCACCTGCTGCTTTCTATCTGATAATTACAGACATTATACTACTATTAATATAATACCATAGTATAGTATTTAGTATTAATATTTTGTAAAGTATATAACAGTGTAACGTTGTGCCTCACCCAAAGACCTGGCAATCAACATTGTGGCCATTGTAAGGCGGTGGGGTGAGGATGCTGAAAAGAGGTGTGTAAAATGAGTGCGATGCTGAAGAGGCATTGGAGCGTTGCGCTGCCTCCGATCTTCAAAGGAACAGTCACCGGAGCAGTGTTGGACTGAAGGGCAAGGGCAGCCTGCAGGCCGCGAGAATGTCGGTATATAAAAGGGCGAGTGCAGCCAAGGAGACACAGAGCAACATCATGGGAGGCTGGGACGCAGAGGCTGAGAAACTGTGAAATTGAAGAAAAGGCACATACAGCTGCACGTCAACCCAACTGTCCATCTGGTGTCTCAACACAATCGGGGATATACTGGTAAACATACGACAAGTCAAAAACGAGCAACCCAAGCTACTCAAGCATGACGACATCGAAACTGCCCAAGGGCCCCCCCACCTGGGTGGTCCCCCATTGTGCCTGTGCAAAAAAAGGGGTCAGATATCATTCGGTTCTGTGAAGACATGAAATGCCCCAATCAAGACATCCTGAGGGAGCGACATCAGACCCCACGTGTCACAGATATGATACATCTGCTAAATGAGGCCAAGGTGTTCTCGAAGCTAGCCCTTAATAAGGGTTTTCATCAGCTGGATTTAAGCCCTGAGTCATGCTGTATAACCACCTTTGTAACACACCTGTGATTATATCATTACAAACGTCTCAGCTTTGGGGTGTCATCCGTGGCTGAGATCTCCCAAGAAAAAAATCCACAATGTCATCAAGCACAACTACAGTGATGACAACCTTGGTTTTGGCATGGACACAGAAAAACATGACAACACCCTGGCAATAGTGTGCATGGCCTTGGAAACGTCCAACTTCACAGTAAACAAAGACAAATGTGATTCCAAAAGGGCACACTCAGGTTCTTTGACTACATCTTTTCAGCAAAAGGGAATGACACCTGACCTGGAGAAAGTGGCCTCTCTGAACTAGACTCTGCAACCCACAAACGTTTCAGAGCTGCAGTCCTTCCCAGGTCTAGCCAGCTATTGCACCAGAACATAAGGGACTTTGCGACAGTTAGTTAACCAGTGAGAGCTCTCATGAAACAAAATGACTCTTTTCAGTGGGCCAAGGAAGGAGGCATTTGAAATCATCTGAAAGAGAATCATGACAGTGGAAAACATGGCATCTTTTGACACAAATCAGTGCATGCACAGAGCCGAGGGTAGATGCAAACCCGGTAGGCCAGGAGCAATCCTCCCACAAGTTGATCAGGACTCGCCTCATAAATGGCACATAGTCTCATACGCTAGTCAGAGTCTGTCCCTGACAGAACAAGCATACTCACAAGCCAAAAGGAAGGTCTGGTGGTGGTGTGGGCATGTGAACACTTACACCTGGTTCTATATAGAAAACCCTTCACCATATTAACAGACGCATCAGGCATTACTCTTCATCTACGTAACCCCACAGTCAAGGATGCCTCTGAGGAAAGCCAGGTGGGGTCTGAGGCTGCAGGACTATGCGTTCAATATAATGCATCATCCAGGAAAGGAAGAGAACCCATCTGACTTCCTGTTAAGACACCCGCTGGAGTCGACAAACCTTAAACCATCAGTCACAGATTGCTACATCAATTCTGTGGTGCACCAGGTGACCCCAAAAGTGGTAGACATCTTGTTTCTACAGCAAGAGTCGTAACAAGATATGGCATTTTGCGTCATGGCTGAATGCCTCACAAACGGGTGGTGGAAACGTGCCAAGAAGATGGGGGACAGAAGAAGGGGGACGAGGAGTCACCAGTCACTCAAAATGATATCAAGAACTTGCTCCTGGTCAAGGATGAACTATCCCTGGCCAAAGACGTACTGTTGCTAAGGCACCAAACTCACCGTAGTTCAATAACAGGTCTATCCCTTTATTTTTTGTTAACAGGGGGGGTGTGTTGAGTAGGGATAAATAATATCAGAAATACAATAGAACAGCACCCACTACCCGCTCCTCCTCATATCTTTTCTATTTTCAAAATCAGTTGCCTCTTGACTCTTATGGGAGTAAGCTTATTTCTTCATTGCGCACTCCAAACAAACCACTTAATTGTAAAATATATATATATATATATATATATATAAATCCAAAATTATTTTCCTTACAGTTTATATACATGTTTTATCTCCTTTGAGTCATTTCTTATAATTTCTCATAAAAATATTATACATATCACACACCATAATTTGCAGAACAGGGGTTAGTAAGTGTACTTAAATTACATAAAAACAACACATTTTTGGGTATTCTTGCTTGTAAGTGCAAGTTTCAACAGGGAGTATGAACATTTTATTTTTCTTTTACTTTCAAAAATTCAAAAAATGGAGGCAGATTTGTTTATCCATGCATATTTCTCTACTCAATGGTATTGCTCTCTGTTTTTCCCACCTCTTAGACGATTGGATATGAAATAAATGTCGACACATTAGCGTTTCAGCCTTTTTTTCTGAAATCCATGTATGCCCCACAGTCTTTTTTTGTTTGTCTCTGGCCCTTCATCAGGACTATAGTTGATTTCATGTTTCTCAAACCAAATCTTTCCAACCCTTCGACAGTTTCATTGAGTCTCTTGTTTTCTTTCGGGTGAGCTCTTTCCCTTTTCATCTTCAATCATTTTTCACATTATTGGTGAAATCTGGAGAAGCTTCTTGTGTAACATTCAGGGAAAAGAGCATTGCAGCTGCGCACAACCATTGAGAGCTTACTTCTGGAAGTGCATTGAAGAAATAAGTGTACTCCCATAAGAGTCACGAGACAACTGATTTTGAAAATAGGAACGATATGAGGAGGAGAGGGTAGTGGGTGTTGTTCTGTTGTATTTATGACCAAACTCATCTTGCCAGGAGCTTTGAGACGTTAGGTGATTGACTTGGCACATGAAGGACATGAGGGCATAGCATCAAAAAAAGTCTGCTGCCGCAGAAGGTGTGGTTCCCGCAACTCGACGCCCAAGTAGAGGAAATGCTCAAGCTGTGTCTCACCTGCAGTGTCATAAACTCTCAAACGTGCCAGGAGTCTCTTCAGATGACACACCTACCTGCAAGGGTATGGGAAAAGGTGACTATCAATTTATTTGGGCCCATAGAAGGTGGGCACTTCACACTAGTGGCCATGGATGAATACTTAAGATTCCTAGAGGCACAGATGGTAGCATCCATGGCGATTTGTCATGTCATCCCCGCACTTGACAACATTTCCACGGTGTACAGCATCCCACTGACAGTCAAATCAGATAATGGGCCCCCATTCACCAGCCAAGACTTCAGGATCTTTACATAATGCATGGGGTGCAAGCATTGCCAAGTCTCACTACTGTGGCCTCAGGGTAATGTGACACTGTAAAGGTTCATGGGTAACCTCAAAAGAATCCTCCAAATTGCACACCTGACAATCAGGTCGGTTGAGCAATTACTACATCAACTTCTGTAGGATTACTGGAACATACTGTATAGCACCATGGGGAAGTGTCCCTCAGAAGTGATGTTCAGACGAAACATAAGGACCAGGATACCACACCTCACAAAGCCCATGGAAGCCTTTCATGAAGAGGAAAGCATGAGAAATTGAGATGGAAAGGAGAAAGACAAGATGGAGGCCTATTCCAATGCCAGGATGCATGCTAAGGAGTCAGACATTATAGGTGACACAGAAGTAGTCCATCAGCCCAAGATTCAAAAATACACCTCAGCATTTCAGGCCGATCCCATGGTGGTCACCCAGAAGTCAGGTCCATGTTAACAGCGGAAATTGGAAACTGCTAGGTGACCAGGAACTCCTTACACTTCAAGAAGCTGTGGGGAAGCGATTGGGCAATGAACGCCCAAAGTGACACTGAGCTGGCAAATTATGATTCAGACTTGTCCTATCACAGTGAAGGAGAAGAATCAGAGAGTGATGCAGGGGAGTCAATGGATGTAAGCTCTGCCAGACAAGGAGATACTGTGCAACTAGAGAGACCTCAGAGAGCATGGCCCCGGTCCACAGAAGCATTGAAGAAAAGCGGTGAGAATGGCTTCTGGTAAAAATGTGGTGGAAGGTTGTAATGTTGTGCCTCACCCAAAGAACTGGCCAATAACTTTGTTTTGTTGAGGGCGGCCCAGAAGAGGGAATCAGAACCAGACATGACTGGAGGAAATTAAAGGGTGGGGCCAGAAAAGAAGGGGTTAGTGAGCATTGGGGAGATAATGAATAAAGACATCTTTCACCCAAGCTCCGTGTCCACGCCTTCATGTGAGGGAGAGGTGCCATGTGGGGGCATTTAGGCTAGATACAAATATAGTATTATAGTTTGTAGTATAGAATAATAATATAATATAGAAAATATAGCATACCATATTCTAGCATAGCATATAATATAGTAAAGATATATTTGGTGAAACAAGTTAGTTAAGAAAATGCTAAAATCAAGCCATTCATTTCAACAATACCCTTGAAATTCTGTGTAAAACATTTAGTCTAGGTGATGCTAAGGTGCTGGTTTAACACAACAAAATCCCTCGAATTCGGCAAGTGTTGGACACTATACCACCTTAACTCCACCCCCTCATTGCTTAACACATGAGCACATGGATGACATCACTGATTATATCATTTGTAGAACCACTTATGACATCAAATATCTCATCGTTGATCATATCCATATCATTTAAAGAATTGTCCAGTGAAATTCGTTGGGGTTATGCCCTTCTTCAGTAAAAGTTGGCAAAACTAGAACAAAATCTAATTGATTTCACACATAATAACATTGTTGGCTTTAATGAAAATATAGAATGGCGCCAGTGTGGGGGACAATGAAGAATTAGTATGCTAAATGCAGAGTTGAATTTGTATGCAGATACAGTCTAAAGGAAGGATTTCCAGCCATGAATGGGTTTTATTCCAGTAAAAATATTAATGACATGGCAACACGCTGAAATAAATATAATGATGTTTCCAACTGAAATTAAATAAAACATCTACTAAATAATAGTAAAATATGTTATTTTACATATGTGAAAGGTGTTTCATAAATCACTAGTTCCTTTCAGCTAACCTAGCACATGAAAAGGCATAATAGCGTCAACATTATGATGCAATTACATGAGTAACATATGGACACAATATCATAAGGACGTACAATTAAAGGAAATCCACATGCAGCCTTTAACACCGGTATTTGGAAGTTTCAAACATGCTGTCCAAAGCAGAAGATTAAATGAGGTAAAGATCCAAATTGGTAAATCAACCAGATTAACGTTTTCATAAAATGTCGTTTGTAGTTATATATTCCATTTCGTTATTTTTATATGTTTATAGGGCTAATGGTGAAATCAAACTAGTTTCATAAGTAATGACAATATTTCACAACTGGCATATAATGACATTAAAAATAGGAAGAAATTTACTCCAAAAAACAGGTAATTTTCTGCTGTTCTCTTTCTTTTGTTTTACCTATGTTAGATTTAGACTTTAAGTGTCAAATCCATAAAAATAATGATTCCCACAGATTTGTAAACGTGGAGTGAAGCTAGGCTCCTGCTCAGAGGCGTTGCTAGGGGGTGGCTAAGGGGGCTAAAGCCCCTGGTCTTTTGGTTGTAGCCCCGGATAGAATCTCAGGAGCTACAACCAAAAGGCCAGCGAGCCCCCAGTCCCGACAATTGCAACATTAGCGTAGCCCCGAGTCTTTTCCAGTCCTAGCAACATCCCTGCTCCGGCTCAACTTATTCCGGCATCAAAACTGAAAAAAGTATTGCCATGATTTCCATACATTTAAGCAAAACAAAAGAGGTGATAGCTGCAAAGTTTGGAATTAATCCTAACCTCTATTATTTCTCTGGGCAACTCTCCAGACCATTGTTCTTCAGTTTGCCAAGCCATTACAGAAGGGGAAAGACCACATGCAAATCAGGCCTGGTCCCACCCCAAAGGGGCAGTCCAGCCCCAACTGCTGGGTCGCATCCCTTCTGCACAAGACCACAAGCATCACAGATATGTTTCGGCCTCATTGGGCATCATCAGTGAGGAGTAGTTTGGGTCTCTTGGCCCAGCATACTCAGGACCCATGTCTGGGCAAACCCGTACCACTTGGGTGACTTATGCAAAACAAAAGAGGTGATGGCTGGAAGGTTTGGATTTAATCCTAACCTCTGGCACTGCTGTGGGCAGCCATGTCTGGGGTTGCTTGTGTTTCCCTGCAGAGGGGACCTGTCCTAGCCGTTCGGGCTGTGCTGCTCCCATTGGTGGCAGTACCTGACTGATTTGCTTGTGGCTGGACCCCTTTTGCAATGGCGCAGGCAGGCTAAATAACAGTGGTGTGTAGAGTTGCCCAGAGCAGGGCCAGTGGTTCAGATTTGTTCAAAACATTCCATTTAAGCCATCAAGAAGTTAGTTCATAATTGAAAAACCTAGTAAGTGTTTTTCATGTTGTCTATGTATTGTGTCATACGTTTAGACATATTTATGTATTTTTGCAAAAGAGGCAGGACTTATTGTTCATCTGATATACAGTTACTCAGTTATCTGAAGACATTATTTGAATTAACTTTTTGTATAAAATGTTGGGAAACTTTCAAGTACACATTTTTATAATCTAAACTAAGGATTATAATAATTAGCATACGTACATAATCAGATGGGCTGATATGTGTATGCAGGAGGCTTATTTCTTTGTTCAAACTTCCTGTTTTGCATATAAATAATTACGATTTTGACAGGAAAAACAGGGAGTGGTTTTACATCACTGTTTTCTAATATTCTAATTTTTTATAAGAATTCATTTGAATCCCTCCAATAAACATATTTTACTATGCAAAAAAGGAATACTACAAGTCCTGGATTTCAGCAGCCCCACTTCTACAAAAGGAACTGTTTAATATTCTAAATGACTTCCATACCCCACTAGTTATTGTAATTGAGACAGGGTCAGTAAGCTGGCTCTGTCAAGAGGTGATGTCGACCTCTCTGATACTGGGGCGGGAGACCTACCATGGTTGAAGCCAGAGCCAGTCCTGCCCCAGAGGTGGAAGGTAGCAGTGTCGAGGGCCCTAGTCCATGTCCCTTATTACAGTGCTAGATTGCTTGTGCAGAGTTCCACTGTCGATCCACCCATACCTGTCTCACATGATACTGGCCAGTTCCTTTATGTGCCTGTTGGACAACTACAAGTTCCAGCATTCACAGCGAGTGGAGGACAACATAATCCCCAGAGAGTGATTTGACAGATTGCTAAGGAACCATGCACTCAAACTGTGAAAATAATGAGGCAAAACCACTATGTGCTACTGCGGGAGAGACCCATGCGATTTTCAGAGCAGATGCAGTGAGCTTCCAACTGCTTAACAAATGTATGGATGCCTGTTGTGAAGCTATAGAGTGGCTCTGAAGCCAAACCAACAAGCCAGCTAACCTGGGAGACTCTCACACGAACTGGAACACAAACTCCCAACTCACAGCCGTAAGCCACTATTGCCAGGCGGACCCACACATGTGACAGAGGCTTAGACCCCATGTTATATCTGTTCCTAATTGTAGCACCAACTGGGTGGGCAGAATACGAGGAGATTGGCCTGGTGAACCAGCAGGGGAGGGCAGCCAATGCAAGAAAAGGGAGGAGGATAAAAGAAGGCCCATGAAAAAGGAAGTTTTGCATTGTTTTGGTGAGCTCAGTGGAGGAGGAAGCAGATACATAGACCAGGCGGTGGAAGAATGGTGCAGAGGAGCGTTGGGGTGCATTATACAGTGGAGACAGTGGTCAAGGTGAGGTAATGGTTGGTGAGAGAAAATTCTACTAGGAGTTGAATGAGTGTGTGTACGAGTGAAGTAGAGAGTAGAAAAGAAATGATAAGGTTACTGGAAGAGTGAAAGTGTCATGATGCCTACCCCCGGGCACCCGGATCAAGCCCATCAGCCCCGGGAGCAGGCATCCAGACATTTACAAAAACCCCAGCAGCCCCAGCTAGGGGCTGTCTGGGTTCCGTCCTGGCGCCGTAGGCACCAGGCTCATAATAAAAATCAGTCCTGGCGCCATAGGCGCCAGGCTCATAGACATTACTTACCTCATGCAGACCATGCTGCAAATAAATCCAAGCCAACGTGAGGCCTGGATGGGACTATTTTACTGATACACAGGGAACGGTTTTCTGGGGAAAAAGATTCATCAACTTGCCGGTGAGGGCAAGACCAAACAACTAATGATATTTTTGTTAACCATGGTCCTGTTCACTTAGGCACAGGTGGAAAAGCTGGTCTGATGCAGGGAAGGAGGGAGGGGAGGGCAACCAGCACAATGATGTGGGGGAGTGCGAGAGGGGAATTAAATCTCGGATTCTTAAATCTAAGCAGCTAGCCGTCACAAGTGCAGAGATTGAGGCATCGGAATAGTCATGTAATTTTTATTTTAGCATTGATAACTGGAAAGTTCCTTGCAAAAGGGTGGTTGCCCAGAGGGTGGGTGAGGTGATATCAAAATATCACTAAAAAATGCACTGTCCCACTTGTTATGGGATGGGAAAACCCATGTTGTTGTGGGGTTTTCTCTCAATTACATGCAGTAACCCCTGTTGGTATTGGGGGTATCATAAAATGTTGTGGTGAGGCCACAACAGGTGAGGTCGACCGGTTTCGATGGTTCAAGGGTGATTAACGACCATCTTCTTCAGGACAAGATCGATTTTCATATGCTGCTGAGTAGCGACTGTCCTCTTAGTAGGGCAGCAATAACAGGCTGCAGAGGGATCCTGGAATAGGAGACACAAAAGACATAATTGCAGAGAGTGCATGAATAAGCCTCTAACTGCAATATTGCAACAGTGGTGCATCCAAAGTGCAGCTAAAAAACCTGTTACAAGGCAAATGAATGCTACCAAAGACAAGGTGCTCGCCAATTCAGAGCAAAAAGCGCCACTGTAATGGTGGCTAAACAACATAGACAAGTCAACCCCATGGTGGAGGGAAAGAAAGTGGCAAGACCTGTGCACGTGAGGGAAAAAGGGGGGGCACGGTGGGGGATGGGAGGGGGCGGACCGTGGAGTGTGCGAGGGGACCTACCTGGAAAGGATGACTGAGCTATCCAGGAAATGCACTGGGAGCAGTGAGAGAGCTCTCTCCAGTAGCGAACCTGCAAAGAAAGCGATGCTGTAAAGGACTGGATGGTTGTCGGGCGGTGCTGAAGGGAGCAGAGAAATACGCATACCTGGGAAAAGTCAATCGAGGCGAGCGCATGAAAACTGCAGTCTGCTCCGTCCTAAGGATGTGGGTGTACTGAGCGGCAGCGAAAGATGTCTGCCGTGTGTGACGCTGCATGGAGGCGGGGCACCATCCGTGATGGGCGCGTAAGCCAATCGGCGGTGGGCGCGTCACGGGCTTGTCAGTGGAAGGTTGGCCTATCAATAGGCAGCCCAGGCGGAAGTCTATGTTGCGGGCGGCCAATCAGGACACACATATGCGAGGGTGTGTGTGCTGCCGAGCTAGGGCTAGAGGGGGGTGGCCATGTATCGGGTGAGATGGCTGGGGGAGAGCCGGCCAAGGCGTGGCCCGTGCAATAAGGTAAGCGCGCGCGAGGCCAATCGTTGGTCACTCAGCGGTGGGTGTGTATGTGAGGACAGGACAAGGCTGGTGTCGGGGCAGGCAAGGGGAGGAGTCCTGGTGTGGACTCTCCGGGGGGGCTGTGAGGCAAGATGCCTGGGCCAGGTGGTGGGTGCAGGGGGTGAGTGATCAGGACAACAGGTGAAGAAGTGAAAGTAATGCCAGGAAATGAGCAGTGAAAGAAGGGGAAACGGTGAAAGAACAACTAAAAAGCTCTCTTGTGCGAGTTCCACAAGTGCACCAGATGATTAAATCAAAACAGATGATTAAATCAGAACAGAAGGCAAGAAGAGTTGGAGATGCAACACGGGTAGGTCAAAAGGGAGAATACCAATGGGTGAAAAAAAAAAAAGGGAGACAGTTGTGAATGAAACGGAAATACATATAGCAGTTAAAGAATGCATCAAACATTTCATATGTTATCCCGTTAATCACACAGATACATCTATGTATTTCCGTTTCATTCACAACTGTCTCCCTTTTTTTTTCACCCATTGGTATTCTCCCTTTTGACCTACCCGTGTTGCATCTCCAACTCTTCTTGCCTTCTGTTTTGATTTAATCATCTGTTTTGATTTAATCATCTGGTGCACTTGTGGAACTCGCACAAGAGAGCTTTTTAGTTGTTCTTTCACCGTTTCCCCTTCTTTCACTGCTCATTTCCTGGCATTACTTTCACTTCTTCACCTGTTGTCCTGATCACTCACCCCCTGCACCCACCACCTGGCCCAGGCATCTTGCCTCACAGCCCCCCCTGAGAGTCCACACCAGGACTCCTCCCCTTGCCTGCCCCGACACCAGCCTTGTCCTGTCCTCACATACACACCCACCGCTGAGTGACCAACGATTGGCCTCGCGCGCGCTTACCTTATTGCACGGGCCACGCCTTGGCCGGCTCTCCCCCAGCCATCTCACCCGATACATGGCCACCCCCCTCTAGCCCTAGCTCGGCAGCACACACACCCTCGCATATGTGTGTCCTGATTGGCCGCCCGCAACATAGACTTCCGCCTGGGCTGCCTATTGATAGGCCAACCTTCCACTGACAAGCCCGTGACGCGCCCACCGCCGATTGGCTTACGCGCCCATCACGGATGGTGCCCCGCCTCCATGCAGCGTCACACACGGCAGACATCTTTCGCTGCCGCTCAGTACACCCACATCCTTAGGACGGAGCAGACTGCAGTTTTCATGCGCTCGCCTCGATTGACTTTTCCCCAGGTATGCGTATTTCTCTGCTCCCTTCAGCACCGCCCGACAACCATCCAGTCCTTTACAGCATCGCTTTCTTTGCAGGTTCGCTACTGGAGAGAGCTCTCTCACTGCTCCCAGTGCATTTCCTGGATAGCTCAGTCATCCTTTCCAGGTAGGTCCCCTCGCACACTCCACGGTCCGCCCCCTCCCATCCCCCACCGTGCCCCCCCTTTTTCCCTCACGTGCACAGGTCTTGCCACTTTCTTTCCCTCCACCATGGGGTTGACTTGTCTATGTTGTTTAGCCACCATTACAGTGGCGCTCTTTGCTCTGAATTGGCGAGCACCTTGTCTTTGGTAGCATTCATTTGCCTTGTAACAGGTTTTTTAGCTGCACTTTGGATGCACCACTGTTGCAATATTGCAGTTAGAGGCTTATTCATGCACTCTCTGCAATTATGTCTTTTGTGTCTCCTATTCCAGGATCCCTCTGCAGCCTGTTATTGCTGCCCTACTAAGAGGACAGTCGCTACTCAGCAGCATATGAAAATCGATCTTGTCCTGAAGAAGATGGTCGTTAATCACCCTTGAACCATCGAAACCGGTCGACCTCACCTGTTGTGGCCTCACCACAACATTTTATGATACCCCCAATACCAACAGGGGTTACTGCATGTAATTGAGAGAAAACCCCACAACAACATGGGTTTTCCCATCCCATAACAAGTGGGACAGTGCATTTTTTAGTGATATTTTGATATCACCTCACCCACCCTCTGGGCAACCACCCTTTTGCAAGGAACTTTCCAGTTATCAATGCTAAAATAAAAATTACATGACTATTCCGATGCCTCAATCTCTGCACTTGTGACGGCTAGCTGCTTAGATTTAAGAATCCGAGATTTAATTCCCCTCTCGCACTCCCCCACATCATTGTGCTGGTTGCCCTCCCCTCCCTCCTTCCCTGCATCAGACCAGCTTTTCCACCTGTGCCTAAGTGAACAGGACCATGGTTAACAAAAATATCATTAGTTGTTTGGTCTTGCCCTCACCGGCAAGTTGATGAATCTTTTTCCCCAGAAAACCGTTCCCTGTGTATCAGTATTTCCCTACGGTTTGGGAAGGCAATTGCCACTCTGGCTCTTCGAGCTTTAATTTACCCTGTTGTTTTTTTCTGGGACTATTTTACTACAGGGACTATTTTTTACTCGGGTGTGGTCCTGGGGAACTTCTTTCCTGGGACTACTTTGGAGGCTATTTAAACCACGCCCGAACAGCAGCACATGCTTCGTGTTATTCTGTATCCAGCAGCGTGACTCTCACCGCGCCTGCAGCCAGCATCCAGTCTTCTGCCACGCTCGCGTGCCTACAGCCAGCATCCAGTCTTCTGCCACGCCCGCCTCGTATCCGGAGCTCCTAGAATAAAGAGGAAGAAAAGGACAAGGTTAGAAAACGAATTTATTTCAAATTCCTCACCTGATTCCGGATTCATTTCATCTCCCGACCTGGAAAGTACATCAGTCCTGCACGCGTCGCTTCGCCAGCTCCAGCACGGCGCCATACTCACCAGTTCTCACAGCATCTTTCGATCCGGCACTGTCTCCATCATTTCTTCGCCGTACTCCGGCACCTAGGTGTACAAGAATAACAAGGTGAGCCAAGGGAATCAACAAATACCTCTTACCACCATAGACTTACCTGATTTACCACTGGCGGTATTATTCTCCATATCTTCATATGCCGCATCTGTAAAGAGGGAGAAAAACAACACGTTAACGCATGCAATATTTACCGGACTGCGTTGGGTAACACAGACTCTTACCTGAACGCCAGCAGCAGCTACGAGACCTTCTTCTCACGAACTCAGTTGCAACTTAAGGAAGGAAGGGGACAAGAGTAAACATCGGGCACATTGAACTCTTTGAACTTGATACTTACCAATCCCGCCTGGGACTTCAGAGTCAATGCTTACCGGAACTCTCCCAACGCCTTCAAACCAGTGAAGTAACTGGTATCTATGCGCCCCTGCAAGACACGCAGGATGGAGAGCTCATCTTTTACAAACATAAGGTGAGGTTACTAAGGGGATATCGGAGGTGATTAGTGGGGGAGAGCGAGAACAGTTGGGAGGCCATCACTAAAACCCACAGGTGGCTAATCGCTGTCTCCACTTGCAGGAAAATACTTCTTCGGGTCCAGCAGACAAGACTAGGCGGGCCAGTCCAGACAGTCATCTCTGCACTATGCATCACGTTGACGGAGACCACAGCTGTCCGGGTCCGATCGACACCCCTCTGGGGTCCAGGTGAGCGTAACAGAACACGAAGCCTTTCTAAAAATACCCACCTGGGTGTTATGGAAACCTCGGAAACCGACCAACTGGCCCAATTATTGGGGGAATTTAGGGCGGAAGTACATGCCGCTCGCCAAGAGACTAATGCCCTCAGGAGAGAACTGATTGTCTCAAAGGAGCGCACTGATGATCTGGCTAGGCAACTACTGCAAAATCAAGCTGGGCAAACGCCCCTACCTGGATATGGGGGAAACCCAACCCACGTTTCATCAAGCAATCCTGTGCAAGTGGTTTTACCAGGAAATATTCCGTTAGCTCCACCCAAACGCTTTGCTGGGGACCCCAAAAGGTTTGCCGTGTTTATGAACCAATGCCGCTTGCACTTTTTATGCAGACCGGCAGCCTTTCCAAATGACCAAGCCAAAGTAGCCTTTGTATTGTCATATGCATTTGTCTGCCAATGCCGCCTTTTGGCACCCAGACAACTTTTCAAAGTGTTTGAGGGCAAATAATGACTGGATACAGTACAACTTTCTGACGCTTAATCCACATATAACAGAAATTCTGTTTTCAAGGTTTCCACTTTTATATATTTCTCTGGCATGGCAAGCTATGCTGGGCCTCTGTTCACAACCAGCCCAGGTTATAGAAAATGTAAGAATTCTATTGGATACATATTTATGTGGACATTTGAAGCCTGCAGCCAGTATTTAAATATATAATTATGAGGTGAAGTAGTCCTGAAGGCAGAATGCAGATGAGGTAGGTTGGGTGATTTGTTTGGATAGAAGGGTGGGGGGGTTTGTGAGACTCCTTCTATTGGCAGATTGTTAACAAGGAGAGTTCCAAAAGAAAGACAATTCCAGTGGAGTGGGGCAAGAGGGGAAAAAAGTGAAAGGGGGATGGGGAATTTGCGATGTTGGTGCGACTGATAGGTTATGAAGAGACAAGGAACAAAGAGTTCAAGAGAAATGATACAGTAGTGAGATTCATTCAGTGAAGTAGTGGGGAATAAGACTATGATAGATTTATAGACGAGTACCAGGAATGTAAAGATGGAAAGATTTTGCATGGAAACCATTCCTGTGTTGTTACAGAGGGTATACTTGGAAAATATCTGAGTATGTTGAAACAAGGTGCGTGTTGCAAAGTTGAGCACTTTGGTGATGGGAGAAAAATAACAGAGTAGTAGACAAAGAAGTAGGCTCACACACTAGTCTAGTTTGCTAAACGTAAGAGTAAAGAAAGGATTAGTTCAGTGGTACATGAGGCGTGGGCATATTTTTCCGATATTTAGGAGGTTGAGTCTGGCTGTGGTGGCAGTAGCCCTGATGAAATCGAAGAGTTACAGGCTGCTGTCAAAAAGAATTCTAAAGGTTGCAAGCCATGTGTGAGCGGGTGAAGAGGTTGGGGGGAAGAGATGAGAGGGGACATGGGGGTTGGCGTTGGAGGCAGGTAGAAAGGTGACTTCCATATTTGAAGAGTTTAGCATGAGGCAGCAAAGTGTCACCTGGGAATGGATGGTGGTTACACAGTTGGTTATGAGTTCAGAGATTGCAGAGTCAAAGGAAGGGAAGGGGAATAATATCTTGTATCATCAGCAAAGAGGTGATATTTAAAGCCCAAGGACAAAGTGTGTATACTGAAAGAGGAGGTGTAAAGGAAGAAGAGGAGTGGTCTTCGGACTTATTCTTGAGGAACACCTGCGTGAAGGGATTGAGGTGCTGGAGTCCTATGAGATGTAGCAGCAGCAGTCAGTGAGATGGGAGGATACACAGTGAAGTATGTTGGCCTTGTGTGAGTGACGATCCACAGTGTCAAAGGCAATGAAAAATCTAGAAGGATGAGAATGGAGGAGAGGTGGGAATGATCAGCAGTCTCTGTGGAGTGTAGGGCTGCAAACTATATTATATTGCTCGGAGTCAGTATGTAAGTGTACCTCATAATAGTTGACAATGAAATTGAAAACAACCATCTCAATGATTTTATAATGGTATGGAAGAAAAAAGGCAGGTCATTAGAATGAAGGGTTGTTGGAGTCGGAATGTGGAGAAATATGACTTTAGCTGTTTTATAAATGGCTGGGAACATACCAGTTGAGAGAGGTAATTTGGAAAAGGGAGAGAGTTAAACAGAGATGATGGGTGCAAATTCCTTGACAATTAGTGGTGCAAAGGGTTAAAATGGAGTGAAGGCTGGTTTGGCACAGTAAATGATGGATAACGGTTCAGTGTGGAGGTAGGGACAAGTGAGATAGAGAGGAGAGTGTGGAGAAGAGGAGAGATGAGGTGAAAGAGGGAGGAGGTGGATGCGATATAAGCAAGGACAAGGTGTCCCATATTTTGGTGATTTTAGTAGAAAGGTAGGAGGCAAAATCTTCAATGGAGAGAGAGGAAACCGAGCAGCTCTTTTGAGGAGAGATTGATCTGGAATATCATGGTTTGGTTCCTCGGATGTAAGTGAAAAGAGAAATGAAGATTAATAGGAGGTTTTAGCTGTGTTGAGAACTGTGTTCAGGGTAAGTTAAGAGTCCTTGTAGGCAGTGCGAAGAATTTGGGGAGGTTGATCTTTACTTCAGTGGCATAAACAGTGACACATTTTTGTCTACAGCAGATGTATGTCCAGGGAGATCAATGGATGAGGATGCAGACAGGGGTATACACGCGTTTCACTGCGGTATTTTTCATCGCGTGTTTTTTCATCGCCGTTTTTATTTCGAAAAAGAAAATCATCGTTTTTTTGGTTTTTTTAGGGGGGTTAAAAAATGAAATATATGGTTGTGGGTGTAAGGGAATAAAAAAAATGGGGGTTTGGAGGGGTAACCCCCCCACCAAACCCCCCCCCCCCAAAAAAACGAGCTTTTCGAGAAAAGAAAACGGCAATGAAAAAACCTGCGATGAAAAATACTGCGGCGAAATAACGTAGAACCCAGACAGGAGGGGGTGAAGAAGCAGGCAGGGTAGATTTAACTGAACGGGGTAGACAGTGCACAGTTGAATTTGGCAACAATGAGCTTAATGGAATGAGCAAATGGTGGAGAGAAAGCTTGGAGGGAGTTAGTGACTTGGTTGAGGGAGGGCACCATAGAGCCAGCTTGAATTTACATTTGGTGATAGATGAGGGAGAGGGATGGGAGAGTGACAGAGTAATACAGATGTGAAGTGAATGTTAGAGCGTTCAGGGTGGCGTGGGTATTTTGACAGCAGAGGAGACCAGGAAGGAACATAGGTATATGAGACTGAGAGAGTTGCCTTCGGTGTGCTTGGAAGTTTATGTTAGGTGACTAGTGAGTTGTCAGAGCAAGTGGAGTACAGTTGGAGCAGTTGCGCCTCAGTCATATGGGAGAGGTTGAGGTCACCCATTATATCAGCAGGGACATCAGCTGGGAACATTTCAAGTAGTAAGTCAAGTTCAGATAAAAAGATGTTGAGGGTGTCTTTTGGGAAGTAGATAGTAAGAGAGGTGGGAAGAAAGGCTCCTAATCTTACCTTGGAGAACCAGGCAGTGATTATTTTGTGCTATCCAATGTTGATTTCTCTATTTTGTTGCTCCAAAATTCATAATTCATAAACTGCAGAGGTTGCCGAAAGCATCTGCCAGACTTCTTACTAGGGTTACACGACTAGTTCACATACCCACTGTCATCAGCTAGTGACACTGTCTCACTGTAGAGAAACACATTAAATTCAAGATTCTGTGCATTATGCACACAGCTTTGCATAATCTGGATCCTGAGGTTCTCATATCATAAATGCAATCTTATATTCCCAGTTGAAAACTCCACTCTGAAGGAGCTAGACTAAATGCAGTCCCTTGTTTCAAACACACCTGGAAAGGAGGTTGCACATTTTCTTATCAAGTTCTCCTGCTGGCGACTCCTTACCTTTGTGTCTGAGGGATAGATTTACATATTTTTTTGAAGAAAGGCTGGAAAACCTGACACTTCCAGCTGTAAATCAGTGCCCCTTCTTTTCCTCACTGCAGCCCAGGGCTGTGAAGCCACATTGATAGCGGGTTGTTTGCGTTTACAAATGACCTAACATAACATAACATAACCTCCCAGGGGCATTACCAGGAAGTAAAGTTTCCCAAACCAAATGATAACGCACAAGTATTTAATTTTACATAATCTTTATATGTGTTTATCTACCAGTTGGGCCTACGTTTTTTCAGAACATCACCAATTGATATAGACATTGACAACAAGCTGTAGTATTATAGGTAACAATAGAAATGCTGACCATGCTATTCAAACAATTATTGTATAAAGGACGTTACATATTACATGAAGGCAAAATATGCCTCTCCTACCAAGCCAAATAAATGGTAAGCATTTCTCTTAGCCACATTTCAGCAACCCAATTTTTAGTGTTTTATTTTATTGTGAATATATTTTATAATGCATCTTTTCATAATTTATACATTAAACAAAAGTGAAAAAATTGTCTATTACAGTAATAACACACCATTAACTCAATATCTATAAATGTGCTTTGAGTCATCTACTATTATTACACCTATACTTCAATGGCAGAGCATACCATGTAACTATTTGTGTTCCATTCTACAGGAACAAAGCACTTTTACAAGGGCTGTTACTATGTTCATACATTTTGTCATCAATATTATTAGTTTTCCTTACACACTAAAGTACCTTGTAATTGAACACATACAGGTTCGTCTTACTTTACACACCATCTTCGAAAGAGCAACACACATTCCTGTGATGAATCTGAGGTGATCATCCCAAAGACCCTGGCCTGTGACCCTTCTCATGTGACCAGGGAAATGCAGACGCTTCCTGATCCTGAACATGGCGGTGGTATTCTGTGGCAGGATCAGATGGGAGGGGAATCAGGTCAGGGGAATTGGGAGAACCCTCTAAAGAACTTCCCTAGCGACCTTACAATCTCAATGGCTTATTGCAAGATCGAAATATGTGATAAGAATAAAACCGTTGGGGACTTCAAGTTCCATAATGCCAAAGGTATTGGGATGAGAAGGAGATGCGCAGAAGCACAGATTTGCAGTGTGCAGTACAGTGTTTTTGCTAGCCTATACCAGAGTGGGAATTTGGATTATTTAATTTCCCAAAGCTGCAGACGAGGAGGAGTAGCAGTAGTAGTAGCATGAGAAGGTGTTTGTGGCCATGTATGCGGCACGGGCAGCTGAATGTGGATGCCGGAACCACTGCAATGCCTGTGGCGGTTGATGATGCTCAGAGAGTCTTATTTATTATCTATTTATTCATTTATATAGAACACACAAACCCTGAGGCATCTAGGTGCTGAGTTGTAAGCAGACCAAGCCCAAACTGCAGAGGTTGAGCAGCAGAAAGTGTTGCTGTCGCAGGTTACCCCGTGGGAGAGGAGAGATCACCATACCTTGTGTTTGGCTCTGGTGGCTGGCGAGCACCGGGGAGCGAAAGGAGCAGCGTGGGCTCCAGCCGTAGAAGAAGGCTCAAGTCACAGGAATGCAAGTGAAGCTGTCAAACACTCCGAGACCGGCGAGCGAAGAAGTGGCAGCATCAGCCGGATACATGGATGTCAGAGAGAGAGACCAGTGAGTTGGCCTTGGACAGGTGACCCTGGGCACTCCGTAGTAAACGGCTGACAGCAGAGATTTTTGAAAACCGAATTAATGAAAGGAAGTGTTTGTGGTCCAATACTTGTGCTGAGAGGAAACGGGAGGCGAAAGTGTATAACTATCACTATCCGCGTACAGAGAGGACAATAAATAATGAAAGCTATAACTACCATTGGCAAAGTAAAGAGGGGGCAATAGTAAATCCTAACTGTAACCAACATTGCCCACGTAAAGATGAGGCAATATGTAGAGCAGATAACAACAAGCATTGCCTAAACCAAAGAAAGGCCATTGAAAGTAAAAAGGGAAACAGCTTTCGTGGAGAGAGAACATTTAATAAAATACATTACCATCAATTACCTGGTGTGATAATGGAATCCCAAAGCTGTCAGGAAAGCGACCCTCCTTGTGGAGGAAGTTGTGAATTGCACTGTTATTGAAAGTCAAACACTTTAGTGATGTTTGAAGTTAAGCCACTCTGCAAATTACTTGTAGAAGAATAAGGAGATTTATTCTGGCAGGTGAGTACACCAGGAAAGGGAATTGTAGTGGTAGTCCTAGTGGGTAAGTAAAACAGGAAGAGTACTGCGCTGTGGTGAAAGGTTATGGTGGAGAAAGTGGCAAGGCAACTAATATGTTTGATGAACTGTGGTAAAACCATCCCGACGAAAACATTGTTGTATATGAAGAAGAAGTGTGTAGTAGCTGTCTTTCTCAAAGAAGAGAAACCATATTGGAATATTCACTGGAAGAGTTATGATAAAGATTTTTTGGTTTGACTATGAAAAGCCTGAAGGAACTTTGTGTTGGAACCAGAACATGTTTGTTGGGAGAAACTCTTTTATGTTATCTTTTGAAATAGAACTTGGATTTAGAGTTAATTTTGTCCATTTGAACTTTTGTTTGAAAATTCTGCTTTGATCCCGGGGAAGCGAATCCAAACCCGGTCACAAGAACATTTGGTTCCCAGTTATTATTTAGGTGAATTTGAACAGCCAAATGTCTACCTAAATGTTTTGTTGCATGTATAAGTGTGAGGGACAGACAATCTTTTAGAGTGTTTTCCTTTAGTCTTACTTTCGTAGGCAGGTAAACCCACGTTAGGTAAGGGAAAGTGAGGCGTTTATCACATCCTTTTAAGTTAATACAATGGCTTCATGTGAAAAACCTTTATCAAGTTGTTTGCCTCGCATTTCTGACCTATCAAATAACCCATACTTTCCAACCTGAGCATAAATAAACGTGCGCTCCAAACATTATCTACTACAGTAGCCAAATAATCCAATTAAATATAAAACACAGTTTGGAGGACAGGTGTATTGTAAGTGTAAGTTAAGTATATCCCCACAAATCCCATTTTTAGATATAGTAAAAGATACATCATAGACTTTTCATAGTGACTACATCAATTTTTCTGAAAAATAGACATATTGGTGTGTATACCTTACATAATTGCTATAAAGTCTTAAACATAACCTAAAAGGTAGGTTTAGCATATGGCACATTAGAAACAGCCTCATGGGAAATTTCGGCCCACCATATTGAACTCTGAATAAACTATGACGTGTTAAGATAGCATACACATCACAAAAATTAACTGACTGCATTCCTGGTACCATGGTATATTTTGCTTTTGGGCCCCTTTGGCATCCCTGACATATGAAATGACATAACTGATTTTGTTTTATTATGATCAGCCACTGGTTTATTTACCATTGTTTACTTTGTCTTATACATTTTTGTGAGTTTATCCAAATTATTTTTATTTGGCCATGCACCATGGTGCTTTTTAACACTTTGTATAACATGTCCACACCACTTAGTCAGTTTTATTTTCTTTACACTGGGTGTTAGTTACTTTAACTTTTCAGTCTTTCTTCTGTCATTATCTTTTTGCATAGAATTGATATTGATATTAACCAATTCATTAACCAATTATTTTTGTGTTCAAGTGCTTTATGTGTCCCGAAGCACCACCGCGGGCCCGGGCTTGCTACTTGGTCTCTATGGAGACGCTAGTGGAGCTTCCCACTCCATCATGGAGGGTCGCGTCGCATCACCACGCTGCACAGTGTTGTGATGTCATCCATTCCGGAAACCCAGAATGGGCCACAGATCAATATCAGTATGGTGCTCCTGGTAGGTTTCGTATCGCAATAGCTCCCGTATTGCATTTGCTGTGTCCATTCCTTTTCCCCTTGCCTTAGCCTTGCTTCTCCTAGCTCCTGTTTTCTATCCTTCTCCTTATTCCTCATTTCCCTCACGCAGACCTTTCTTTCTCGTATTCATATTGCATCCTGCTGCCGCTCCTTATTCTCTGCCTTCATGTACCTTCAAGTACCAGAATGAACCTTCCAGCTAACAGCTAGCTGGCCTTTCCCCTTCAAGGGTTTTTTCCCGCATTCTGGCTCTGTGCCCCCTGGGCAGGGCTAAGAACCAGTTTTCATCCTTTGGGTCTCAGTAGATGCCCAGGGGATAGGATGAATTATTCATCACAAGACGACATCCTTCAACAAAAATGTAAGGTGTGATCTTGACAGTTTGTGAAACAAGTTAGTGTCTAATTACATCTTCTCTCCATTTGATGTGGCTGTAGATTGTTCATTTTATTACTCCATCTGCCATTCACCTCACTGTTGAGAGGAGACATTGGATGTGAGAACTGTGACTAAACATCCTGACTGCATTTCTCGACCAGCAGCGCAATGATAATACATGTTTTTGTCTCCCTTTTCTGTTTTTTGTGAGCAACGTTGATCCGATGCAGTAGTTTTGTACCCATAAATAGAGACCTGAACAATCACAGCATCATCTTCTATCTGGGCACCCATCCTCAGACAGCTAAGCCCCTGGATATGCTTTAGGGGAGGTGCAGGTGGACGGAATGGTGCACTATGTCTCCCCCATCCTGAGCCACTAGCTTACATTTTTAGTTGGAGGCTATCTATTTGCTACTGAACTGTGTGCTGACTGTGAATGGGGACAAATTCACCCAACATAGGTGCCATGTTACATTAGGAGAATGCAATCATCACCTTTTTTTTCAGCACAGACAACAGTTTTAAAACATTGATTTGGCAGACATGGATAGGTGTGCACAGCTAGCAAGCTGATCTCCATCACAAGGTACAGAAAGGAATACAAGTCAATAGCAGATTCAGACTTTGGCAGTGGCATTGAGGAGAGAGGCTCAAGTGAAGAGAGAGCTGCAGGCAACAGAGAAGCAGGAACCTCACAGCTTCTCAACAAATGAAATCAAAGGTGTCAAGCCCGAGAGACTTCGAACACATTTCTAAATGGTGGGAGCAGACCACATGAAGAAAATATCTGGAAGTTAATAGGATTCAAAGATTACTCAGGATCCTACTGTTTCCATCATTTCATGAATTCAAACCCAATATTATGAATGAGTGAGAAACAAATCCTTCTACATCATCTCCAGGCTTGTTAAAATTCTTACTGTAACATACCATAAAAGGTGTATTTGTGAAGGGCACTTTCACCCCCAGCAGTGTATCTTGGAGCTATTGACAGGTGTTGACAGGTATTGACAGATGCGTGTTGTTACCCAACTCAATGGTCCTCATTGTGTCGACCTTGGATGGAGAAAGAGCTGAGTGGACTTGCTGGGATTCGCACCTCTGACAATGAGAACAAACACAGACCTCTTTAGCGAATGGATTAGTTCACTGAGCCACAGTCCCGGCAGCTTGTACAAGCAGAAATTTTCCTCATACCTATGAGGAAGAAGTGGGTGCATTAATGTAAGAGATTGATGACCCCAACTTAGGGATAATTAGGTAATAACAACTATAAAAACGATATGACCGCCTTAAAGTACATGAGCAGGAATTGAAATTATATAAGACAAACAAATGTAAGGCGGTGGAGTCATTCTATAGAGTTGGTATTAGTTATACCTTTCCAAAATGGTTTGATAATATTCTGCCAAGAGCATCAAAATCAATGCACAGAACACCCTCTAAATCTTCAACATCATCGTCAGATGCAGAATCTATACCACATGACTCAGAAACACCCTCATCATTTCCCCCAAAAGTGTGATTTTAAAAGGAGGAATGACAATTCGGGATAGCCAAGTGATAGTACAAAAACACACAAAGAGACACATAAAAACAAAGAGAGGATACAGGAGGAAAAGAAAGTGAAAAAGGGGATGTGAACAAAATAATCGCTCAGAGGGCGAATCATGCAAATAAACAACAGCAGACTGACATTAATTCCATGTGCTCACAGAGTCTGTAATAGAATAGAATTTTTGAAAAAAGGCCTCTGATTTTGATCTATCAGCAATATTTACACAGAAGAGATGAACACTGAGGAGTTAAAATACATCAGCAAGCAAGCACTTAAAAAGTTCTTAGCAAAATACATCAGCACCAATTTGAGCATACTCCCTGAAGGGATCATTTTAGAAAGCAGTGCTAATGACTTGAACAGTATTCAGTGTCTCACTGACATGGATAGTACCGAAAATAAAGTCTGTCACCTATCTGCTCTAGCCTATCTATTAATAGTCCCATAAAATCCTATAGATGCGTTCAACAAGAATGTAGAAAATCAACTTCTGGCCAAGAAGCACACCACCAACTTGGAACTTGTAATGCCCGCATGAAACGAGGCCAAAATCCCATTGCAGACATGTAAACATCTTTACTCAGTCTCTGACATGAATGGACATTGATATGCTTACCCACTATTAGAACTCACATTTTTACACTTTTTATACTTGATGACAGCGGCTTACTACCTCCTCTCAAAATACACAAAATACACAGAGTTATTTCCACCATGTAGGCCCATATTTTTGGGTGACTGGGTTTCTTATTGAAAACATTTCAGCATATATTGATTTTATTTTTTACAACCATCTGTTACAGTACTCCAGCAATATACATGGGACACCATGGACATACCTAACAGGATTGCCAATGTCAACTGGCAGCCCAAAGTACTGCTAGTTTCCCTAGATGTGAAGTTTCTATATGATTCCATCATACTTGACTAGGCTATTGCAAAAGGAAAACATGTTCTAGAAACCAGAGCTGCACACATGTTATAGAATAACAATATATTTTGCACCATGCTAAAATCTGCATTCAGGAATATTTTTCATATTGATGTGGAAATATAGCTGAATCAGTGTGGAACAGCGAAGGGAGCTTAATTTGCCCTAGACTCCAACAACTTTTCCTTGGATATGTTTGAACAAAACCATGTTTGGTTGACAATATCTAATGTACTGACAGCATCATATTATTTGATAGATGCTTGTATTGTGTGTTTATGATCTAGGAAGGTATAGATATTTTTCTTATTGAATTTATTGACCATTACAACAATACTTATAACAGTGAATCCAGTAGACGTGTAATCAAAGCAGCCACCACCTTCCTTGAAGTGTGCATTTTTATCAGTGAAAACAGCAGACAGAGTATATTATTTCACAAACCCTCAATAACCAACTTTGCAGAAACTGCAGACCCCATGAATAAAATAAAAAACATCCCCTAGAGTGAATGTCTACATACAAGATGGAACAGCAGCCTGGATAGTGTGCACAGGATACAATCTGTATCTCTGAGCATGAGATTTCACCAAAGAGGATATCAATCATGCTTTACGATGAACATCAAACACAAAACATGCTCCAGTAAAAACAATGAAAGAAGATTCATTGCAACCAATTCCACCAAATTGGCAAACTATGTTCCATGCTTTACAAATAGTGGCACTTGAGCATCTTGGTTGAAGATCTTAAACTCTTTGTAGGGGAGAAACCTTGGATAATCTATAAACGCCACAGAAACCTGAGGAACAAACATCCCATTGAAGTGAACAAAGACAAAGGCAGTCCTCTCACATTGGTCTTGCAATCACTGTCCCGCCCTGAAGGGTTTTTACAGGTGCAGTAAATTCAGCAATTGTAAATATGGCATTAATAAACCAGTGAAATTCAAACATAACAATCCATGGGTGTTTGATATGAAGCAGCATGTTACTTGTCTCTTTACCTTTGTTGTCTGCCTATTGTTTTGTCCCTGGGAGCTAGTCTAAATTGGCAAAACCTAAAAGAAAGCTGAAACTTAAAATAGCGGATCATGTGGCCACCATATATAACCAGGACATATGCTTTTGTGGCCAAAGTATTTACCATAAAACATAATCTCAAAGTCTCAAATGCCCTTACCTTTTTTGAAATTTAAAGTATAAAACCAGCGCACATGGTTGTAACTGAGAACTGAAGCGTTGGCAAATAGAGGCTGGATGGATAATAGGCCTACATTTGGTGTAACATATTCTAAACATGGACAGGCAACTTACAGTTTTTTGAATCATCATGTTTCAACTTTTACTCGTTATCCTTTTCAATGTTGCTCCTCCAGCTGCCTTCGTTGGTCTCTTTTTTTCTCCCCTTTATCTTCCCTCCCCTTACTGTCTCTCACTATGGGGTGAATGCTGTGCCTGGTTTCTCTAACTATAGGGTTACTTCAGACATACTAGATTTTTTTCTCTGTTTCTGGTACCATCGACTTTTTTAATTTGTCCCCCTTTGAGATCCCTGACATGTGCAATGGTGTAGTTCCACTTGATTCATTGTGACCAGCCATGTGTTTCTTTACATTTGTTTACTTTGCCTTATCCATTTTTGTGAGGTTACCCAATTTATTTTTGTAAATAGTTCACCATACATAGTCGTTTTTCTTTTCTTTAGTTTGGGTGTACTTACCTTTTAACTTTTCGAGCTTTCTTCTGCTTTATCTTTTTCAGCATCCTTTTGGGACTGGTAGTCACCATTTTATTTTGTGTGCACGCATCTCTGTCTTTGTCTGTTTGTCTGTTTTAAAAGACATGCTCTTGAAAGTCTGCATTTTGTCATGCACTTTTGGTTGACCTGAATTCAACCCGTTTTTTTGTTTTCTTATGGGGTTCCCTCTCTCAACCTCATACCCCATCAACACCTACCCTCCAACCTCCTACTGCCCCCCAGATACAGATATACATATGTACGTATTTGTATATGTGATTGGTCGTTTTGACCAAAAGTGCACAAAACCAGAATGCAAACTTTTAAAAGAAAGTAATTTTAAAAGGCAAGATATCCACTCTGAGGAAGCACTGTGCATGAACATTATTAGTGTCAAATTAAATCTTCCCTCCATAGTTCCTTCATTTTGTAAATACAGTAATAGTTTTATTCCTGGAACAGGTTCTGTAGACAGACTTGATAACTCTCCAATAATTGTTGAAAATGAATGATCCTGTAGTTCAATGTTCCACCTCACCCTGGCGTGGTGCAACTGCAACTGCAACTGAACTCATTATGGTGCATTGCAGTGGAAATATCTCAGAAACTGTGTTTTTCAAGGTCCCATAGGGACACTGAGTTTTGTTCCTTGTGTCAGGAACGGTTGAGAAACAACGTTTATTGTTTCCCTTCCCGGCGAACATGGTTTACGGCTTTGTCATCAGGCACCATCTTGCAAAAATCCTCTGGAAATGTAATTTCACCTGAAGCAGCAAACATTTTTGTTTCCCTTCTCGGTGAACATGGTTTATGGCATTGTAAATCCTGTTTCGAAACAACATTTTTTGTTTCCGTTCCCGGTGAACATGGTTTATGGCTTTGTTGGCAGGTACCATCACGCAGAAATCCACTGGAAAAGTAATTTCACCTGATGCAGCAAAAATGTGGAAACTTCTGGAATGCTACCTGCCTTCACCTTGTCCTCTCAGGTCGATGCGGCTCTCATACATTTTTTGTTTCCCTTCCCGGTAAACATGATTTACGGCTTTGTCAGCAGGCCACAAACCTACAAACAAATTGTAACTTTTGCTGAAATCTGGGGAAAGATGTGGGTCCTAAAAGGTAACTATGCAGAATTTGGTGCAGATTGGTGAAATGGTGTGAAATTGTATAAGGAACAACGCTTCGCTTCGCCAAGCCACAAACCCACAAACAAAATGTTTACTTCTAGTGAAATCTGCGGAAAGGGGTAGGGTGTCCAAATGGCATGTAGCCAGTCATGTCTGGAGGGTCCTAACAGGTAAGTATCCAAAATTTGGTGCAGATTGGTGAAACGGTGTGGAATTGTATACGAAACAACGCTTCGCCAAGCCACAAACCCACCAACAAATTTAGACTGGTGCTGAAATCCGGGGAATGCCACATAGCCAGTATCGTCTGGAGGGTCCTAACAGGTAACTATGCAAAATTTGATGCAGATTGGTGAAACGGTGTGAAATTGTGTAAGGAACAACGTTTCACCGAGCCACAGACACATTTTGAATTGTGCTGAAATCCGGGTAACAGGGTGGGGTGCCCAAGTGTCATGTAGCCAGTATTGTCCAGAGGGTCCTAACAGGTAGCTATGCAAACTTAGGTGCAGATTTGTGAAACAATGTGGAGTTGTATAAGGAACAACGCTTCGCCATGCCACAAACCTGCGGACACATTTTGACTTATATATATATATTTACTAAAAAAAAACTTTGTTAAGGGGACATTATGGTTAAGTTGCGCTGCTAAAAACCTGTCAATTTCACTAAAAAAAACTTTATAAACGTGACATTATGGTTCAAAGTAAAACCGAAAAACCCCTGAAATTCGCCAGTTACGGTAGGCTAAGCAACCATAACTGCCCGCACCACTGTGCACTGCTAACACTAACACCCAGGACTTCAAAGATGACATCACAAATGTCATTGATGACATCATTGATGACATCACATGTGCATTTACTTTTTAGACAAGGGTGACTGGGTTTCTTATTGAAAACATTTCAGCATATATTGATTTTGTTTTTACAACCATCTGTTACAGTACTCCAGCAATATACAAGGGACACCATGGACACCATGGGTTATGAATATAATTTTGGCAAAGAAGTATCAGGGATTATCGGGACATGTGTAATAAACTGCATACTTCATCACGTAATGCAATGTTCTAAAGAAAATTACATTGCAGTGTCCTTTCTAATACAGTTACCTACTCATACAGAAATGTAGGTAGTGGCTGCAGCATACACCACAGAGGTGCTATATTTGTACTTTCCAAAGTTGTATAATAAAATGTTGAATGCTTCTGTAACACACTTTTCTGGTCTGTGAAACATGTACTAAGTTGCTAATAATGCATCACTTACTACATATTTCTAGTAATACACACAAAACATAAATAGACTACAATGCATACAAATGTGGGGCTTATATATGGAGAGTAAAGTAAGCATACAAGAGGCAGTATCATTAGCAACTGTGTATAATCTACATGATTCTATTCACGCACAAAAATGATTGCTGTGTTTCAGGCCTGCTTCTTCTCCTATATATGTACATCATAACATGCAATTAAATTCTAAGGAAAGTACTGTAAAAACATGTCAGAATAGCAATATCTATAAATATAATACCTTCTGAAATGTAACTTTCTGCCTGTCAGTAAATAAACCCACTTAGCCTAGATATGGCAGTGAACAAAAACGAAGGGGCTACACATGTGATGTCATCAGTGATGTCATCCATGACATTTGTGATGTCATCTTTGATGTCCTGGGTGTTAGTGTTAGCAGTGCACAGTGGTGCGGGCAGTTATGGTTGCTTAGCCTAACATAACTGGCGAATTTCAGGGTTTTTTCGGTTTTACTTCGAACCATAATGTCACGTTTATATACATTTTTTTAGTGAATTTGACAGGTTTTTAGTAGCGCAACCTAACCATAACGTCCCCTTCACAAAGTTTTTTTTAGTGAATTTTCCGGGTTTTTAGTAGGGCAACTTAACCATAACGTCCCTTAAACAAAGTTTTTTTTACTGATTTTCATAGTTTTTTAGTAGGGCAACTTAATCATAACATCCCGTTAACAAAGTTTTTTTACACTTTCATGATGTGAATTTGGGAGATAGGTACTATAATTCCCTTACTTTATATACATGTAACATAGAACATACAGACCCCCTTACTAATGATATTTGAAAGGCATGGACAGAGCGCCTGTCTGCGGACGGGCGCAGACGAGATTAACACTACCCAAACAGTCAGGGGGTATCTGAAATTGTACTATTGTGCCATATGAGAAATGCACAAGTTTAAAAAAGAACACATAAATACATTATAAGTACTAATAAGTAACCAATTGAACCTACACGTCTCAAACATTACCCATGCATTTAATTACCATGTAGAATGAAATGGATTATACCATAACAAAAAAAGATATGCCTCCAACGTAATTACCTCACAGAAACTGTGCAGCCAGGAGCGACAGTAGACGCACACAGCACAAGGACAAATTACAAGAAAATAGTAAGTGAACTTCATTTTTCTTATATGTGTGTGTACTTTTTTGTATACGGTGCAGAAAGTTTGGAGTGGCTGGAGGAGAATTTTCCGCATGGGGAAATGTCGGAAGATAGCGATAATAATGGTACACCTTCTCTGCATAAGCAAATTAATACTCAGTATTTTATGGGCATTTAACATATATATATATTTATTTTTAACAGATCAGGTAAAAAAAGAAGAAAGTCCACCAAAGGACACAGAGCAAGACAGCCTGAAACGGATAGAAGAGAAAATGGACATACTAAATGAGAATTGTAACAGTTTAAGGCAATTTGTGGAGAAATACGTGAGAGGAAACATAAGATATCACTGCCCCACCTGTACATATCCCCCCTCTCCATTTCCTAGTTAACCATCACCAAACCCTCAAGAAGAACATAAACGTTTCGACGAAACATCCATCCCATCATCCCCTCACAACCAGCCCGTGTTAAACCCTAATTCCCCTATATTCGTTTCAGTATCTGCTTCCCCCTGTATTTCTCTTGATTGATGTATGCGTGTGTATTGAAAATGTTTTTATGTTAGTTGTAGTGGAATGATGTGGAGCACATTTTTTTTAAAAAAAAGAGTTAAAATGTCTGCGGACAGCGCCCCTGTTAGGGTTGGCCGTAATCAATATAATATGGATGTTCTAAGGGCAGTACCCCTACCCGCAACCAAAATGGAACTAATCTTAGAACGCACCAGGTGTCCAAGTTGTCCGTAAATTAACAAAATGGGGGCGTCCTAAGGACATTATACCTCTCCGTACTGGTCACAACCAAGATAAAACATGGTCTTAGAACACACCAGGTGTCCAGGATGTCTGTAAATTAACAAAATGGGAGTGTCCTAAGGACACTATACCTGTCCGTACCGTCCGCAGCCAAGATGGAACTGTCCGTAGAACAGGCACAGTGGCCGGCATGTCCGTAGTCAAACAAAATGGAGGTGTCCTCAGGACACTGTACCTGGCTGTACAGTCAGCAGAACATCTACGCACATGCGCATCACACCCATAAGTACTGCGAACATTGCGCCTGTCCGTAACTATCCGTCTCACTTGTGTCACACTTTTAATTAGTTTCAGGACCCGAACACTGTCCGTAGAACACCCGTGTGCATGCGCACGTCCGTTACTCTCCATTTGGTGTCCAGCGGGCACCCATTTCCTTTGCGGATGTCTTCGAGACGTCATCATGTGACCGCACCCACACTGAGCGTGTGGCCTAATTTGCGCAGTTTGTGTGCTTCCACAACATTTCAAAAGAACTTATATAGACATGGGAAATTATTTTACAGTATAAAATCACCATTTCACATGTCCCATACAATGGCCCTACCTTTCAATGTATTGTTTAGAATTTTTGCAACGCTTTTGAGTGATCGATATGGTCACGAGGTGCACCCCTCCACCCCTATAAAAGGCCACACCCTTTTGGGTGAAGATGAAGCTCATCTTCATTGTACTTCTGGCTATAGCAGATTGAGTTGTGCTGCTTTTACTGCTGTAGCAAATATTAGCCGACCAATCCTAATGACATCCATGGCTGCTGTTGCTTCAATAGCCTCAGCACCACCCCCAAACCCTCCACCGCCACCACCTCCCCAAGGGCCTGCAGAGGGAAATAGGCGTGAGGATGTAGAGAGCGAGGAAGAAGAGTAAGAAGAGAATGAGGTGGAGGAACTCCGCACTACAAGCACTCGCCGGGAGTCGTGGGTGTGTCGGTTGTTTACCGTTTGTGAAAACGTACCAAAAGCATGTGCGAACCAGGTCCGGTGTAACCAGTGCAAGTTGGTGCTGTGTCGCGGGAGACCTGGTGCGTACAGCTTTGGTACGACAACCATGAAACGACACCTAACTTCGTTCCACAGTGCGGACATTCGCAAGGTGGTACCATGTGAAGAACGCAGTAGGTTGAGTTCCTCCCCAGCATCCTCTGAGTCCGATCCTCTCACCACAAGAGACACTCCTGTGGGAGAGCGCATTCCTCCAGCTGCCTCACAGGCCATTCACGATGCAGTTGACCCTTACCTTGCGAGGGTCACAATATTGTGTATGTACTGCGACGCAGTATTCTGCAGGGGGGAGACTCTTCAAAGTGCTTTTGAGACTACGGTCACGGAGCACCAGAAGAACTGCTCCCTGCCTAAGTAAAGTGCACCCTACATCTTTATCTCTTCACCTCTCTTTCTTATCCCCGTGGTTGGTGTCCCTTCCTTACCCTCCTTCGCCCTCCTTTCCTAGTGTGTCGTGTGTTAAAAAATAAAAAAATGGAAAACAACAAAGATTACAAAAAAGACTCTTTTCAAAGCCGCCTTTCTCAGTTTAACAATGGAACTATCAAGTGACCGGTGTAGGCTCGTGTGCATTTTTCAAAAAGTCTGCGGACAGTCGTAGGACGCACACAAATGGAGGGTGCAAGCGGAGCACAACCAATGTACTTTTTGCTGGGAGTAAGTGGTGGCTCTGAAAAGAGCCTTTTGGTGGTAATTTGTGTGTTTCAAAAACTATGGATTTGAAAAAACAGATTGCCAAATAGGTGACTATGAATCCAAAAAAGGTTGCAATGCATTTTGAACATTTCGAACAAAAATCTGATTGCCAGCATATGTGAGATGGACTCCATCTCTGCGAAAAATGAAAGTGCTGCAAAACAAAATGTTTTCATTGTGGAATGAGGACATGCCAACATCTCTCAGAAAGGCACAAACAGCCTTATTGACATTGGGCCTCGCCTTCTTCATTTGTGGATCAAATGTAGAAGAACGCAGCCACATTTGCCTTTGTGCAATATGGCAAAAAAGTACTTGGCAATTTGGAAACATGTCCATGACCTTCGCAAGTCCTTCCTTCATTGCAAATTGCAAAGAAATTCCAGAGACATGCCCTAAACTGTTTCCTCCACAATGAATGATAATTATATCAGGATGACGCTCTGTCTGTAAAGTAGCACACAGAGGTACCAACTCCAGCCACTTCATTCCACGCACTCCATGCCGGTGCACTTGCACATGAGAAAATCCAAGATCTGTAGATATACCGCAACTTTCTACATGCACCTTCAACCAATGTATCCATGAGTCTCCCAAAATCCAGATAATCTGTTTTCGAGCACACAGAGCCATAGCTGTCTGGTCTCCTGTCAGGAAAAAGACGTTCTGACTAAATCTCTCAGTTCGGAACACACCCACTGAACTTTACTGACCAATCCCTAGCTTCGCGCATTCTCATTTGCATGCGTCTCCACCCCAGAAACCCTGTTGATAATATGCACTGCCTGCGGACTACCGCCATGTCCGCGGACATGTAGAGGATCTGAGCGTGACGACTGTACATTTAAATACTATTCCCCTTTTCCCCTTTAAGGTGGGCTCTGAAAAGAGCCTTTTTTTTGTTTTTTGGGCAGATGCCTGACGGACACCTGTTATTCTGTGTTTTTTTAAATTGTTTTCTTCTTACTTTACTCCTACAATCATTACAGAACCTTCTCCAAAGGAAGCCTTACATTCCAAAAGAACGTGGCATTTCCCAAAAAAGATAACGAAACACCATCTGCTTCAAAATAAGCCGCATTACTGGAAACAATGTTCTCATGGCTGCAGAAAAACATACCAGCGCGTTACATGAAATCACGCATGCCACGATTGATGATACACCTCCCAATGCTTTGATCAGGACAGAAAACAGAACTGTTGTCCCATTTTCCTCTAGGGAGTAAGCCAGAAAAAATTACTTTTGCAGTTTGAAAGATATTAACTGCTTGCACCAACTGTTCCAAATCTTCCAACAAAGTAGGTGAAGTCACTTAGGCCAAATGGCAAGCACCGTAGTGCAAAAGTACCACATGGGGACTGGTCATCCTGCGCATATCTCTGCAAACTTGGAGAATTGCCACAACATTGCAATCAGTCGCAGTGCTCCACATCACCTCCACTCCTCTAACATCAAAATTGTGTGCCACATGCCTACTTTCGGAATAGTGCTGTAAGCCATGGACAAAAATATCTCCGAGCACCAATACCCTGACTGTCTTCACCTCTGCTATCTTTACTACAAGCACCATCTTTTGACACAAATGAACAATGTGAACATCTGATTGGCTGATGCCTGCAGTCCCCTTTCCATGCTGGATTTGCTGTAGAACCCCGTATGTATGTATGTGCCACTCCCTACCCGCGGACAAGCGCCGTCCAAGTGCGGCACGTAACTCTTAACCAGTCCTTCTACACTTTCCACATCACTCGCGAATCCATTCCCTCATTGGACACAGCTAAGCAGTCACACAACCATCCAGAAATCACATTCAAGATCCCTACATCTAACTCCGCCATCAGAGTTCCGCACTTCAAATGTACTGTTGATCACTCTGAATGCAAGTCGCATATCATTGCAAAGCACCTACTTCAAAAATGACTGTGCAAGTGTTGCGGATTTCTACTTACAGCTCCATGCATACGCACATGCATGAGTACAAAGTACAGGCATGCATATTTTATTCAGAGAACATGTGCAACCCTTATGATTTCATTTAAACAAATTAATGCCACTAAATCTACATAGCCAATACATACCAGCGCTCCCCCTTTAAGTGCAAGACTTCCGATTTTTCATCGAGAAACCGCACTACTTCTTACTGTCTCCCGCATAACCTATACATACGTAAAAACCCTCCTGATTTAGGCGCGAAACTCGATTTTCCATTAGAAAATGTCACAATTTTTTACTGTCTACTGCCTAAATTAATGCTACTTCCAATGCGATCATATGAGAAAAATAAACGTTCCCGATTGCTGTGGTGACATCTCCCTCTGAGGTTCTCCCGATTTCTCGCATTCGTACTTATAATATGAAAGTAGTCAAATTTTTCCCATCTACTATAATGACCTAACACTTGCAAACCTCTCTGCTATAGGCAACACAGCTTAAAAAAAACAAGCGGATTTCATGAACTACAAATTGTACTCATTTGCAAAGCAGGTTCAACTAACATACTGCAAATAACATATAAAGGCTGCACATAGTGAAATAAAATGCACACATGCACTGTGTTGAGATATCAAAGGAGAATACGAAAGATGCAAAATGAACGTGTACATTAACATCACTGCTTTAAACACACAAAGTTACTAACTTCTTCCTTTTAGAATTGCAGTGAAGACTACTCTCCTGAAAAGCAACAGCATCTACACTGCAAACAACATATCCGAAGAAATCTGGTCATTCTGCCAAAAAAAGTAAGTGCAGTACTACCTTTATATTCTTACTGTTGCTCAAAGAGACTGTGTGGGTTATTTATGTAATTTGCGCACCAAAGAAAACATTGATTTCTGAACCATTCTACCCACAAATCCCCATTTTTTAAACAAAGAATAACAGGCAGAATGGCACATAAATCCCTGTGTTTTTGGAACACAAATAACATACATAAGCCTTAGAATGTTAGTAATACAAAACAAATAGCTGTTTTAATTTTATACCATTACATTTACTATTAATGCTTCTCCTCACCACTAGCTCACTTTCTACTCTCATATGAAGCACAGTGTAGTAATATACAAACATAAAAATAGCCTTCCCAACTCATTGCAACTGCCCAATGCACATTCAGACACCACCACAAACAGCTTCCCCATCAAACTCATGCACACATGTACATAGCACACATACATTGTACAACAGACCAAACCATGCCTTCTTTTTTTCAACAGACCCCAAAGAATGCCTAGCAAAAAGCAAGTCCGTAGAAAGGAACGCAGAAATAGAGCAAATGAAAATAAAACTGTCCAAAGCAAGCATCCATCTCTAGCAGAGTTTGTAGAGAAAGTTGGAACCAAACAGCTCATAAAGTCAATTAGCGAAACAAAGGAAGCTTCAACTACCGAAACTTTGGCTCCTCTATCAAAATGAGACACGAAACAGAAAACGCTTTTAAAAAAATCGGCTACAAGTACTGCTAACAATGCTCCTATGAATCTTGATATAGTAACAAGTAGAAAAAAGTATTTTAGCAAAATTGTTTCACCACAGAGTCCTTCAGAATCTAATAAGAAGAGGAGCGAAATCACCCTCAATCCTTAAAACCTACCGTAGAAAATTATCCTACAAGCTCTCGTAGACCGTGCAATCCTTCTCAAAAGGAAGTTATTTATTTTAGTGTTAAATAGGATGAAACCACCAACAAAACTAAGTACTAAACTACAAAAGAAACTTCTCAATAAACGGAATGTCAACAAAAATAACTTCTTAAATATTTGTGGAGGTGAATGGAGTCACACAACGACCACAGAACCATATTTTAATGAAGACGCATACAAACAAAATCAAACAAACACAATTGCCATCCATAGCAGTGGACGAGGGTATGAAAAAATCAATAATACCATCATGGAACAAGAAACGTTGCTTACAAAGGTATCCCCTGAAAACTCAGAATTACCTCTCCATTCAACTGAACCAGACAGTCAGTATACAAATGGCCGTGCACGTCAATGTGTAACATGCCTAACACATCTTTCAAATCTTTACGTCAGTTCCTCAATCAGTATGTGAAAGGTAAAGACAAAATCAAAATCAAAATGCTGCAAAATATGGATATATGTCCAGTGCGCAAATGCACAGGACTACAAGGACATTCATCATCCTGCATTTCAGGACCTATTTGCAAAAGCACCTTCCATGATATCAAAAGAATATCAATACATCATTCAAGTGTACGAAATCTAGTGTACAGACTGTACTATGCTAAAAGTCCAACTTTAGAATTGGCCAATTTAAATAACACTCTTCTACATGGTACACTCAAATACCTACAAGACGAAATCGACCGTATCTAGAGCAAATATTTTGGAAGTGAAAGCCACTTACAAAATGAAAAAAAGTTTTAGAACAAACTAGCAACAATTCTGCACATAGCAACCTTCTATTACACACATACAAAAAAGAAATACCAAAATATACATAGTACATCGGCTGAAGTACCTAACCATGTGTGTGTGTGTGTGTGTTGCCGCAGAATGTTTTACAAAAGGAATACAAAAATTATAGACGTAACATACAAAACAGAAGACAATGAAGATTCCAAATGGTTTGAATTAGCTCTCTACCTTTTAGCAGAAAACAAATACCAAATAAGTGAACCCCTAATATGTTGCAGTTACTGCACTACAAAACTGGACAACAACCAAACTCCTTCACGTGCTATCACTAATAATTTGGAATTATTCCCACTACCTAAACCCCTGCAACAATTCAATTTGTATGAGAGCACCATAATTCAAACAATACACCCATTTCAAGCAATAATACGCCTTCAACCAAAAACAGCAAAATTACCTCCCTCTGAATTTGTGAAAGACATTCGTGGCAAAGTAGTGTATTTGCCATTAGATCTGACAGAAAATGTGCACACTCTAGGAGTGCAACGTCCAATAGAGCATTCTTTAATTGTCTTAGTAAATGGTGTACCAACAAAAGACAAAAAAATGTGGCAACAACTGGTGGACTTACATAAAGTCAGACACACCTTGCAATATCTGAAAGACAATAATGAATACTACAAAGAAATAAATATTGAAGAAACCTTAAGGGAAACAACTGAAATATTTCAGGGGTCATCAGAAACTGGTCAATTTGAACTTCTGGATCCTGCTGCAGTATCCACTCTTTTGGACCATTACACAATTCATCCATTGCACTCTAATGAGAGCATAGATGATGCACTAGAAACTTACCAAATGCAACAAACCAAAGGGTCACCAATGAGCATATGGGAAAAAAGTATAGAAGCATGTGGCTTTCCACTGCTATTTCCTACTGGCAAAAGTGGAAGATACGATGATAGACCCACTGAGATTGCGGCATCAGAATACCGCTCATTACAAATGTATTCTCAAGATCCCAGATTTAGACAAAATGTGGAATACATATTCCACTTACTCTTTGAAAGTGAACTAGCAACCCTATGTTACGGAGTTGCACACATATTGAAATCTGGAACCCACTTTCAAAATATGTCAGCTACACAATTAATACAAAAAGTGCAAGAAAAAGATGAGGTTTTACAATCAAGTATAACAAATCTGTTTGCAAACATGCGTGATACGAATGAATACTGGTTCTGATGGCACGGAGATGTACGTTGTATGATCAGAAACCTTGGACCACCCACTTGGTTTGTTACATTAAGTTGTGCAGAGTATGCATGGGAAGATTTACATGAGTTCCTACGCATATCAAACAACAACAAAACCAACATAGATATACTAACACCTGGAGAACTTTGCTCTCTAGATCCTGTTAATGTGTCAAGATATTTCCATCATCGTTTCATTGTTATGCTACACTTTATTTGTAATAAAACTGTTCCTCCCATCGGAGAAGTGCAACACTTCTTTTGGAGAAAAGAATACCAAGCCAGTGGAGCACCACATATTCACATGCTTTTATGGATCAAAGGTGCACCTAAATTTGGTCAGGACAGTGATGCTACTGTTTTGCAGTTTATCCAAAAACATGTCACTTGTGAAATCCCTTCACAATGGACACATAGTGACCTTCATGGACAGATTTTACAATTTCAAAGACACAAATGTGGCAAATATTGTCGTTGCAAATACAAAAGCAAAGGGAAATACTACACCAAATGCTGCTTTGGTTTTCCTACACCTGTTACAGAAACAGGTGAAGTAAACAACTTCATGTCTTCAGTTCGACATAGTGTTAAAGGTAAATCACATAAGAACAAGTATTACATAAAAAGAACAGACGAATCAAAATATATCAATGATTACAATGCAATCATTGCCCTCTTATGGAATGCAAACATAGATGTGCAGTACATTGCAAACAATTCCACTGAAGTTGCACAATATGTTACAGCCTACTTAACAAAAGCAGAAAAAAACAGAGCTTCAAGACCTCTGGAATGACCTATCATCAGACAAAACATTATCTCAGAAATTGTACACCCTAGGCATAAAAATGCTCTCTGATAGAGAATGTGGCACCTATGAAGCGGCAGTTCGTTTAACCGGTACTGCTTTGTATGGAAAATCGGGAAAACATAGTATGGCTAAGTCTTGGTCCTGCTAAATCTAGAAAAAGAGTTCTGAAACCATATGAGGACATAGAAACAATTGCCAGAACTGATCCCAACAGCCAAGACATTTTAAAAAACAATTTACTGGACACATACTATCCGAACAGGAGTACCACTTTGGAAACCATGTGTCTATACCACATAGCTCAAAACTTTGCATAAAAAAATAATATAAAACCTGATGAAAGCAACGGTAGATATAGAGTGACAGATTGTGAAACTTACCAAACAAAGCTTAATTAATCATGTCAAATTGTCATTAAAAACTACTCAACAGAAAGAACTATATTACATGTCCCTGCTACAACTTTTTAAACCATGGAGAAAAGAGGAAGAGATACTAGATAACTATGACTGCTATGAAGATGCTTTCAAAGCAAATGAAAGCACTATCACTGATGTGAACTTTACCCAGTACAAAACAATGTTGCACAATGAACAGCAACACGAAGAAGAACTTCAGGCCCAACTAGATAAGGACACTTCCGACAGTACTCAACCTTCTGTAACAGGAAGTCAAGAACCACTAGGTCAGCCACTAATAGTAAATGAGGCAGAATTAGATATGACAGAAGTGGAAAACACCATGGGGGTAATTCATAGAATTCAGCGCACAAGTGGCGCACGCGGCTGGCGCACAGTGTGCGCGTGCGAATCCCTGCGCCAGCCGCGTGCGCCAAAACCCATTTCCGCGCACAGCGTATTCATGGATTCCAGCCACCAAAACCAGCCGTGGCGCACAGTGGCGCAGCAACCTTCCAGCAGCGCCAGTTACGCCCCCAAGAACGCCTTCCGCGCAGGGAAAAGCCATCAAAATCCCCAATCCAGCGCAAAGGGCTGCGCTAACCCTGTACCAGCACGGCAAGCGGGCTACGTGTATTTCAGGGGTTCACGTGAAGTTCCTCACGCGATCGGGCCTGGGCGAGCGTGCTACGTGTATTTCAGGGGTTCGCGTGAAGTTTCACACGCGAATAGCCTGGGCGCGTGTATTTCAGGGGTGCGCGTGAAGTTTTACACGCGAATAGCCTGGGCGCGTGTATTTCAGGGGTGCGCGTGAAGTTTTACACGCGAATAGCCTGGGCGCGTGTATTTCAGGGGTGCGCGTGAAGTTTTACACGCGAATAGCCTGGGCGCGTGTATTTCAGGGGTGCACGTGAAGTTTTACACGCGAATAGCCCGATCGCGTGTAAAACTTCCCGCGCACCCCTGAAATACACGCACCCAGGCTATTCGCGTGTAAAACTTCACGCGCACCCCTGAAATACACGTAGCATGCTCGCCCAGGCCCGATCGCGTGAGGAACTTCACGTGAACCCCTGAAATACACGTGCCCCGCTCGCACAATTGCTGTATGTTGCCACTTTTGTAATGCGCAGGTACGCTACCGCCTGCCTTCGTGTGGCGGACGTGTATCGGCTTGTGCATGTCTTTCGCTGTGCGTGGCTTTGCCCTATTCGGTTCCATGAATACGTGTGGTTCGGGTGCGTGTGGGCGTTCCCTCTGCTTCCCTGCAGTACATCCCCAGTTACGCCCTTGTTTTCGCAAGTTGTTCCCCATTCCGCGCGTTACGCCCCGTGTTCCGCCCACTTTCTAGTGTATGCGCAGAGGTTGTGCGCTTTCACTGTGCGCGTCGCGCACGTCTTTCGGGATGTTGCAGTGACGTGTGCGCCATGCACGGGTTTGGCGCACATCCCGAGGAAGACACGCGCAGGGACTTCCATGTATCGCACTGTTTTTTTCCGCTTGCGCCTGCTTGCGCCGGCTTGCGCGAAGATTTTCGGCGCATGTTTGTTCCATGAATCGGCCCCCATGTGTCACTATGAAGAAAATATAGAAATCTTAACTGTACTACAAGCAAAACTTAACAAAGATCAGCACACCATTTTTGAAGAAGTAACAAAATAAATTGCACATGGTATACAACACGAGAAATAAAGAATGTACCTGCCAAAATTACAAACCTATACTGCTGTACGTCAGCGGTGAAGCTGGGTCAGGAAAAACATTCTTAATCAAAATCATCAGCAAGTTCCTTCAACAATTGACAAACAACAAACTGTCAGCTGTTGTAACTGCCCCCACAGGTTTAGCTGCCTACTACATAGGCGGTGTCACTTTACACCGATTACTACTCCTTCCAGTAGAACACCAAAACAAATTAGATTATTACAAACTTTCTGCAGAAGCTTCAATGGAACTACGCAGAGTATTAAAACAAATGAAAATGCTACTAATAGATGAAGTGAGCATGGTCTCCAACCTAATGTTGGCTTTGATTCACCTCAGATTGCAAGAAGTACTTAAAACAAACTACGAAGAACTCTTTGCAGGGAAACACATTATCGTTTTCGGAGATCTTTTACAATTGACACCAGTGAAAGGTGAACCTATTTTTAAAACCTTAGGACACAAACTGTGCCGTAAAACTGTTGGCAGCATAGGAAATGTGAACCTTTGGCAACATTTCCAATACAGAGGATTAACAGAAAACATGCGTCAATCTGCAGATCTCACTTATGCCAACATTTTTAAAAGTATTGGAGTTGGTGTACTATCTCAAGAAGCTCAAGCAATATTGAAAAACCGGCGATAACGCATGTGCTACTGATGTTATGGAACAATTAGCGCACAAAAATGTCAATTGTATGGCCTTAATGCCAACTCTTGCAAGCTGTTTCAAATTCAATAAAACAATGTTAAAAAAAGAAATGCAACCAATAATGGAAATTTGCTCCACAGACAAACTAGACGTACATAGTATGACACTACCCATGTGTGAGCAAGCCACAACAAGACTAAATACTTTAGAAAATTCAATCTCCAACTCAGCTGGGTTGGAAAAAATATTAAAATCATCCTTAAATTGTAGAGTAATGCTTAAACATAACCTTGACGTGGAGCAAGGGCTAGTTAATGGGGCACTGGGTACAGTTGTTGGCTTTCAAACATACCCACCTGACAACAACATTCAGTTTGTCAATATTCGCTATGACAAACTTTCAGAAGTGAAAAGGATAGGGCGCTCAACTGCTCGATTCCTTCTCTTCAAAGACATGTACGTACATAGAGAACAATTTTCTCTAACTCTTGCATATGCAGTCACCATTCATAAATCCCAAGGTCTTACCCTAGACAAAGCATTGATAGATATAGGAAACACAGTCTATAAAGAAGGCATGAGCTACGTAGCACTATCACGCTTACGTACACCTGACGGTCTATTTCTAATCAACTTTGATGCAAGTAAACTGAACGCTGATATTCCTTGCATTTTAGAATACAATAGACTGCGTTCACTGTACACCCCCCATCTGAAATCATATCCTGTTCCAGAAAAAGGAGAACGTGGTAAAAGAAAACTACTTCAAACAGAAATGCAACAGAAGCTGACGGCAAATCCTTCAAAGAAAACAAAAGAAGCTGAAACTTCATCAATTACCACAAGCAAAGAAGAACCTATTAGGGAAAGTAAATCAGGTACTTCTTCAAAGAAGGAACAGAAACTCTAAAAAAAACACTCAGAGACAGAACTAGCTGGTCCATTCAAATTTTCAAATGAAACTGGTGTAAGTTGCTATGCAAATGTAGCAATGAATATTCTATTTCAATTGCCACCAATTGTTAACAATATTTACTTACACAGTACAGACCAATTGTGTTTGCAAATGTTAGTCCTTCATAGAAACACAACACACAATCCTGACAACACGTAGAGTGTTCACGGAATAAGACAAGAATTGGACTACTGTGCTGGAATGGTGAGAATCACTATAAACTCATAAGAAGATCCACAAGAATTTCTAATGTACTTACTACAGGTACTGGAAAACAAAAACATAGCTATAAATGAAATCTTCCAGATTTCATACATGTGGAAACATACATGCACTCTCTGTAACAATGTGACACAGGAACAAATCCCAAATGAGCGATTTGTGTATGTATCCATCCCCAATTGTGAATCCATTCCATTTCAGCAACTTGTACAGAATGCAAACCATGGCAGATTATGTACTATGTGCAATTCAGATAATCGCTCCACCTTACTGATACAAACACATAGTAACTACATAATACTTATGCTTCTGCGGTACAATGCAAATGGTACCAAAAACAACTGCAAGCTGACTAGATTCACACACGGTCAAGTGTCATTTGGTAAGAAAACCTTTACAACAATCGGTATCTACCACGCAGGAGCCACAACCAATACAGGTCACTACACTGCATATATTAAAAAGATATGTGGATGGGTCAAATGTAATGATAGTACCATTACTGTAAAGCAGAGATTGCCAGCTAATCTTACAAATGTGTATTTAATTTTCTTAAAGCCAAAATTTAATAACTAATCTGCACATCAACATTAACAAAACGTTCAAGTAAAAGACTATAAACAGTTAGAATACACCAACAGCTATCCAACTGCCCAAGAGTGTATAACAACCACACAGATAAATGAATACCACAGATCCGAAACAAAAAATACACAGTTAGAATACGCCAACAGGTATCTAACTGTTTAAAAAATCTGCAACAAGCCAACATACATGACATTAATCAGAAACAACAAGTAAACACTCAAGGAAACAAAGAAATAGTTTGTTGCATAGCAAAGAAAGTTTTTTTTTATCCGACAAGGATTTTTTTTCCCCCGACCCAAGGATTTGAAAAACAAACACAGAAACTGAGCAAAATGCACAGTACTCTGGTTTGTAAACTAAATATGAGGGTAAAAAAAAAGCGAAAATGTCTATTGTACAATGTAATAAGTCTTTATAAAATACAAACACTAACATGCTCGTTTCTTTTATCAAAGAAATTGAAAAAGGATATTTCTGCCAAGTACTAAAGTCATGTAAGAAATATATGGAATCTCAACAAAGTAAACAGTAAGTATAATTTCACACATGTCATACATATTCGAATCTATACGTCTGATCTGTGGCAGTAATATGGTGCAATGGCTGTAGGCAGGGCCTAGAGTGTTGGATGTATAGCCTACCACCTACACCCTGCGGCCAAGGAACCAAGACTGTAGGTACTACCCAGAACCATCGCAGCATATCAAAACCATGGTGGCTTATAACTTCACTGCTTATAACTTTGGTCTTGGGTGCATGGTCTGCGGCCATGCACCTAAGACTCTAGGTCGTGGCCACAACCACCGCACCACAGCACACCCATGCTGACTTATAACCTCAGTGCTTATAACTTCAGTCATGGGTGCATGGCCTTTGGCCATGCACCCAAGACTCTAGGTCCCACACCCACTGCAGCATATCACACCCATTGTGGCTTAAAACTTCACTACGTATAAATTTGGTCTTGGGTGCATGGACCCAAGACTCTAGGCCCTCCCCACAACCACCTGATTGATATGCGATACTACTGGTGTAGCTATTGCTGTGATATACTGGGATTGTTCTGCCCAGGGCCTGGAGTCTTGGATGTATGGCCATAGATATTTGAAGCGATATGTATGCAGTATATAACACCCATGTTGGCATATAACTTCAGTGCTTATAACTTTGTTCTTGGGTGCATGGCCTTTGGCCATGCACCCAAGACTCTAGGTCCTGGCCACAACCACCACAGCATATCGCACCCATTGTGGCTTGTAACTTCACTACATATACATTTGGTCTTGGGTGCATGGCCCACAACCACCTGATTGATGTTCGATGCTACGGGTGAATCTATTGCTGTGATATGCTGCAGTGGTTGTGGCCAGGTCCCAGCGTCTTGGGAGTATGGCCTACGGCCTATGGCCATGCACCTAAGGCTCTAAGCCCTGGCCACAACCACCGCAGCATATCACACCCATGGCACCGTATAAATCAATAGCACACCCATAGAATTTTTTTTTAAACTACTGCATGTACTCAATTTTAATGTTCGCTAACACCATGCGTGTCCTTAGAACAGTTTCAAGTTGCCTGCACACACCACGGAATGAAGTACTATCCTTATGATACCCCTCATTTTCAGTACTTACAAACATCCCAGACAAGGCTGGCATATGGAACACATCATTAACTCCAGCCGCCTAAACAAATACAATATTTCACCCATCTCTTACTCTCTGAACCTCCCCACGCACTCTGACACACCAAAACAGTTTCCGAAACAGCATTTCGCCTCTGGTCGCCGCCGCGCTGTCGGCAGATCCAAGATGTCGGGTGCATCCAAACAATCTGACGCACATCACGCCTCAATCTAGCCAATCGGCGGACATGTTGCCTGTCCGCGGTCATGACGCCAGCCCCTTGGCCAATCGTTATCTTGTCCGCTGAGCCAACAGGGAAGTGTGACTGCCGAGCGGACATAGATATCACTAATTTTTTTAGACCCACTTATTGGCCGTTTTAAAGAAAACTACTGGATGGATTGGCACCAAATTTACAAAAGCACGCTTTCGGGACCAAGCCCCCACCCCTGCCGCATATTTGGTGAAAATCCGTCCAGCGGTTTGGCCTGTAGGCGTGCGCAAAGTTTTTCCCCCATTCAGTCTATGGGAAAAAAAAGACGTTTTGGGGCCCCCCCTATAACCTTTCCCCCCCTTGACCAAACATCACCAAACTTTGCAAAAAAATTCAGAGTGGCGCAGAGTGCAAAGTTTGGTGAGGATTCGTCCAGGGGGAGCGGAGTTATAAACCGCCCAATAAGTGCTCTTCCTATGGAAACAGCAACTTAACCATAACTACACGGCCACTGCCGTGGCCGTGTAATATGTATCTTTTTTTTTAAAAGAATAGAAGCATTAGAGCACCAACCTGTCCATTTAAAAACCCAGATCCTCACAGCAATCATACATTAAGCAACTACACACAATTAGACAAAATTAAACTTCAATGAATAGACAATTATATCCTAAAACCCTTTAAAACAATCACTTTCACGCAAATATTGCTTTAAAAGTCTGAATGTATTGACCTTTGAACCTGTGGAGTCAAATAAACAAAGAGGTTAGGCCATCTTTCGAAATCTTTAAATTCACAGCGTTGTGGGAGACAAAACTGAAATGACCAGAGTATCCCCTGCAACAGAAGAGAGGGATTCATCTTCCACAATTGAGCAGATTTTCTATAGTTTTTGATAATAAAGTGCACTGGAAATGTCTATGACCTCATCAACGCAATAATAAGTCACAGCATTATACTTTGAGTAATACATTGTGCTCTATCCTAACCTGGACACTCAATGTTGCAAGCTTCGTAAGTGGGACTGGCTACTTGGTAGGGAGTATAACATAAGTTGGCTTTGAAGCTGTCCCTGTAAGTTGGCAGAAGTCAGAGAAGCATACCAATGCCTGCCCTGGCCGTAACTTTTCACAGTGGAAGCAGTTTACAGTACGAACTCTGCTTATCGGGAAAGAATGTAAACGTGCAGGAAATATACTTTTCACTGATCTTTGATTCTCCATTGATGAGGCGAAAGCTAAGATGGTTTCTAACTCTTTCAATTCCTAACCGGCCTTGAGCTATTACAACACGGCCTTTGTATTACATTGTGTTGTACTTCAAATTATGTTCTTACCTCCCACACACCTCAACTGAAGGATACTGACATCTCTGAAAATCTCTTTTTTAATTCCCAAATCTATTATACTTGCAAATGAAACACATTACCATTTGGAAGAAAAGAACAGAACACCCATAATACTACTGTCATATAAACTTGCCAGACATAAGATCGTAGAAAGAAAATCTTAAGTGAAAACAAATCCTGCATAGTACATCTTAAGAAAAAACCTGCACAAAGAGTAATATTCAAAAACGTGTTCAATATCAGAATGATTTGTATGAAATTAGAAAAGAGCACAATTTCATACTGAGAGATATTATTCAAGCCATCCTACGAACAAATGCCACAGAGTTATTTCACAATGCACATCATATTTCAGTAGCAAGTCCAAGGCATGCTAAATGAATCTAGAACACAGCAACGGATTTTAATAAAGATATAATTTACATTTGTAAAGGCTGGCTTCTCTTTTTTGAAGAACACATACTAGTTCATGCACTCCTGTAGGGGCAGCAAAGTGAAATAAAAAAAAATAAAAGCTATGGAACTAATACCATAGCCAATTACAAAAGTTGTTTACTATCATTACTTAAGCACCTTCTCGATCTATCAAATTACAGCATAACATGTATTTACACCGAGCTTAATTAGAGCGTAGCAAACCATGTGTTTGCCTCTATCAATCTACACTTTACTTACCACTTCTGAAGTAAAATGGCCCAAAGCTCAGGAAATCCTTAGTACTCTCACAGCATTGCAGCCATCCGTTGAATTTTATCATGTATTTTTCAATACACAGCACAATGTCGCTCACGCACTCCGTGTTGGAGGCTAGTGACAGAAAGAATCGACTGCAGAGACATGATCATATTCTTATAAATTAAAATGGCCACCAGCATTTCTTCCACTGTAACTAGCAAACTATTTCCTACATTCTCAACATAGCTCCAAAGAACCAATAACATTCCAAACAAATATTCAAGTTCCAGGAAGCAAGCTTAACATGAACGCACATCAATCACAATCCAGCTAGCAAGCAATGGTTTCCCACCACAACATACAAATTTGACAACCTCAAATCACTTACCCTATTTAGCTCAGTTGTGCTTGACAGAGAAGCCGCAGATTGTCAGAGGAAGACTGCATGGATACTTGGAGATGTATTGATACACTGGCTTATAATGTACTTCAGACAAAATGGACGTGGATCTTCTAAATTTTAGGATTCATTGGTTTGGCATGCATGTTATGAAAAGGCACATGTTTTTGCCAAGATTGTCCTCCGCGGTCAGTAAGAAATACCCTAAGAATATTGTCATTAATTGTGGAGGCACTGATCTTGACAAGGTTCAGTGAGTTTCTTTCTCAGTAGCTATGAAGGATGATTTTGCAAAACAAATGGAGTTGTACACGCACACATGCACACACAAACACACACACATATTTCTGAGCATTTTCAAAAAAGATAAATACGTTTTGAACCTAATACAATACTCATCTCACATGAATGGTGGTTTTAAAAGAACCCTTGCATTTCTAATGTCTCTATACACCAGGGATCTGCAACCCTTGGCTCTCCAAATGGTGTGGACTACCACTCCAACCCGCTCTAGTCAGTCAATGCTAAGGAATCATGAGAGTTAGAACCCAAGCATGTAGAGACCTGCACGTTTCAGATCCTTTTGTAAATCATTGTACTGTAAGGATTAATCTGACAACTAGTCACCTGCCATGCCCTCCACATCATTCCAGTCTGTATACCCATGTACAAAAATCAAAGGTACCTAATGATAAAGGAGGAATCCCGGGGGACACTTGAATAAAATAAATCGCAAGTGTCTTGTTCTATCTAATCCGTGGTAGGATAGACAATGAATATAGGGAAACAGAACAAAGGTAGACATGTCAAGTGGACGAAGCTGAAGAAGCACAATAGGGAGGCCAGTTGCAGATAGCAATAAAATACTAAAGTTCAATAAATTAGAACAAAGTTAAAACAAGTTTTAAATCAACATACATGTGACATAGTAATCACAAATCAAAAAATGTCATAATATCAACACTGCATGTCATAGGAATACAATAACAAAAAGGCATATTACTGAACAGAAATGGTAAAAAAAAGGTGAGTACAAACACTCAGTGGTAAATCACTTTGTACAATTTGTAGTAACTTTACATATAATTCAATTCAGTAGCTCTGCAGTTCTCCAGAGTCATAAAGTCTCAACATGTTTCAGTTCTTTTGTCATGTATACAGATCTTTCTTCAGGAGAGAGGTTTGAATGGGATTCCTATTGTCGAACAATTAGCGTTGGCCAATCACAAGACCAGTCATTGATAAAAGAAAGGAAAGACTGTGTCAGCTATTAATGCCGTGTGTGTCTTTATAGGAACCCTAAATGGTTCATGAACCTTACAAAGGTACCTAGCGACGTTCCTGTTTATGTGTCACACCTGATTTTTCTTGTCAAAAGAATAAAACATTCCTACAGAGTAAAAGAGCTGCCGACACCAAATACTAGTGGATGTCTGCCCAGTCACACCAATAAGAGTGTGGTTTAAAAATCAAAAAGGTGTCACCTAGTGGCATGCATGATGTCCTCTTGCAGCCCTCCCTCGCTTCATGCCTGGCTCAGAGGATTTATAGGAATGCCAAAGGGTTCAAATATCCCTGGAGTGAATTCAGAGAAAAGATCAGAAGAGGAAGATCAGAAGATCACCTTCCCTACTGCTATGTAGGAAGCCATTGGAACAAGAAGAAAGAGCAGTCCTCTCAGTAACATAAGCATGGCAGAATTACAAAAAACACCTGTATCAGTAACGTTGCCCAAAACAATGGCTCTCCAAACTGTCATCAAGTATCATATCCTCTCTGATAGCCCTTATGCATCCCTTCTCAGGGTCGGTGTGGTTGTATCTGATGAAAGCCCCCTACAGGGGCGCTAAATTAAAACATATTCATGCGAGTCGTTTGAAGAGATCTGAGGCACGGTAAGGTATAACAATTTTATTCTGGACCCCGACAGACAAGCAGCCGGCAGGACCACAACCAGGCATCCACTGACACACCTGGAATGTTGATCTCCAAGGAAGAACAACATTGCACGCATTTTTTTGCATTTTTTTTTTTAAAGCTCTCACACAGCCCGCGGGCATCGAGGCGCTGTTACAGGAATTTTGTTTTTTCAGTTGCATAATTGTGTTTTTTTTTTGTTGTTGTCTTAGTTGCGTATTTATAATGCGCTTAAACACCGAGAGGTTTCTAACCGCGGACCCGGGGATCGAACCTGTGTTGCTTCGTGTCGTCTTGCTTCCAAGGCGCGAACGTTGCCATTAAGCTATCCTCCTGGGACGCTTGCCAGGCTAGGACACATCTGCACATTATGAAAACAACAATAAAATAACGATGCATTAAACATTTGCATGAAAGATCACTCAAATGCTAAAAATGAAAACAGGATATTTTAGCGCACAGAGTCTCTGAGCTTGATGGGAGGCCTGCAATTCCTGAATGGGCGACCTGACCCACCACAAACTGCTTCACTAAACATACCATCACCATTATCAGCAAACATTCTATCACTGAACGACTCCTGGCCCGTGCCCCCTCCTACAATGCCATGGTAGGAAACCACCTCTCGCATGCTGTCCTCTTGCAGCCCTCCCTCGCTTCATGCCTGGCTGAGAGGATTTATAGGAATGCCAAAGGGTTCAAATATCCCTGGAGTGAATTCAAAGAAAGGATCAGAAGTGGAAGATCAGAATATCACCTTCCCTACTGCTATGTAGGAAACCATTGGAATAAGAATAAAGAGCAGTCCTCTCAGTAACATAAGCATGGAAGAATTACAAAAAAACATCTGTATCAGTAAAATTGCCCAAAACAATGGCTCCCCAAACTGTCATCAAGTATCATATCCTCTCTGATAGCCCTTATGCATCCCTTCTCAGGGTTGTTGTATTGTATCTGATGAAAGCCCCCTATAAGTGCGCTAAATTAAAACATATTCACGCGAGTCGTTTGAAGAGATCTGAGGCACGGTAAGGTATAACGATTTTATTCTGGACCCGAACAGGCAAGCAGCCGGCAGGACCACAACCAGGCATCAACTGACACGCCTGGAATGTTGATCTCCAAGGAAGAACAACATTCCACGCGTGCCAGGCTACGACACATCTGCACATTAAAAAAACAACAATAAACTAATGATGCATTAAACATTTGCATGAAAGATCACTCAAATGTTGAAAATGGAAAACAGGATATTTTAGCGCACAGAGTCTCTGAGCTTGATGGGAGGCCCGCAATTCTTGAATGGGCGACCTGACCCACCACAAACTGCTTCACTAAACATACCATCACCATTATCAGCAAACATTCCATCACTGAACGACTCCTGGCCCTCGCCCCCTTCTACAATGCTATGGTAGGAAACCACCTCTCGCATGATGTCCTCTTGCAGCCCTCCCTCGCTTCATGCCTGGCTCAGAGGATTTATAGGAATGCCAAAGGGTTCAAATATCCCTGGAGTGAATCAAAGAAAGGATCAGAAGAGGAAGATCAGAAGATCACCTTCCCTACTGCTATGTAGGAAGCCATTGGAACAAGAAGAAAGAGCAGTCCTCTCAGTAACATAAGCATGGAAGAATTACAAAAAAAACCTGTATCAGTAACGTTGCCCAAAACAATGGCTCTCCAAACTGTCAACAAGTATCATATCCTCTCTGATAGCCCTTATGCATCATTTTTAAGTGAACGAATCCTAGCTCTTGTCCCCTCCTACAATGCCATGGTAGGAAACCACCTCTCTCAGACGCACCACATTCTCCTCCAGCACATTCCCTCTACCTTTTTGAGGCTCTGGATGATAATATAGAATTGTACCATCCTCAGCAGAACTTGGATCATTTTCCTTAGATACACCGTCCTTACTCCCATCCAACACCGCAATGCGTTTCTTACTCCATCTTGACCCATCCTCCAGTTGTGTATACCCCACTCCACATTTCACAACTCTCATGGAGGGTAAAAATGCACTCCTTCCTTTCGGCACGAATCTAGGATTTTTAACACAAACCACATCGCCCGCATTCACCCGTAACTCCTTTTTTTATTTTGACTCAATCTTTCAGCCTCCTGATGTGCCAACACTCTCTGTTGCACACCACCTAGATCCACCTAGCCTCCCCACCACCCAACGCCATGGACCTTAAGCTGGACCCGGCTTCCTCCCCCTCATTAATTCAAAAGGTGTCTTCCCAGTGACTATCGCCAGAGTCCTACGGTACGCAGATAAATACTCAGCGACCACATTCTCCCAGTCAAGACCATTGGCAAGGGCAAGCTGAATGTCACTCTTAATTATGCCGTTTACCCTTTCTACAAAGCCATTGGCACTTGGGTTGTACAGAGCGGTACGATGATGCTCCACCCCAAACTGCCTCAAGAAGTCCTTCATTAATTTAGACACAAATTGAACGCCATTGTCAGTCACTAAACTGGCCGGCACACCTTCTCTGTCAAATATCTTTTCAAGAAAAGCAATGACACACTCTGCCGTCACTCTGCCAAACGCTGCCTCTTCCACCCATCGGGAAGTATAATCAACCAACACCAACAAAAATCTGCACTCTGGTTGTAAACATTCAAATGGTCCCATAATGTCCAAAGCCACCTTCGACCAAACTTCTTCAGGAATCTCCACAGGATGAATAGGTTGTGGATGAGTTATCTTGCTCTTATCACTGAGCGCACATGACCCACAGTCCTTGACCATAACTTCCACTTCTCGATCCATAGCTGGCCACCAATATTCTTCACGTAACCTTCTCTTAGTCAAGGAACGACCTAAATGGGCCTCATGAGCCAATGCCACAAATTTACTCCTTACACTAACAAGCGGAACTAACCTCTCCCCCCTTGACACACCCCAGGGCCCTACAGCCAGCTCATCCAACACCTGGGCATAACACCTTCCTTCTAGTCTACCTTTAACAGCATCCCAACCTTTGAGCAGACGCTCCTTAATCCAACATAACTCAACAACCTTCTCACTTTCCACCTCCCATTCACCTTTGTCTACTGTAGGAAGAATACTGGCAACCTGCATGTTCATCTCGCCAGCTACCTCTTCCTGTGCTCCCTTTTGCTCAACCAGCGGTAAGCGAGATAAGCAATCAGCCACCACATTTTTATTTCCCGGCAAATACTCCTGTAATTCCACCACCGACCTGGATAGTCTAGGAGAAACTGATGCAGTGCCCTGGGTGAAAAATATGTGCACAAGTGATTTATGGTCGGTTCTTACCACGTAATAATGCCCCATAGAAATGTTCTAAAGTGTTTGGATGCCCACATCACCGCTAGAGCTTCCCGCTCAATCACCGAATACCTCGCCTCAGCATCCCTTAGCGCCCTAGAAGCAAATGCCACAGGCCCGTATCCTCCATTGCAGCACTGCTCCAACACCGCTCCAAGCCCCACATCGTTGGCATCCACCGTAAGGATAGTCTTACACTTGGCATCAAACAATCTCAAACACGGAGCATGGTCCACTTCATTCTTTACCAATTGAAACTCTTCCTGACATTTATCAGACCATTCAAATTTGATACACCTTTTAAGAAAAGCTGTTTTTTCTGCGTAATTGGGAATGAACTTCACATAGTACTCTGTTAATCCTAAGAATGACCTCAACTGATCTTTGTTTATGGGTGCAGGCATTTCCTTCATAGCTTGGACCAATTCAGCTTTAGGACTGACACCCCCCGCACTGATGGTATGCCCTAAATATGACACCTCAGTTACACCCACTTGGCACTTTGACAGTTTCACAGTAAGCCCCTTCTCACTTAGCACCTTCATAACCTCATGTACCCTGCCATCATGTTTAGCACGACTACTGCACCAGACCAATATGTCATCCTGAAAATTACTCACACCATCAATGCCATTAAACAATTCTTGCATAAGTCATTGTCACACCGCGGATGCCGATGCCAAACCAAACTGCATGCAGCAAAATGGGTAAGCACCAAAAGGAGTTAAAAATGAGGTAAGTGGTCTTGAATCTACATGTAAATCGATCTGATGATAGGCAGCTGATAAGTCAAAGGTTGAAAAACAAGTTGCTCTGCACTGGGTCAACAATAACTCATTGATGTTGTTGGGTAATGGGTGGCGATCCACCCAAATACTGGCATTTAATTCTCGGAGGTCCACACACATCCTCAACTCCCCATCACTCTTCTTCACCAGTACCACCTGGAACAACCACTCGGAACACTCAGTTCCTTCAATGACTCCTTCAGCCTTCAACTTCTCCAACTCACACCTCAGTCCCTCTCTCGCCAGAACCGGAACACTCCTCACCTTATGTGCTTTGGGAGTTTTTCCCCTCTTCAGAACAATGCGGTGAGAAAAACCTTTCAGCTTCCCCAACTTATCAGAAAACACTTCTGGATATTTATCTCTTAACATCTCAGACGTTAATCCACTCCTCTCTTCATCAGAACCATCCAGGATACTTAACACTGGCATCTCCTTTCCCGGGCGAATCTCAATCTTCAAAGCAGCTTGCTCATCCCAACCTAACACACTGGTCCCCTTAAGTGCCACATAAAGTTTACCTATGGTATGCTGCCCTCTAAATTCAATGCAGGCTTGCTCATAGCCTATCACTCTGATGGGGTTTTGCCCACAGGCCCTTGTAGTTATCTTGGGAGAATATAAATTTGATACCTCACCCAACTTCACCTTGTATGTTTCAGGTGACACTATGGTGTACGGTGATCCTGAATCTACTAGCATCTCCAAAGGATGGCCATTGACTAACAGAGTTATCCACGGGCCCTTCCGTACGGCACCCTCCACGTGTAGTATCACCCCTTGATTGGCCTTCTCATGTGCACCCACATCCTGGCCTCCAACACCACCATCACACACAACCATACTAACAACACCTTTAGGCTGAATTTCACCACTGAACTTGCACATGCGAGCATAGTGTCCCTTGCATTTGCATCGCCTACATTCAATGCTGATGGCTGGACACTCTTTTGAGCCGGTCTGATGACTAGACCAACCACATTTTCTGCACAGTTCCCTGCTCTTGGACACTCTCCAACCCCCTTGATTGTCTCCTTTCTCCAATCTCTTCTTACTATCCAAACTGCTCTTCCTGTACTGAGGCAATATGGCCTGCACCATGTCTTTGGAACCTTCCTTCTCTGTGACAATCTGCACGCTGGCCTTGGATGCCTCGATAGCCCTCGCAATCTCCACAACTTTGTCCAAGGGTGGATCACTCTCGATCCAAAGTCTCTCTCTAATTTTCTGACTACTTGTTTTCATCATTATTTGTTCTCTTATATATTCATACAAAATCCCAGAAAAGTTACACGTAGCCATTAATGTTCACAAAGCTGTAACATAAGAATCAATGGACTCTCCTACTGCTTGTGCTCTTGAAAAGAACTGATAATGCTCCAAGACCACGATCCTTCTTCCAAATCGTCCCTCCACCTTTTTAAAGGCAGTCTCATAAGCACTTACTCTTTCTCCTTCCCCACGACTAGGTATGTATACTTCCTCCCCTGGCAAGTGGCAAAATATCTGCAATCCCTCCGTACCAATACAGTTTAAGAGAGCAGTCTCTCTCTCATCATCACTGAAATGTGTGCCTCCAGCTGCCCTTAGGTATACCTTGAAAGCATCTATCCATTGCTCCCATGGAGATGCTGGTTCACCTGGCGGTGGCAAGAATGCTGACGGGGGTCTGGCAGCAGTGTGAAGCATGGTGGCACGTAACACTCCTTGCAATATGCCGCAGGGGTACTATTCCTTGTCAGGGGGACAAACACGCATACACTCTTGGAATCCCTTCACCAGCAGTGTGGGAGTATGCTCGTAAAAACTGTGCTAAACTTGCCCCACGATCGGCCTTTGACTGGGGGTTGGAGTGCAGACAATGTCAACAGGCAGTGTCAAGCTGTACCTGTTTAACAATCTTAGAAGTTATTTCTCCATTGTCACAACAGTGTATTAATCTTAATCCTCAGACATGTCCCCTTACCGCAATTTGTCAGCGATAATCACCACCTTCCAGATAAATTGTGGTGTGCCTCAATTGACGCCGCTTAAACTGACACAAACGTATATGCAGATAACAACCGGGCAGCCAATGGAGCGCAGGATACACTCCTTTCCTCTGCAACGTGGGCATGTCTAAAGTGACACAAACAGCTGATTCTTCTGGGAAGCCAATCCTGAGCGTGGGCAGCCAGGCAGCCAATGGAGCGCAGGATGCACTCCTTTCCTCTCCGACATGGGCACGTCTTACGTGACCCAAACAGCTGATTCTTCTGGGAAGCCAATCCAGAGTGTCGGAAATGCCCACTCTGTTTACAGTGTGAGCGGACCTCGCTGCTTGCAACAGCGTCTTCGCTGGGGGCCGCCCGCACCTCCTGGACAACCACAAGACTCGGAGCAATGCCTCCGCACCACCGGCAACACCAGCGAGGCTCAGCACCACCTCACCTGCGAGGCGCGGCACCTCCTCCTCACCCTCCTGGACTTGGAAGGAAACCGCAGTGCTGATCGCTCCGATGCAACTCCCTTCGTCCTGTGCCTGCACCGGAGCCACACACACAGCCGCGACTCCAACCGCTGCCACCTCCGATGCACCGGGAGCCCTTCCCGCAGCAGACGCAGGGCAGCTATGGTCCGACAGCGGATGCTGCGACCAGGACTAGCCGGAGGCGACTATCCCTGACTGGTGGGACGGGGTCCAGAATCCCACCTTCGTCGCCAGTGAAGAGATCTGAGGCACGGTAAGGTATAACGATTTTATTCTGGACCCTGACAGGCAAGCAGCCGGCAGGACCACAACCAGGCATCAACTGACACGCCTGGAATGTTGATCTCCAAGGAAGAACAACATTCCACACATGCCAGGCTACGACATCATTCTTTTGAACATGGGATACAATTACATAAATAAATACATTCCTGCCAAAGAAAACACCACCGTTTTGCTGGTGGTTCTCATGTACCCCCTTCTGCTGCCTGCTTTTTCACATGTCCAGGGCCCCATAATGAAAACTTACATAGAAAACCTAAAAACTTACAAAATATAAAAAGCTCAGATGTTTTCCAAATGAATCACCCCTTCACTTTGCAACTCAAGGTATGGTATGATACACGGATACATTGTGCACGCTGGGGCCAAGAGGAACATGGCAAACTATCTTCTAATGCCTTCGCAATACACGCAGATGAAAATGCCTGCCATTATGTCACAATGACTTTTAATGAGGCTACCAAATATCACCATATGGTCACTGAAAGAAATCGTGAAAACCTACGTGGAGCAATGTACGAGCAGCCTAACGATGACATGTGGCACGTCCAAATGCCTGAACTAGACATAAGTAAACTACCAGTGGACCCTGTTTCTTTCTGCTCTCAAAAAAGGTTACAACTGAAGAAGCAACGTTTGACAAAACCTGGTACACAGACCATCCACCATGCAAAAACACTCTAGGCAATATGATGCCCACTATGAGCAGAACAAATGAAACTCTCCGAAATATACACAAGCCTCTTCCTGCGTGTAACTGCAATGCAAACATCAGCCAATGCCGGCCTTGAAACCTGCCCAATAAGGACAGTAACTGGGCACATGATTGAATCCTCTATCCAAAGCCACTGGACACTCCAAAGTAACCAAATACATCAATGGTCCACTTTCTTGCACAATGCTGAACAAACAAACATAAAGTCACAAGGCAATATGAAACCAGAATCACAAAAAGATGACAAACAGCATGAGTCAGTCCCCATTCCCAGCGTGGAGAACCCTAATGCCACCACCCTCTTCCTGCCTTGACAATTTCAAAATGGCACACTCTACTTCTATGGCTATCTGTAGTTCCACCGAAACTAAAATAATTATCAATATTTCTTAGTGTCCTCTACACTCATTCCATTGTTTTTCATTAAATCAATTAAAGTTCATTTAAAAAAACATTCACTATTGTATCTGTATTTTGTAATATATACAATTCGAGGATAAAATAGCTGTGCCCAGGCCTTTAACTCAGTCTTCAGAGCCCATCATTTCCAGTGCAGCCCGAGGACATGGTCTATAAAGCTTATGTATACAAGATGAACAAAAAATGCTTCATTCAAATACAGATTTAAAATATCATGTAATTTTCGAGAGGCCATATTACTCCCTCTGTTGTCAAAATAATCAGGTTAGTACACTTTTAGGGAAATACTTTATTTAAACATATTGAAATGTACCGTTGTAATAGCACATGACAGATTCTCGTGAATCTAGTTTTCAGGAAAAAAGTTAGAACCTCTGCTGAAGACGGATATATTTTATCTGACAAGTGCTATGCATGAAAAGTTATACTGCATTGGACACAAGACCAGTTCTAGCTGTTGAGAGGAGAAAATATATAGATAAACCTATTTAAGAACATACTCTGGATGACTGTGTATTTAAAATCAGTTATCTATGTACAATGTCAATGTATAATCACTATACTGAGTATTTATTTATTTAATTAATGGACATGACAGGGAAAGCAATGCATTTTTGGGACAAAAATGCATACAAAATGTTTAACATTGATTTACAAAGCAGAGTGTCCTTAGCAATTGGTGAGAGGATGTAGATATAAGACCAGATGATCCAGAATAGATAGAAATATGGAGGTGCACAGTAGAGCATGATATATGAACGTGATAGTGGAAGAAGTGCTAGTTTAGGCTGATTGGGTGAGGGATAAGTGTGTGGGTTTGTAGTAGAGAGGTGGGGGAGAGGAGAACAGGCGATGTGGTGGCGTAGAAGCAGGAGAGCAAGAAGGTTGGATTTAAATAGTGATAGAGTTGGAGTAGTGTGAGGAGGGGAGGAAGATCATTCAATAGTAAGGGAGCGCAAGGGGGTGAGCTGAGGATGATCGTATGGCGCAAGGGGAGAGTAGGGAGCGACATGGGCCATTAGGTAAGGTGGAAAAAGTCTCTGTGTAGTTTGAAAGATGAGGAGAATGAGTTTATACTTTTCCTGCTGTCTCATAGATAACCAGCCTAATTGACAATGGGCTGAGTAGGTGAAGGTGAAGTGGGGAAGGTTGTAGAGTGTATGGACAGCAAAGTTGAGGATGTTGTTTAGAAGTGAAAAAGCATAGTTGGCAAGGTGCAGAGTTTGGCACAGAAGTCGGATAGAGAGAGTACTAAAGAGGACATCAGGTGCTTAGCATTGTTGAAGGGGAGAAGATGTCTTATTTTTCTGATGTTTAGGAGAACAAGTCTCATTACAGTGGCAGATTTGGAGATGAAGAGCTAGAAGTTGTGAGATGGGTCGAATACGACACCACGCTTGTAATCAGAAACAGAGCAGGGAAGGTGGTCAGGAGAGAAGAATAGAAGAGGGGGAGAGGAAGAGATAGCATGTTTGGATGGGATCTAGAGAACTTCAGTCTTAGTGGAGGGGAGCATGAGCAAGTAATATGTCGTCCAGTATTTGATGGCGGAGAGATAGATATGTTTTACCATTGATCATCAGATAAGGAGCGAAAGGAGAACAAAATCTGAGTGTGAGAGAAGTGGACCCAGGACTGCCTCTTGGGGAACAACAACAGTAGGTGGGTGAGTGAGGATGTAAGGCTGTTTCAGGGCACCTGGAAGTGTCTGGGGGCAAGATATGAAGAAAATCAAGTGAGGGGCTTGTCTCCGATACCTTGGAGATATAGTGTTCAGAGAAGGTCAGAACTGTTGACAGTATCGAAGGCAGCAGAGAGGTCGAGAAGAATTAGAAGAGATTAATGGTTAGCATGAAGAGTGGAAGAGATGTAGTTGCTGACATTGAGGAGAGCTGACTCAGTAGTGCAGAGGTTGCAAGCCAGACTGAAGAGGATCCCTGAGGTTGTGTGTGTCAAGGGACTCAGTGAGTTGGTTGAGCACTGCACTCTCTAGGACTTTGGAATAGGGAGGTAGACGTGAGATAGGACCAAAGTTGGCAGGACAGTTAGGATCTATCCCTGGTTTCTTAAGTATCGGGATGATGGATGCTGACATGTAGGATGATGGAAAAGTGGTCCTGTCAAGGTAGGATTGGGGAGGGAAGAAAGATATGGAGCAACACTGGGAGCTATGAGTTTCACTGTGTGCGGGGATAGATGGTCAATGGGGGCACATGAAGGTTTAGCCCTGAGTATTCCAGTTAGTGGGCACAAATGAAGACATTGCTACAGGAAAGGAGGGTAGAGATGGTGGATACAAAAGGGCTAGTGGTAGGGATAGAAGGTAATTTGCGAGGCTAAATGAATGGTGGAAAATGTTGAAGTAGAGAGCAAGATCGTTAGCAGAAAGAGTAGAGCAGAGCAGATGGAGGAGGGTTTAGGAGGTGAGAGAGTTAAGTTGAGGGGTTTTGGAGGCACCTAGCTTGAGAGGATAGAGACAAAATGAGAGAACGATAGATGTCATGTTTGACAATGTCGAGAGCAGAGAAGTAGTTAGTTTTGAAGTTGGATGTGTAAAGTATGCTGAATAAATGTGATAATTTCTATGAATATTTGATCTAAGAGAATCATTTATTATATTGAAAGATGTGATACATTTTCTGAAGTCAGTTCTTATCTCTGTGAATATTTGTCCTAAGAGAATTATTCATTATGTTGAATGTTTTATAAACGGCTTTACTCACCTCAATATGAGTGCAAAGGTTTGGCAGCAGGGTATTGCTAGACTAATGCATGTTTTTATTTAGAGGTCCTTATGGAAGATAACCATTTCTCTTTTGCATCAGAAGACTTTGATGAAAGTTCAGAATTCTGTTACATAAGTAACATTTAGTAATACATTTAGTGCACCACCAATCTTTTAATACTGTTTATTCTCAACTAGGTACATGCAAGAAATATGCAATATTTGAATCATCAACTCAAAAACCAATCATGTGCATGCATTATTGGGTGAGCTGCTGAAGGACATGTTGAAGTGACGTGCTTATGTGCACATTAATTTACTAGAGTCAAATACATAACAAACAGTGGGTCCAAGTAAAGTTCACAGTTCTTCATGCGTCACTGCACTGTGGCGCACAGTGGTGAACAGCAACTTCTGAAAGGTCCAATGTAAACCAACTCAATACTTCACTACAGGTCCTTTTATGACCTCTTAGGGTTTGTGAAAATCAGGGAATGACAGCATTAATACTGGTATGGCCCATGACTGCAAATGCATGTGTATTTTCTATGTTGAGAGAGGAATATCTATATGAGATAAAAGAGAGATGGGACCCTCTGTGGGTTATGTTGTGGTATTTGTTGTGGGTTAGTGAGTAATGTTAGCTGTCATTGTATGTAAACAACTATGCAATATGTGCTTTCACCCATAAAAAGTACATAATTATCATGCATTGAGCAGGGATAGGTGAGGGAGTTCTATATAAAGTCAGCCAACCTAGGCATCTGGTAAAAGTAATAATATCAATAAAAGACCCTTCATCAGTAGAAGAGGTGTGTGAACTGACAGATAGTATGATGAACACCTATAATACAATGGCCATAATGGACTGGGACCCAGGTTATAGACCTGCACGCAGTGAGGGCCTTAACGATGGGCCGGCACCATTATCAGCTGATCCAGCTGGCCGGATTGGGTGTTATTGCTATTAGCACCCCGGCATTCCAATCCAGGGTGCTGTTAACAAAGTATTTTCTTTGAATTAATGGGACACATCACAGCATCCCATTAATTAAAAGAAAATACTGGCTTAAGGTGGCTGCTGTGGAGTTGGAAGGAAGGGCTCCATGCAGAGCCTTTCTTCCGTTTCCACAGCGGCCCTGGCCAGAGGCATTTCAAGAACAAACAAGGGCGTGAACATTTTCATTATAAATTTCAACTGTTAGCAGGCAGAAGACAGAAATAACAAATTTATCATGAAGAGGGACACTAGGCTACCCTGTTTTTCCTTTCATACACACGATGCAAAATTCATCCCCGATATTATTTGGGTGTGACATTGCAAATGTCCTGAAAGTGTAGCAAGGGGGAATGTCCACATAGCCATAATTGAGAGACTATCTGTTCCCAACCACTTTCAACCATTTGGACCTCAAAGATGTATAGCAGGGACATTACAAAGGAAAGTGAGCAAGACCCTCCACCCAAATTGCCTTTATATCTTACTTTAGCATAGCATATGTGGAACGTTTTAAATGCGGGAACTGTTGTCTCTGAACCCAGTTGGACCTTTAACTTAACTTGGCCAACTGATGGTTTTCAAGAGAAGAAGGAAATTTCTAAAGCTCAACCTAAGAAAGGGCATGCAAATCACAATCAAGATATGCTATTTCCCTCAGGTGAGCCCCATAAGCACGGATTAGCATGGACAAATATAACTTGTATTTGAAGCTCACTGTCTCAAAGGAACGATTTCTGGCCTTTGGACTCAGTACAGGGGTTCCCAATTAGGATATCCACTTCTCGCTACTGGGGTATAGCATGCTGTACACCACTTTAATCAAACACAAGCTAGGATATGATATGATAGGTAATTTATAACGCGCTTAATACCCAGAGGTTTCTAAGCGCGGACCCGGGGATTGAACCTCTGTTGCTCTGTGTCGTCTTGCTTCCAAGGCAAGCATGTTGCCCCTGAGCTATCCTCCCAAGACACGATTGGGGCCCACATAGTCAGTCATGCAAGGAGAATCAAACAGGGCAATAGGGGGCTTTGAGAGACCCTATGCCTGACAGACTTGAAGGAATAGTGCGCTCACACATATTAGTTGCTAAAATGATGGCCAATAGTCTAAAACATAGTTTAGACATATTTTGAATGAAAGTTCCTATGTAAACACTTTGAGCAAACAAGGCTCAAAGCGTTTACATGGGAGCATCCATTTTGCAATTTCCGGCAGCCTCCTCAGCTCTGCCCTGGTGGCACTAAACAAGCAGCAAAAGCCCCGTACTGGGAGCTTTTGCTTACTTCAGCCAGAGCAGAGCTGAGGAGGCTGCCTTCACTTTCATTTTACGTTTTCGGTGCTCCCCAAGCCCAGGGAAGCACAGAAAACATAAAATGAAGGCAAAAAGCAGAGGCTCGACAATTAAAAATACAACGTTGTATTTGTGATTGCCGTGGTTGGAAAACCACGGAAATCATAAATACAACAATGTTGATATTCTGACTGTGACGGCTTTCGCGTGGAGTCTCTTGGGCTCCCCCAACCCTGAGGTTGTCCAGGAGACTCCAAGCGAAAGCAGCTGCATTCAGAATAACAACGTTGTTGTATTTGTAAATACTACGGCATTTACAAATACAACAACAGTGTATTTCCCACTGTGGCAACTTTCGCTTGGATTCTTCTAGACTCCCTCGGGGTTAGGGGAGCCCAGGAGACTCCACGCGAAAGCTGCCGCAGTGAGAAGCACTGCAGCATTTCAAAACACAACCGCGTTGTGTTTCTGCCTGCAGCGGCTTTCACTTTGGGGCTCCCGGGCTCCCCCGGGTGAACCCGGGGGAGCCCCAAAGTGAAAGCTGCTGCAGGCAGAAACACTGCAGCACGGAAACACAACTGTGTTGTGTTTCTGCCTGCCTTGTCATTCACTTTGGGTCTCCGGGGCTCCTGGAGACCCAAAGTTTTAAAAGCTGCAGTTTTATTTCTAGGTTTTCCGGGCTCCTCCAGCCGGGAAAACGTAGAAAAAAACCGCAGCTAGTGCTTATTTTAAAAAAGAAAGGAGCACTTACTGAGATGCAGCTTTCCTGCCTGCAGTCTCTGGTCTCCGTCTTCCGGCACCAATGAAGCAAAAGCCACCCAGTGGTAGCTTTTGTTTACTACAGCTGGCTGGCTTTTGCTTCATTAGTGCCGCAAGGGCAAGCACAGGCAGCATCCATTTCACAAAATAGATGTCTCTAGGTGCTTCCCATTTTAACGTTTGAGCTCCATTTGCGCAATGCTTTACATAAGGACTTTAAGAAAACTAAAAAAATTGATATTTTTCTGATTATTGCCCATCTTTTATGCCAATAATATTTCTGAGCGCACTATTCCTTTAAGGACTCAGTAAGGCACAATTCGTATGTGCGACCCTCATGAGGCATCCAATGAGGGCTCCTTAGGGAGAACCCAGGGTAAGTCAGCCCTGGAAAAATCAAAAATACTAATTGCCACATGCTAGAAGAGCAGGGTGAAACCTTCCAACTTACAGATGATATCTTGCAGTTGCATTTTTTGAATGCGATGAACTCACACTTGTTAACTTATGGTCGCTTGCTTCCCCTGTTTCCAACTGGAACTTTCAAAACCATAACTCTGTTAGGGTCACTCACTACTCTGATTGTGTTCTGCAGATGCCCAGTGCCTTCTGCTGGGCGGCTGAATAGTTTGTTTATCATTTGCATGCCAAATTGTATATTGATGAACTGGCAGTGCAGAGGAGACACTGCGGTAGTGAGAGTGGCCTTGGCAAGGTGTAAAGGGATTCTCAGCTGTGGTAAGCAGGAGACTGGATATTCCGGGCGGTAGCAGGTAAGCAGGGTCATGGCACTTGGCTGTTACAGGTTAACAAGCAAGTTGCCATGATTCAAATATTTTCGCCTCCAACCAGTAAAAGGTCTCTCTATCAGATGTGAATTCATTAAAGTCTCCAGATACCTTAGTCATGGTGAATCGCTGGCAGGTTAGCTATGAACATCAATGTCTATATCTGTGTCCGGCACACTCTGTTCATAAGAACAATGTATTTGTGCAGGAAAAGGACACTTATTTTGAAAAGGGACAGTTGAGAGGTTCATTTCAGTACTGCCCTCATCGAAATAAAAAAATGCAGCTAAACAAAGTTACTAACTGAGGACGGGAGCAGGGTACATTGTAACACCCCAGAGATTGCTTGATCCTTGACGAGCAATGAACCAAGCAGGGAAATAAAATCATGTGCGTGGACGATGCTCCAAAACATCAGCTTATGGCTTTCACTGTTTGAAATGGAGATGTCTGGCCAATAGGGGTGCTTGGTTTGCACCATTCCATTGCCACTTGTTTCCAGGTACCACAATGTGACTTTGAAAGAAGGTATTTTTTGAAAAGTTCTATTGTTTCCATTTTATTCTAGGGTGGGTGAATTTGAGTAGCACCATAATGAACACAAATAAGGCATGTTCACCCCCTTCCTCACCCTGACTGTCTCAGGACAGGGCATGGTCAGATGCTGACCCAACCACTGTCCTGTTTCTGGTACAGAGAGTAGTAGGGGTGAGACCGGGTTCCTGACCCCAGACCTGCTGAGAGCTGATGCTTCCATTCGTGTTCCTGCAAGGAGCCCTTGACGATCACTGGCACAGCCTGAGCCAAGATAGGTATTTAAACAATAAATAAAATCTACATATATGGATGCTAGTTTGTGTGAATTTATGTGGAAGAGATTTTTTATGATCTTCTGCACGTGCGTGATTTGAGAGAGAGTGTGTGGGTGTCTGTAATATGTCTGTCTAGGAAGTTGAATGGATGTGTGTGACTGCCTGTGTGAGATTTTCCAAGGCATGCAGCAGGCTCCTTCCCCTGCATGTGTTTGTCGGCCTGCCATACACCATGGAAATGCTTTTGTAGGGCAATACTGGTCAATGTTAGACACAGAGAACGTACCAATACTTTACAGTGGCAATACTGACATATGTTCGGCACATGCTGATGTTTTACAGTGGCAATAGTGTAAACATGCATTATAGTGACACGTTCTGGGCATAGAGTGCATGCCAGTGTTTTGCAGTGGCAATACTAAAATACTGTGAGACACAGAGATCATCAACATGCTAACAGTAGCAATACTAGCACATTCCCTGCACTTATTTCTGCACTAAGACTTATTTTGGGCACAGAGAACATGACATTGTTTAACAGTGGCAATGCTGAAATATTTTAGGAACAGAGGGCATGTAAATATTTTGCCGTGGCATTACTGGAACATTTTGGGCACAGAGACCATTTTAATGATTTGCAGTGGCAAATGCTGAAATATCTTGGCTACAGAGAGCAAGAACATGCCTCATAATGGTAATACATTCACATTTTATGAAGAGAACATAAACATATTTTCCAGTGGCAATACTGGCATATTGTGGGCACAGAGCGCATGAAAAGCTTTCAGCGTGGCAATACTGGCATATTATGGAAAATTGGCATTTATGGGTGCAGAGACCATGAATATGTCTTACAGTGCAATACTGAAATATAGTGGCCAAAGAGAGCGTGAACATGTTTTATAGTGGCAATACTGAAATATCTTTGCCACTGAAAGCATGATAATGCTTTACAGTGGCAACACTGGTGGAATGTGCACACAGGGAGCAAGAAAATGTGTACAGTGACAACCTGAGGTATTGTGGGCACGGATAGCCTGACAATGTTTTTCAGTGACACTTTTGGCATATTTTGGACACAGCCAGCATGCCAGTGTTTCACAATGGCAAACGTGGCACAGACAGATATATTCTTTGTTCCTACAGTGGTAATACTAAAACACTGAATTTTAACACATTTTAAAATGTTTTCATGGGAAAGGACCTCTAAACACCATTAAGCTGGTTAGAGCTCCCTTGATACGCTTGCACACATTTTTGGGAAATAATAGCAATACATTAAAGGAGGAGGTACCACATCAGTGTAAATAGGAGGAGGAACTACTTCAGTGTAAACAATAATTGTATTAGGAAGGAAATAATTGTATTAGAAGGAAAACCTGTCTGAACAAAAATAGATCTTTCTTATTTCATGACAAATTACTACTATATCTTAATAATACATTTTATTCTTCAATAAAAATACACAAATTAAACTAGAACTTCATCAGTTACACATATGTTAGCCAACATTATGGGGTGTCCCTAAACCTACAGTGAAGTAATGCTCAAGATATACAAGCAACTACAAAACAGGACATTATTCCTATAGTAAAACAAAACAATAATGTACAACTTTCACACATATAACAACATACTAACTGTGTATAGAAGACACCTGACATGTTTCTGTCCCATGATCTTGTACGAAGACATTCCTTAGGGGATACTTGCTGACAATCCTTGTTTTCATATGAATGCTCATTTTTCACATGTTGGAAGTTTACAATAGTCTTGAAAAAAGATGGTATATTACTTCATTGTATATTAGGGACAAGCCATGATGTTGGTTATTATATATGCAACTAATGGATTACTTGTTTAATTACTGTCGGTATGTTCATTGTAGAATGACATTCATAATTATTACGATATACAAGATACTCTGCTTTAGAGTTGTCTGTGATCCCGGGGTCCACCCTGACAACATCTCAACTCCAAATGCAACCTCGGTCTCCAAGGAATTGTGCTGCTTATTCTCCCTTTCTTTCTCCTTTATACTCATATCTGTGTCCATAGAAAGGCAGAACCTGTCCACCTCTTTTTGCTACTGGACTGCCCCCTCCGCCTCATCTTCTGTACATGGTTCGCTCAACTCCTTATCCTCCAATCATTTTGATGGTCTTCTTTCCTCTTTACGTTTGACCATCTCCTTTTCTCTATCTTGCTCTCTTTCCCACTAACTGTATCTCTCTCCTCTCTCTTTTCCTTTGGCTGCCACTCTTCTTGGGTGATTTCTGTTCGTGTTTCCAAATGAATTCCCCTCTTTCCTCCTTAACTCTCTTTTTCTTTCTTTCTCTCTCTCTATTTCATATTCTTTCATTTGTTTTCTTTCTTTATTTTTCTTTCTTGCCTATTTTCTTTGCAGCTTTGTTTTTTATTCGCTTTTCTTTTCTTGACTCCCTTTCCTTTCTTTCTCTCTCTCTTTCATTCTCCTACTTCTATTGTTCTCTTTTCTTCTTCTCCTTTTCACTCTGTTTCTCTTTCTATTGTCACCGGATTGGGAGTGACTGTTCATTTTACTTTATGGGGTGATTGTGCCTCGTGGGGTGTATATCTGATGTACATGACAGTAGGGGGGTCAGATGTGCTGTAAGAGGGCTAACTATGTCTCACTCAGTGGGTGGGTTAGACGTGTGGCAATGTCTGGTTGGCTGGACTTGGGTTGTCCAACTCCAGGCCTTGAGGGCTGGATCCATGGCAGGTTTTCAGGATACCCCTCATTAATATCCATGAGATACATTTGCCTGCAATGATTCTAAATGTATGCACATTTTTCCTCATAAATATTAATGAGGGATATCCAGAAAACCCCTCAGATTTCTGGCCCAGAGTTGGATAGCCCTATTGCTCTGCTGTCGGTTCCTGATGGGGTACAGTGCTTGATTAAAGGGAACACTCACAAATGGGGCTGATTTTTTTTAAATGGGGACCTCTTAGTTAAGCTGTAAAGCACTTTACAAATGTCACATAACCGCCATCCTCCTGATGTAGAAAATACATCATTTAAGAATAAGTCTAAAAAATATATGTTTTTCTTTTCACATGTTTTAATGCTATCCCCCTGTAGTTATTACGTGTTAATGTAGGATTTACAAGTGTATCTCCAGCCCAAGCCAGGGACATCAATTCACCAAAATGCCTGCAGTAGCAGATGTGACATTGCTTCCTAGAAGACATGACAAGAAGTACCATCACATGACCCTTGTCCCTGATGACATCACAGGAAGTGATGAAGTGGTGTCACACATGTAACAATGAAACATCTACAATAATTAAAAGATTAATTGTATAACAAATAGTACTAAAGGGAACAGTTGGCTATTTTCAGCAACCATACATTAACCAAGGCACTGCCACAATATGTCTTAGGTCCAGTCATGATATGCAGGGGCACATTTATCAGAATCAGCATGGTTCATTCACATTACCATATTATGCCTGTGCAGCCTCATATAGCCATATACCTCCATCTTATGCCTGTTTAACCATCACATGCCAGGTATTTGTATTTGCATTTATTTTGTTTATATAGCGCTTTACTCCAAAGCGATGAACATTTTAACAACTTGATACATATAACATTATAACAGTAGAAGCAAATTACAATTGTGAATCAGTCCCCAACAAAACAGTAAGAAGAGCAATTAAACTGAAGGGAAGAGGGAGAGTAGTGCAGTAGGACTGAGAGGGAGAGGGAGGGGTGAGGAGGAGAAGGAGGAGGGAAATGGAAGGGGAAAAGGGTGAGAGTGGGGTGGTGGGGGAGGGGAGGGAGATGATCAAGGGGAAAAAGATAAAGGAAGGAGGGTGAGCAAGAAGGGGGAAGGGGTTTCATGGCGGGGAATGGAGAAGGAGAGATTTAAGGGAAGTGCAGAATGAGGAGAAGGTAGGAATAGAGCGGATTGAGAGAGGTAAGGAGTTCCAGTGCAGGGGGCTAGGAGCTGGAAGGAGCGGAAACGGGAGGGCGCACAAGGGGATGGAGGAACAGTGAGAAGGAAGTGGTCAGCAGAACGAAGGGAGCGGGAGGGAGTGTAGAAAGAGAGGGGGGAGGAGAGATAAGGGAGAGCAAGACCATGGAGAGATTTAAAGACTAAGCAGAGAAAATGAAATTTAAGTTGGGAGTGAAAGGGAAGCCAGCCAAGGGAGGAAAGGGAAGCAGAGATGGAGTCACGGGAGGAGAGGATACAGAGGGTACGGACTGCAGAAGGATAGATAGATTTGAGGGGGGCGAGATGAGAAGTAGGTAGTCCAAAGAGTAAGAAGGGGCAGTAGAAGAGGCGAGAGAAGATAAGGGAGGCGATTCAAAGTTTAGTAGCATGAAAAGTGAGAGAGGTCGAACTTTGCGAACATTAAAGAGGTGGTAGCGACAGGCACGAGAGGTGAGAGAGATATGGTGGCAAAAAGAGAGAGAGGAGTCAAAGTGAATGCCAGGTGTATTCATAATATGCTAAATACAGCCTCACAGTCTCAGACACTCCTTTAATATGTAATCTGCAGCCTCATTTGCCCATGTACTGCTACTGTCACAACACGCTACCAAGTAACTCAATCCACTCAGCAGTGAGGACTAGGTAAATGGTGGAATCCTTAGGGCAGTGATGAGGCAGCGCGCGCTTACTGTCATCAGCAAAAACATTATGCTGCTCATGGTATTGGGCTGGTACATTGCGAGAATGGGTTGTTAAAGCTGACTGGTTGGATTGTTGCAGGCTTTTGGCAACAGTGATGGCTTCTGTGTTAGAATAAGAAAAACAGTGTTGCACACAATATTCACATCCGAGAAACAGGGCACCAGAAGTCCAAATGATATAGGTTTTTTGTACTTTCAACCAAGATAGACATAGAATGATCAGGAAATGGTTGGCATTAATGGAATCGGGCATAGTTTGATCCCAATGATTGCCCTTTCCCATGTACAGAGGAATCGCTTCTTCGGTTCTAGGACCAGATATTAGGGGTTGACCATCCACACCTTGAACAAGAAGACTGATTCTTTTTATGTCTTGCAAAATATTTTTTGTAGCCGACGAAGTATCCATAAAAACATTGGCGGCTTTGTAATTGAGTAGGGCAGGGCCTTTTAAAGTGATCTCTTCAGTTAGATAAATAGATACCTTGAGTACTATCAATTGGACCTCGGTGTTTCTCAAATTAGAGAGGATCGTTGGAACGGGACTTGTCTTGCAAGGTTGTTCCCGGTTGGGTGCCCCTGCTATGACAAGGAAGCAGCGTTTCCTGAACATATCACTGCGGCCACTGGAAAGTCTTTCACTAAATGCTTGCAGGAACCACAATACATGCATAGCCCCAGTATTATTCTTCTCTCCTCCTCGGTGAGAAGGCCTCAAGTCAAACCAATCTACATGGGTTCGGCCTCATCTGTTTTTCTCCCCAGGGGTTGGGGCGGTATTGGTCTCAGCATAGCATATCTGGCTTTCTTTTTTTCAATCTGCCACTCCTGCATGCAATAGTCCATTTGAAGGACTAGTATGTGTAGGTCATTGAATCTCTGAGGACGAGAAGCACAGGCCAACTCATCCTTCATGCTTTCCTTGAGACCCATGTGAAACAGGGTTATTTGGACCTCGTCTGGCCAGGCTGTCTCTGTGGCTAGTTGTTTGTCCTGTAACAGAGGATTCCTCTTGGAAACCAATTGTTTCAAAGTAGTGTTTTCAACCTTGAGTGTTTGGACCCCTTTAATCAGCGTCTGAACGGCAGCTACCAACTGTTGTAACTCTTTCATGTTGGGATAGAGGCATCCCAATCTGTCCCTACCACAACCCAAATGTGTGGTTCTGAGTATGGTAGCATCATTAAGTGGTCAATATCCTGTGCTGCCTACCCTGCTAAGACAACAGGGAGACTGGAGTGTGTTACAGCTACTGCCAAAGATATAAAACCTTTCCGGGGAAAACCCCTCCAGGGCTCAAAGTAGCAAAGAAGGAACAGCCAGGGACCCAAGAATATCCAATAGAGAAGTGGGAGAGCAGGGAGCCAGGATTGAGCACCAAATATCAGAAGGTACAAGGAACAGTGCCAGGGAACAGGGGGAGCAGAGGGGGAGACAAGAATATACAGATGCATGGACAGCTGGACAAATGTCAGCCCAGGAACAAACTAACCTGAGCATTGCAATGGGTTGAATGCCTGGTTAGCGGATCTTAGCTCCATCTTGGTGATGTCAGCGTGGTCCTAGTGGTGGCCATCTTTGGTTGGGCGCTTCTGCGATTGCTGTGAAGGGAGTCTCCCGAGCTTCCTGTGCTGCCATAGGGACCAGATCGGTCTCATAACATCCACCTTAAACCAGGTTCAGCCTGCTATGACGGCTATAGTGTCAAATTGTAAGGTGAATGGTCACATGCCCAGATGTTTCCATCATCTGTCAAGGGTGGCAACGTTTACCAAGGTACAGCTATTCACTTGATCTGCTGCGCCCCCCAGCTGTATCAGATTTAACCTAATGGACCTCATAATCAAGAATGTCAAAATGGGCTCAAAATAGAAAAGTGGGCAAGGTGGCATTAGTGGGGGCTTTAGGTGGGCAGAATTTGGGTGTTCAGATTGTGCATCTTAGATGTACAATATTCAGTTTGCTCTGTGTATTTCTTAGTTATCTGAGTATGAGCAGTATTGATTAATTAGGACACATGAGGTAAAGGGAGCTGCCCAGGAACATAGAATTTCATCAAGTGGAGAAACTGGGATTTCAGCCCATGTTTCTTGGTTGCTCCATCTTCACCTTCCCTAGTAACCCTTGAAGAGAGGGTCCCTGGAATGCCCCTACTAACCCCCATGAACAAAAACAGCCTGAAGAATCAAGAAAGCACAAAGCAACTCACTGTTTGGACATCCCCCAGGAGGGCCAGTCACATCCACCTATGCGAACAGATATTCTCTTAGACAGCCATTCAAACCTTATCCAATTAAGGGGCCTCATTACAAGTCTGCCGGTCCAGATTTACCGTTGCCATTAAAACTGTACCGGCAACGTTTACCAGACCGGCTCATTCTGACCTGCGATCCAAAAAGCACCATCACCCTGAATCCACCCCCGCGCAGACAGCGCACCTGGAAAAAGTGTCGGCGGACACAGCGCATCGACACCCCCATTAGCGGCAACACGAAACACTGTGCGCATTACGATTAGCACAGACACAGAAACACTGCCACTGATGTTGCAGAATCACCGTGAACACTGTGGCGTTACCGCCGCCACCACGAACATGCCGGTAAACAGTGGCAGGTGACCTGAATCAGGACACAGGTGCACCAAATGAGCCCAGCTGCACCCAGCAGGCCAATGGGAGCCTACAAAAAGGCCACACCCAGACCAACTCCAGACACAACCATGCAGGCAGCCGCTGTAGCAGCATTGGGCCTGGGGCTATTGAACCTACAGGTTGCAGCGCACATAGTGGCAGTAATGCAGCAGAGGAGGAGGAGGCAGAGGCAGAGGAGGCGCATGTAGCAGGCAGCAAACCCGGCATCCATACCAAATCCAAATGTGCAGCCGGCACAACCCCGCAGGCAGCCTGCAATAACCTGCATCAGGGTCTCACCCTGGAACCTGACCCCAGGGCAGATCCACACATTATATCGGCTTGACCGTCCAACAATCATGTCCATCGTCACCATGATTGAGGACGACATCAGCAGCCACATTGACATTTGGACGGCAATCCCGCCCCTGCTGAAGGTGGTCTTGGTGCTGCAGTTCCTAGGGACTGGAACGTATCAGCACACTGTTGGTGAGGTGCATGGGCTGTCACAACCCTGTTTTTCAAGGATACTCGACCCGGTGCTGGATGGCCTGCTGCGCCATGCGTCTAAACACATTGCCCTCCCCCGTACCCCTGCCCAGGTTTATGCCACCAAGATGGCCTTCCATGCCATTGCTGGCATGCCAAATTGCATTGGCGCATCAGACTGTACCCACACAGAGCTGACAGTACCACATGCAATGGAGTTGGTGTACTGAAATAGGAAACAATACCACTCACTAAATGTACAGATGGTATGTGATGCTGGACAAGTGATAACCTATTGCTGTGCACGTTTCCCGGGTTTGACACATGACTCAATGGTCCTGTGGAATTTGACATTGCCACGGTACATGGAACGCTATGCTGGACACAGCACATGGCTATTGGGTGAGTACAAATGCCAATGCATGACCCCTATGAAAGGGCGTGGGGGTGGCCAAGGCAATGACCTGTGTGTCTGGGTTGCTACAACTGCAAAATGCATGACCCCCTGACCTATGCAATGGACAGTCACCACAACCCACACATTGCAACGCTTCACAATACAGATGGCCACAGTGTGCCCTTACAAACGCTGCCAAAGGAGATGCACAACCAAGACATGTCATAGCACCACAAGCAAACATGACATGAGGGAGCGAGTCCCCCCCACACATCCAATGCCCCTGTGCCTGCACAATGCACATGATGAGTGCATATCCGACATTGCGAATCAATCCATGTTATCACAGTATCCATTGACAGACTGCTCCGCGTGTGTCCATCACTGCACAATGCCATACTTACCAACCACAAATGACCATAAGGCCATCATCCAATGCACAGCGAGTCGTTGACCAATGTCAAAGCACCAATATGAACAACAATGACCCAGGAATGGGATTCACACAGTAGGCAGATCAGCGCAATGCCCCATATGATTGATTCACCAATGGTACATGAATGTTCTGCATCTTATACACACATGGATGCCACAAACAATGACATGTCCCCTTCCTTCTTTTCCATGTAGGTGATGCAGGATATGCACTGATGACACCCATACGGAGGCCAAGGAACAGGCATGAGGAAGCCTACAACAGGGCACATGTTCTCACACGTAGCATGATTGAGAGGACATTTGGTTTACTGAAGGCCAGGTTCCGCTACTTGAGCAGATCTGGCGGATCATTGCTGTACAAGCCAGTGAAGACGGGTAAAATAGTGGTTGTGTGTCCCATGCTGCACAATCTGTGCATGCGCAGGAACGTCCATCTGTCCCCAAACACGGAAGATGATGATGAAGTGGATGATGAAGATGACGATGGGGATGGGGATGGGAAGGCTGCACCCCCTGGCAGGGGTGCACATGATGGACAACATGCACAGGATGCACTAATTCGCAGTTTCTTTTGAGAGACTGTACATGAACAGCACTGCATGAATTTAATGTAGCACGACAACAAATGGAGTCATTGCAAATGAAAAAACGGATGTCCACTCGTCACATCATTTTCAACAGGGATTTAATATTAACAAAGCAGGAAATAAGGTGGTATCCATAGGAAAGCTGTACACCTGTGCCCACCCACCCCCAAAGGTACCCACCCCCAACCAGGCCCCAACACACTAACCCCATGATAGACCTCCCCCACCTCCCAAACATACCCTCCCCCAACACACTAACCCCATAATGGACCTCCCCATCTCCCAAACGTACCCACCCCCAACCATACCCCAACACACTAACCCCTTAATGGACCTTCCCCACCTCCCAAACATACCCACCCCCAACCATGCCCCAAAAAACTAACCCCATAATGGACCTCCACCATCTCCCAAACAGACCCACCCCCAACCAGGTCCCAACACACTAACCCATAATGGACCTCCCCTACCTCCGAAACGTACCCACCACCATACACCCAATGATCCCAAAATGTCTTGTGGACAGTCACTCCTACTGGACACTTTCCGGCCGAGCTTATGTGCAGTAGCGACCTTGCCAGAGGAGCCAGCCGGCTGACTTGAGCGTCTCCATGGGCTGCCTGTGACAGAACTTGAGGGGGTGGTGCTGGTGGACGGCACTGGTGGAGTGACTGGTGGCACACGGCCAAAATACGAGTGCTGGGCCACCAACATGGAATCAGCGATGGAGGACATTATACTATTGCCCTCCCTGACGTGGCGTGACATGGTCATATTTGTTGTGGCGAAATGCTGATGGCCCTGGACAGGCGACGTACCGATGTGGCAGCTGTGCAAGGCTGGCCTGCTGTTCTTCCATGCGCTGCATGAGTGCACTCAACTCAGCCATTGAGGGTGTTGGTGACCTCAGGGGCTGTGTAGGTCTGGGGGGCTAAACTGCAGGTTGTGGAGGGATGAGAGGTCACCCATGCCATCCACCTCCTCCTGTCCTGCATCTTCAGGCTGCACGACTGGGCCACTGTTGCCAGAGGTTGCAGCATCCTCTATAGTGCAAACTGCCTGCTCAATGGTTTCAGTGACGACGGTGATGATGGGTGCGACTTGTGTGGCAGCAGGCTGTATGGGGTTGGCCACGTGGGTTGGGGCATCCGTGCCAGATGTTGCTGATGCAGGTGCCTGTGTCCCGGAGGTGCTGGCATCGACATCCCGGGCAGGATGGTTGCGTCGGTCACGTGCGGGTGGACATGGCGTTGCCTGTTGTGCCGTGTCGTTGTCACTTGACGTGCCTGTGGGGGAATAGAGGGCATGCTGTTAGTTGTGTGGTGGGATTTGATGGGTCCATCAAATGCATCCCGCTGAACGATCACTGCCCAGTTGCATGTACACAAATTTGACAGGTGATGCACTCAGGTGTGTGAGTGTCTCAGCTTGTACTCAGTCACACCCTGTGTGCATATCCAGGGGGCATGTCTTGAGTGCATGTTGCTTGTCGTCTGGGTCATTGGTGGATGCATTGGGGCACTCCTGCCCTGGCTGGGGGGGTTCATTGGTGGATGCATCGGGTCACTCCTTCCCTGGCCGGGGTGGGGTTCATTGGTGGATGCATTGGGTCACTCCTGCCCTGGCTGGGGGGGCGGGGGTTCATTGGTGGATGCATTGGGTCACTCCTGCCCTGGCTGGGTTGGGGTTCATTGGTGGATGCATTGGGTCACTCCTGCCCTGGCTGTGGGGGGTCATTGATGGATGCATTGGGTCACTCCTGCCCTGGCTGGGGGGGGTCATAGATGCATTGGGTCACTCCTGCCCTGGCTGGGGGGGTGGTCACACTCATGGCTTTGTACTCTGTGCACTTACCGGCATCAACAGGTGGGCATACTCCAACTTCTGCGTCGCCAACGCCCTGTATCCCCTCGAGGTGCAGGATACTGCTGCACTGCTGTTCCCACGACTGGAGTTTTAATGACGATGCTGGACCTCCACTGGTGCCAGTGCTGTGCTGACGTTGTGCAGCAATGAGATTCTGCACTCGCAGCAGTGGGACATCCCACCTTTTGAGGCAGCCCTTAACGGTGAGTGTGGTCAGCTCTGTGGCTGTGCACCAGCGTGCTGCTTCTGCCCAGACCTCCTTACCACGTTGCTGTGTGCTACGCTGCTGGTCTGCGCTGAATAGTATGCCAGCATTGTCTACTATGTGCTCCACAAGCACTGTAAGCTCCGCATCACTGAACCTCTGCTTGCGCAGTCTTGTAGCAGGGTTACGGGATGCCATTGTGGTGGTTGGTTTTTCCAAATGAAGGAGGTGATGTGGCCTGTAGTCTGTGAGGATGGCAGTGGATTGTGGTTTAAGTAATGGCCGCCTCTCTCTTTCCGGTTTTCGCGATCACAGTGTTTCCGCATCCGGTGATTCCGTGTCCGTGTCGGCTGTTGATTCTGCAAGCTTGCGGTATGCGGAAACAGTGTCACCGTCATCACGGAAACAACGGATTCCAGACTGGCGAACTCGTAATGAGGCCTAATGTCTTTATGGATGCATGTGCCGCTACCCTGATCATGGATTCAAATGCCTCGATGGATCAGATTGACTAACAACGGAAAACCATTGTGCTGATGTCATTAGTGACACCACGACATAGCACCGTTAGTCATGAAGCAAACTTGCAGCCATGCACGAAGTTACACGGACACACACGTGCTCACACAAAGAACATGCTTACACAGTCCTGTGGATAGAGGGCAGATACACATACATACTGTCAAAAGCTTTTATTATTTTTCTCATTGGCCAAATGCTACATAATAACACATCATTATCATTTGGCCTTGGAGGTCTGCTTGCATTCACAGTAATTTGGTAATGTGGACCTATACACAGTGATATTAACTATACATATGGTTATTCATTCTTGTATGAAATGTATATCACATTACAGTGATGTCATAAATATATTTATCGCATTGTACTTAGGAACAATGCCATGTGATGCCACTTCCTGTTTTGTGAAGGGGTGAAAGGTTGTGTTTAATTACTTTCCGTGATGTCACTTCAGGGTACGGTCAAATGACATCACTGCCTCTGATGTCATCATAGGTCAAGGGTCATGTGACATCACTTCCGTTATCCCTGGCATTTGGGTGAAATGTCGTCCCTGCAAAAGGGGAGCCTCGTAATGGAGGCAGCACAGTGCCTTTTGAAAACAGTATTCCTTTAAGTACTGGAGGCAGGCAGCTGGTGGCTGCAGGGCCCCTCTGACCGCAAGGGACCGGTCAGCAGAACAGACTGCCCATGCCTCGGGCCAGCCGTGACTGCGGGGCAGGTGGGGTCTGTTTTGCGCTTTCCGTCCATCACCTGACCTGTTACAAGAGTTGGTGCAGAAGAAGGGTACTGCTGGGGGATCGAATCACTGAGAGCATGACTTTGCTAATCAGGGATGCATAGTGCACACTTCTGCCACTCCCGAAAAATGTAAATGTCGCCTTAGAGCCAAATTGCACTGGCCCGTAGGAAAATCCCTTTGCAAATTGGGCCTGGCACATCACAGAACAAAGGCCAGCAGTTTTATTGGGACCATTAAGAGCACATACAAAGTGAATCCTGATACAAAACAAATTTCTATAAACCTTTAAAAACTTCTATGGTTCTATACACCTGGATAGTAAATCGGACGCAACCGAGAAAGTTCTGGAAGTTCAAAAGGCAAAGACAATGGAAATATTGCACGTAGCCTCTATTTCTTCAGGGCTTGTTTTTCGGCGTTGTCTTATCGCTACGTCCTCATGCTGCACAGCGTTCAGATACATTATTTCCCGCAATAGAGGACAGAAAATGGCACAGCTTCTGAAGATGAATTCGACTGAAGCCAGGAGAGTGTCACATCACTGGGAGAGCACAGAAAATTGCTTTGAAGAGCAAGTTGATTGCAGCTAAATTCATTAGCCCCATCAAGGATGAAAGTCCTGACATGGGTGACATTTCAAGGTTCTTAATATTTGCCAGAGCCCCTGCGTGTAACCTCCGTGTGGCAGTGGATCTTCGGGATAAGGCACATAAACAGCCAGGACATAAAAAAGGCTATGATGGATGCTCAGAAGAGCTTTCATATAACTCCAGAGAAAATAGCAGCTATCAGAGCTGACGGAGGACTGGCTAAGAACGGAAGGACAGATAGTCCTGGGGACAAAAAGTCACACCGAACTACCTTCCTGAAGTACATTATTGTTATCTTTTTTGTTTTCATTTTAATTTGTGTTCTTTTTAACTCATTCCTGCGCGCCTTGCCTCGGGTTCCTCACCCAAAATGAATACTTCGTGGTCGCATATAGTATCGAATCAATACAGACGCTGCCAGTTCAATGGGAATAAAAAAGAGCCTCTGTCAACGCATGGCAAAAGACCATTCCTATTTGCCGTTTATCAGGCCATCTGTGATGTCATGTATGGTGTCATGAAGTGTGCATGGCGGAAAACCGGTACCCAGTCATTTTAACGAAAATAACACAGAGTGGTACATTTCACCGAAACCCAAAATACAGAAATCTTTTATTAAATATATATATGGTAGTGGGGTAAGGGGTTAAAATGGACGGGGATGGAGTTTGGGTGGGGTTAAAGGATAGAAAAACAGTGGTTTGGGGGGAGAGCCAAAAAAAAAAAAAATGGTATGTGTTCAGTTTTTTTATTTCGGTGAAATTAACCACTCTCATTTTACCTTTGGTAAAAATCACATATAACCGGAAAACCTATGGCTACGTTGCTAATTATATCTGAGGAATTTCATTGGTTTTTCGGATTTGCAGGATGGAACGTTTTTTCCAGTTAAATTTAATTCAGTGAATTCCCAAGTCTTTACAACAGAAGGTTATTATTACCTTCAACAATTTTTTGGTAAATATATATTTATACACATACATATTCTATGAAACTACTTCAGTGTAGCTGACATTAAAGTTATGCATTAATACAATGAAACTAAAGAAAGTGGCAAGTGAGATCGCTGCTAAAACATAACTCTAGGGTACATCCACTGTTCAGCACACGTTCTCATGAAAAGCCTCTCATGAAGTATTACAATCACTCAACCTCACCTCCTATTGTTCATAGTGCTTTGTAAACTAGACCACTGCATTATTTTTCTCTAATGGTTTCCTTTCTGTTTAATTCAGAGTTTTATGCAACTTCAGACAGAAAACTTCAATGATCTTTGGTGCTGTCATATAGTGACAGAATACCATCTGCGAGGGTGTGCAATCCTAAGATTTATTTTTAGTTTTGCTGTGCAAAACGATTGTGATTTTCTCTCCCAGAAAGTGTGCTCTGCTAAACACACCTCACTTTCCAATGCTCCATGCTCAAATGTATAGTTAACACACGTGTAGTCTTCTGCAGCTTTTCTACTGACACACCAGCAGCTGTGGCAAAGACAGATTAATATGTGCCAAATTCCAACAGCCCTGGGCTGCCTTTAAATGTACTGACACACATGTTAAAACTACGTCTAAATGCATATCCTCGTTTGTCTGGTGGCAGTGCTTTGATTAAAAATAAATATAAAGCTATATCTAGTTAGATATAGTGGCATTTGGGCAAAACAGTTAACTTGCCAACACCCCATCTGATTTCATCTATTTTATCCTATTGGTTTCCACTGTAGCATGCAGCTGCAGAGACATTTGTGTATTTGCATCTGGTCCTGGGAATTCCACCCACGACAGATGGTGTGCCTGCTCAGGATGTCCTTTGCCCTCTGCTGGGAAGGCCTTTGCAGCTTTCCTGGGAGAACAAGAGACGCGGGAGATACTCCTCTGGGCTGGAGCAGGAGCTAGGAGTGTTCATGGGGCCACTGTAACATAACTGGGTGGTCCTACAAGGGTGATTGTTACTGCAGTGCCTTTGATCCAAGGCAGACAGAGGAAGTGGGAAGTCCAATGCAGCTTTTGGACGACCTACTTACACACTGGAGAAGGGGACGGTCATCCTTGATATGCCTAGGCCCCACTTCCTTCCTGAATTCCCCCCTGCCCCTCCCCGCTTACTGCAAACAAGGCACTCTGGGAGCTGATATCACAAGGAATAACCCTTTTACAGCACCCAGGATTATTCCCATTACAGAAGGCTTGGATGGACCAATTGGCTGCGGAAAATTGACTATACTAGGGGGTGAGATCCGTCCCCCTTTAATTGATCATCTTTAGGAATCGTCTTTCAGAATCATTTTGGAACCATCTTGATTTCACTGGAACCTTCTTGGGGTAAAGCCTGCCCAAAGTCCCACCAATTGGGTGAAGACAAGGACCTTGTAGGAGTTTAGTATCTCCCCCTAACCACTTCTTGGGAACATTTCAAGTGACCTGCTGAAGAAAAGCCTGACTGCTGCTGGACACTGGTACAGAGGACTCTGCCTGCTGAAGTGGCAACCCTGTAAATGTCCATGGAAACCAGAAGACTGTCTCCCCTTTCTACAGGGCCCCAGTGTAGGGTCCCTCAGCACTGCAAGGAGCAAAAGAATCTGCCGCTGGCTTTCTCTGCAACTCTGAGTTGCTGTGATTGATTTGTGCGCCTTTGAGTCCTTGCAAAGACTGAAAGAAGTTCACGTTGGAACTCTCTGCAACTTTGAGGTGCTTTGAGTGCTGTGAGAAATTCCGAGCTACAGCCAAGACCATCGTCGAGAGATCAAGCCAAGGACAATGATCCATCGCCAGTTTGAATCAACTTGACACTGTGAAGCACTGAAACCAAATATTGGCTTTCCTCAGATCAAGACCCTGGGAAGCTTCGAGCTACACCAACTTGAACATTGCCTGCCTATCTCAGGCTTCTTCGAGCCTGAAGCCGTTGTCGCTTGTCGACGCACATGACATTATTCAATCCGGTCCAGCCAACTCGCCACCTCAAACCTAACTCGAACCACCAGAAAGTGCCCAGAGGTCTGTCTGGACACTGTTGAGACCCTAAAAGGGTATATATCAGTGGTACTTGCCGTACTATGGTTGTTTTGAATACTTCCATGCTGGCTCACACCCTCCTGAAGTGTATAGCTTGCCTTGGGACCATGTTACCTAAAGGAGGTGTACCATTGTAATAAGGAGGCACACCGTATGGGAGAAGAGTAAGAGCTTTATTCGAGGCCAACTGTAGATCGCAGTGAAGCACCAACTGTAGATCGCAGTGAAGCACCAACTGTGAAGGCACTCTAAAATGGAACATACATGCACGAGGTTCTGAAGAGACCCGTGCATGTATTACCATAACAACCATTCATGCTTTGCCTGTTTTACACATAAAATGCCAATAAAAGGAAAGCGTACGTTTCACTTCGTCCTCCCCATAAAATGCCAATAAAAGGAAAGCGTACGTTTCACTTCGTCCTCCCCCCTCCTCTGACCTGATGGATGGACAGCTCCTGCTGTCTGAAGCACTGTTGTAGTAGGGCAGGAGTGTAATGTGCGCCGCTCTAAACTCCCAGCGGGGAGGAGCGGCACCCTTTACAGTGGAGAACTGAAAGGTGGGGGGAGTATGTCGAGGCCTCTCTTGGCTGTTCTCTTGGCTGTCCACAGCTGACAGGCAGGCCGCTGCGGGCGCTGGCAGCAGAAGTCGGCGGCAGCAAAAAGGGGGGGGGGCTGCATTCGCAGTCAGGTGGCATAATACGCTCCCGGGGGCCTCGGGGTACGGTGCCTCGTCGCCATATGTAATAATGAGGCACACCGTATGGGAGAAGAGTAAGAGCTTTATTCGAGGCCAAGTGTAGATCGCAGTGAAGCACCAACTGTAGATCGCAGTGAAGCACCAACTGTGGAGGCACTCTAAAATGGAACATACATGCACGAGGTTCTGAAGAGACCCGTGCATGTATTACCATAACAACCATTCATGCTTTGCCTGTTTCACATTTATGATTGAGATCACTGCTGGTCTCGTAGTAGTGTGTTTGAGTAGGAGCTTAGAAACCCTACTCACTGCTGTTCTTCTGTGGGACAGTAGCCATGTCTTCACACATATGATATGTCCTGAGTGTTGTTGATCATTTCCTTTCTGATGTAGATGACGTCATTCCTCTCAGCAATTCGCCTCAGCCCTTTAGAGAGCATCCTGCTGCGGAGGGCTTTCTCTAATACACATCACCAATTTCAACAACTTCTGGACTCTCCCACCACTTGCTTAGAAGCATCAGTAATTTAACATGAATCTTTTTTTTAACTTCAATTTTTCAGGACATGGTTTCAAACCTGAGATGTGAAGCTGTCTTTTTTATTCAAATGACTGAAACTCCCTTCCGAATTCCTCAGAAGCAATATATACAGACTCCTTTCAGTCCCCTACGTGCTCCAGGCCCCCTGGCACAGACCCTTGCTGCTGTTTTCTGATTGTTGTTGTGGGACCACGTGAATCCTAGCGTCTGTCGCTCCTGAAAGATTGCAGATCCAAAACATGGCAAAAATCCGTTTTTCATCAAAGTGGCTTTTGCCCTGTAAAACCATTTGAGGTTTAATTTTAACCACTCTGCACGGTTTTCTTGAGGAATGTTGTTGATGGACAAACAGACAGCTTCACGACCACCTGGAACTAAAGAATTTAAGGGATCCACAATCTCTGGTCATGCAATAAGCAAGGCTGATTATTATAATTGTTCATTTATAACGCGCTTATTAACAGGAGTGGTTTCTACGCTGGTTTCTACGCGCAGGATCGGGATTCGAACCTGTGTTGGGCTGCATTGTCTTGCTTTCATACAAATGCGTTGCCCCTAAACTATCCTTCCTACCCTAATCCATTGAAGTCCCCATGCCCTCTCCAACCGTATTAGAATCAGAAAAGAACAAGCAACTGACAGCATAGTGATACAGGGCACTTTTTAACAATAGCAGCCAAGAGGAAGCTATACCGTCCATAGTATCAATGCAGGACACAGTCAGTAGCTAGACCCATACCCCAGCATAGACACAGAACTCGGATTAGCAGCCTCTCAGACTTTAAAAGTGCTCAAGCATTGATAGTGGTGACAGACGGGAAGCAACGAGCAAGGTCCACATAACATAGCATACCTAGTGGATACAGACTGACATTAGAAGAGGGCCATGGCTTTCAAGCGGTATTGCTCTTAGTGAGCAAAGACAAAAATTACTTTGTTGTGTACAATATATCGGTTCTATGTTCTTTCATCGACAGTCATTTTTACGACTGCCTTTTTTTAGGAGGACGAAAAAGGTAATTGAAATGTTTTTTTTGGGGGGGCTTCACCCCTCATACCCTCTCCCCCACCTATGTTTAACTATTTCCGACCCCCAACCCATCATCTGCACTTTTCCAACCCCCTCAAAATATCTGTACCCGTAAAAAAGGCAGTCGTTAAACTGACTGTCGATGAAAAGACGGTATACCAATATATGAATGGTCTCTATTATTATATATGAAACAACACTGCAGTCAATTAAGTTAATGGCAGGCTCGGACTGGCGCATAGGCCAATAGGGCAATGCCCGAAGGGCTGGCCCAACCTTTTTTATTTGGGCCAGCTTTTTGGGTGAAAGTGGGACAGTTTAGTTGGCCAAACTGGCCCAGTTTCATTTACTGCACAAGTTTAAGAAAACGCTACCAACCAACTTTAAAATGCACTATTTGCATTTCATTTTACCGAGAACTTCCCCATGAGTAGCACTCAAACTGTCTTCAGGAAAAATAGTTAACTCCGATTTGTTATCGAGGGCCACTTCTTCAGTGGCGCCCAGGACAAACTGACATCCCTTTCCGACCGTAGCTAATAGGGAGGTTTGTGAAGAGTACACTGAAAACTAATTCACTTTTAGGGGATGACAGTTTTGAAACATTTATGGACTGGCAAATGTGATACCTTAATTCCATTGCCCAGGATCACACACTTTAATTAACAGGTGAAGCTGGCATCTGAGCCAAGCGTACAATTTCTGCATTTCACCAAACTGTTTTCTAGCTCTTGTCACATACCAAGGTGTAAATATATATTAGTGAACGAAATCACAAACAAGGTAACACTGAGAGGCTTACCTATACAGGTGGGCACTGCGTGGGCGAAGCAGAATTTGCATTCAATCAATGCAAACCCCAAGAAATCACTGGGTCGGTTGTTGCAACAATTGGCATTTTAATATTGTTGAGCCATAAAAACATGAAAAATCACTGACGTTTCGCTGTTAACCATCGCTTAATCATGGTGGTCTGTATTTGTGAATGTTTGACTTTCATGAACTAAAATAATATACTGGTTTGCACACCTGACTTTGAAAGTTCAGAGACCACAAATAAGCCAACATTTTAACAGCAATGTTATGCTAAAGGTAAATGATTTTAGATACATTTTTCCTTCATCAATGGAATGTCATGGCCACAGAGCAAGAACCACCACTGACATCCCCTAAAGGATACAGTTGGACACAGTCCTGGCGCCTTTGGAGACAGGCTCATGAAAAAGTGTGCCCTGCACACTTTTTTCGTAGGGCACATGTTTTTTCCATCTCTTAATAAGACCCCACGTGCAACCAGGCTGGGCGTGGGCATAGGAATGCATGGGGCTACACGTGCAGCATCTTCTGGAAGTGGCAGGGTGGAGCCATCTAGCAGAGCAAGGAGGCGTGGCGGGGACCAGGCTATTTAAGCCTGCCCCGCCCACATGCTAGCACTTCGGGTTAAGCTGCTCATGCAGCGTAACGCTCACCGCCGCCTGAAAAAGCACCTTACCTGTTTTCCAGCAAGACCAGCAAAACCATTGCTGAGGTGAACCTTACCTGTTTTCCAGCAAGACCAGCAAAACCATCGCTGAGAGGCTCCTTACCTGTTTTCCAGCAAGACCAGCAAAACCTTAGCTGTGGCGCACCTTACCTGTTTTCCAGCAAGACCAGCAAAACCATCGCTGAGGCACAATTTATCTGTTTTTAGCAAACTCTTCGCCCAGAGCGCAGCCTACATACGCCTGAAGCGCCTCTTTCCTGCTTCCAGCAACACCATCTACCATCACCTAGGGCGCACTTACCTGGCTCCAGTAATACTACCGCCGGCAGCGCTTCCTACCTGATCCGCAGTTTGGACACTGTCACTGGAGTTCTACACAGGCCACCATCCTCGCGGTTACAGGCATTCATCACCCGCCGATAGATCTTCGGACCTCTGCTCCTCATCAAAGCGTCGCCAGGCTATACCTGCAGGAGAACAAGGAGAAATAAGGTTGGAAACCTCATAAAGACATTTGCTAAGTCGCGTGATATATTATCTTCGCGCTTACCTTAAGGCTCCAATTTACCATCTACTTGGGAACACTTCGGGCTCTCCACCAGCCTCGCGGCTCTGCTGGGCCTTCATCATCTACTGGGGGAGAAAGAAAGACATTACTAAGAATATGAACATTAATCATGGGAAAAGACATTACAAAAGTACGGACAATAATCATTACGAAGAACACTTACCTTAGAAGTGGTTTAGTCACAGCCGGTGTGGGCTACCACAAACGTGGGCCAGTGAAGGAAGCTCCCCTGCACTTGAGAAGCAGGACGGAGAGATCATCCTCACATCATCACAGGTGAGACTTTATGGGCAAACGCATGCTCACCACGTTCTGGGAAGAAGGGTTCGAACACCACAGCCATATCCCTGCATCCTCACACCTCTCGTATCCAGAGCCAACCATCTGAGCAGTTTGCAACACGAGAGCAGGGGAAGAAGCCTGATCTAAGGGAGTCGGAGCCAGGGAGGGCTGCAACCATGCCCAACGTCCCCGCAGAGACCAGGTGAGCGTAACATGGAAGTGGACAAGTAACACAATACTATGTGATCCAAGCCTACACAATCTTATATGGGTGTTTCCATGAAATTGTATTTTTAAAGCTTATACCACTCCCAACACACAGACTTGTGAATTGCTATTCATGATGTGCAGAAGAAGGCTTGTAATTGTACAAAAATTGCACGTTTTCTGTGCCAAATAAGCAGACCTAAAAATAAGCTTGCCACAAGTCTGTGGTTTTTTTGTCCAGGACTCCTACCAACAAAATGCCCTACATAAAAGGAAAGAGCAGGCAATGGCCTAAACAATTTCACTACACTTTGATAGGGCAAACATTTTCACAGAAGACAGGACAGTTCTAGAGAGTGAGATAGGGTAATTTGTCTAGGATCACTGTATCGTCTGGGGGTAAAGACGGAATATTAACACCCACACTGTGGTTCAACAGTCTTGTATTTGGCTACCTAAGCACATCGCCCGACTAAAACTTTATGCTCTTCATTGAGGGTTGCAGCCCAATTTTTACAATCCTCTTCAGCAGGGACAAAGCTCTAGAAATGCACCATATTGATGCTGTTTATTTTTAGATCTAGTGTGATGTAGTGCAGGTATGTTGTTTTGTATATGTACATGCAGACATAGGAAAGGCAGAGGCGGCCTTGCCAGAATTTGGTATTGTGATCTGGCATAAGAACAAAGATCGCTGCAACAAATGCTTAACACTCTGAGCTATCGCCTGAACCATAGTGGAACTCAGATTTATCAATATGAATTTCAACTTTGGTTTTGCGAGTGATCAATATATTATCCAGAAAAACAAAAAAGAAAACAATACAGGAGTTGCACTATAGTAAATGCTCAAACTCTATGCACTACAGTGAACACAAGAAGCGTTACTTGATTAATTGATCTGAATGGAATGAACTTGTCCACAACATCCCGACAGAATGTTTATAGCATCACCAGCGCACCATAACACATCATGACATGTGTCATTTATGATTTTAAATAAATGGGCAAAGACTTCTTTGAATACCGCCCATAAAGACATCTCTGAACGAAATCCAGCGTTCGGAGTAATCCTCGGATCCAGCAATACCTCAGTGTAACGAATTTCGAGGGGCTGAGCAGTATTACCGTTTTCCAGTTTCTTCTCAATGGAGCCCCCAGTGTAGCAGCACCTTCAAATGCACGTTGTCAGGATGCTATTTGTTATCCCTGTCTCATTTTTATGTCTGTTTGCTTTGTACAGCGCCTTGAAACTGCTGGTTTCAGCTGGTGGATTACTCACACTTAATACAAATGTTTTTACCTACCCACCTATCCCTTAATAATTCCACCAAAACATCCTATGCTCAAGGGAACTTCACCCAGCTGCATCATTCACACTGAGCGTCTCGTTATCAATTACACCCCATCTCCCTCCTTCAGAATTCCTATTTCCAATTTCCTATTTCAGCAGCAACCTGTGAGGGGTCACTTCCCCAGCTGATATATGCAAACTGTCTATCAGAAAATGTGTCTCCTCCTCAACTAAGATCAAATCCCTCAAACACCCAGGATCTACACCAACAAGTGCCCCTAACCACGCACTTAACAATGACTAATCCCCCTCACTAGCGTGCAAAGCGGGTTTGGATTCTATTAAAGACAAGGAGGCGAGTATTATGCATTACAATCTTTACTCTGAAACCACAGCAGCAAAGAAAACACTTTTACAAACAAAAAAGTTTAAGAACAGAAGTAAATAGGGTTCAATGTCAATACAAGGGGGGACTCCCCAATCCATCATGGAGGACAGGTCATGCCCTGCAGGAGACCAATGAGCAGGGACCCTCCTCTATATAAGTCCTTTACTCCAATCCCAACTCCTCTTTCTGTAGCTGTCTTGAACCAGATGTCCACTGCACAGACCAGATGATAAATTATGAAGACACAATTCAGCAAAGCTCCCATATCACACACTCTCCACATCTTGTAAATGTGACCCATGTTCCTGAACAGAACCTCTCAACCCGCAGCTGTAAGAACAACAAACAAAGAAGGGTGGGTGGATGGGAAGAACAACAAACCAAAGAATGTTCTCTGTTGAAACCCCTGTGTATAGACACGCCACAAAAGCCATATCATATCATATCAATATAATACTCGCCTCCTTGTCTTTAATAGAATCTAAACCCCCTTCGCACGCTAGTGAGGAGGATTAGTCATTCTATGGCAAGACAGGAGGCTCATATTATGCAAGTTTGAAGCCCTTGCATCATATTCATTACAACATGATCAATCCAATAGTGACAATACAATAAAAATAGGAGAAGAAATGTTTTAAATGTTCCTATTTTAACCAACCAACTGATTACAAAATGTATTCCCCCAGGCTAAGCTGCCCCAAGAACTGTCCTATAAGGCATAACAGTGTTAACTGCAAAGAACCAGGAAGATGTGCCAATTTCCACCTTCTTCACAGGTCACCAAAACTGCTTGGTTAAAAAGAGAAAAGGGGGCGGGGGGACACCCGACAAAAGTCTTCCTAAGTAATAGGCAGGAAAGGCATAGGAGTAATAAGCTCCTCTGTCTTTGACATCAAACATTTAAAGCACGCAAATGCACACCCTCCTATGGTAACCTAGATAGCAAAATGTAGGAAGTTAAACACTTATTTCTCCTGGAGATAAAGAAAGAATTACCCTCCCAAGAGGAGAGAGCTTTCTTGGCTCGATCCAATGTGTTATCAAAGAAATCATATTAGAAAAGCCACACATATGAAATGATTACCCTGGGGAACAGAGTTGGAAAGGCAAACCTTCATTAGAAGGCCCAAGCGGGAGTCAAAGGGACACTTTATTAACCTGTTATAGGACAACATAGCTTAGGTGGAGCTAAAATTCAATAGTCTTGAGGCCTTGTGCACCCGGAAGTGTGTACCTCAGGTCCTACAGTCATATGTAACACCTGTATTCCAGCAACCTTTCTAAACCAAGAAAGTATTACTTATTCTGGAGGTAGAAGCGGGATGTAAGAGAGGAGAGAGGTACACCTGAAACCCAGCTGATAGTTGCCAAATAACCTCCTGACAAAGAAGAGCCCAACCTGGGGACACTGATGACAAAGAGATAATCCCGAAAATCCTTGAAAAACCCCAGGGAGAGTTAAATTCGTCAAGCCGTAAAGACAGAGACCCTCAGCCCACTAGGGCCCTTGAAGAAGGACTCAGCTATCATGACAATAGGGAGATATTTACATAAAAACCTAACCCTTCAGAGACAAAACTTGGCCAAGAGAAACTTATCTTACACCCAATCGCTCTCATCATAGCGATGCCTGAAATCCCCTGCTAGATGCGCCAGGTGCTTGGACCTATCTCTTCCCGCATGGTTGATAAATCTCCTAGGGGAACATGAACTAACCAAAGGAGGACCCACTAAATACCACAGTCTTGAGAAAAAACTCTAGACTGCAAAGAAACTGATCACTAACAGCTAAAATGAAGCTGCTTACCGGAGGAGAACCAACCTTTGTCTTATTAAATCTGAACTATCTTGACATCCCCAGCACAATGCTGATACTTTATTGCAGAACAATCTCCAGAGGGAACCAAAAGGCCTACCTGCCATGCAGGCAGCTAAGTGAACCCAATCACTAACAAGTGTGTCCCTGCCCTTGAGCAATCGTACTGACAGACGCCTGCGGGAATGGCTTATCCTGAGTTGTTGAAATGCCCTGTGATAGAGAGGCCGAAATAACTTGGATGGAAGATGAGCACCACTCGAAGAAATAAGTATATCATCTGGAACCCTTATGACTGAAGTGAGCCCACAGCGGCTTCACTTAACTCAGTGAAATACCAAGAAAATGGTGAAGAGCAAAGTAAACAGACAGAAGGCAAAAGCCTAGTGCGAGCTCTGCACTGTTCATGAACATGAACTCCTGTTAAAGGAAAAAACAGGAACCATCAGGTGGTCCTCCCAGAGGTGTAACTTTATGACTAATCCCTCTCAAAAGGGAGTCCGGGAAAAATAGGGGTAAAGGGGGGGCAATGACCTTGGGATAATTATCGTGCCCAGTAATGGAAAGGCTGTGAAGGAATACTGGGATCACCATCCCTTCAACATTGAGGCCTGGATCTCTGTATACCTGCAAGGCTGAGTAGCCTCTCCGGAGATCAGGGGAAAGGAAAGAAGCCCATTGCACAATATAAAACAGCCCTTATATAGTGCAACGAACCCTCAGGTGTCTAAGTGCTGATTATTATAATTACCCACGGTATGTGGTGCGTGATGTTTACCTATTGACCTCGGAAACTTTTATTTTGACCATTCCAACATTCAACACCTGCTTCTGCAGGTTCTGCACAGATGTTTAGGGAAGCACTCTACTCACTGCGCTGAAGGGAAAAAAGAATGGATATAAACAGCCACTTATAAACTGCAATGAGAAACAACTCCCTTGAGGGCAAAAACACGGGCTTGTACTCCTCGAGCAGAGGAGAAATTATCTACACTGCTCCACTTATTAGCGGGAACAGGCAAAGCCTTGGGAGGAAAGGTATAGGGACGGCCCCCAGAATGAAATTATTTGGTAACCTTTTCCTCTGATACCAGCCAGTGTTTCCCAAACACTGCATCATGGTCAGAACCTGGGTTATTCATTGTTGCCTTGCTTACAAGACTAAAGAGTTGCCCTTGGCCCGCAAAGATTTTAATATTGCTTTGTTAAATAGTATCTTGGGGCAAAGACTGAGGGAAAGCACGCCGCTCCTTAACGTTGAAGGAATTGGCGTTGCCGAGCAGGCAACCCTCATCAGTACTTCAAGCCCCGCCTTGCACGACAATAGGGAAATTATTATTAGTTATTTCCTCTTCAGTCCGTCAAGAGAAACTGGGTAATCAAACTCAACACATGGTTACTACTCTTCCAGTCCTCATTTACCCCTTCCTTGGGGCCTTTCCCTTTTCTTGAGCAAAGAAAAGGATACCCGGACTGTTTGATCCAAAGAGGAAAAAAGGGGGAGACAGGTCTAAGATTTATAGCGCTTTATGAAGGCGAGAAAAAACCTTCAATTAACTGTAACAGAAAACAGGTACTGAGGGAGCAGTAACGGAAAAAAAGTAAGCCAGCAGGCCAATGAGGAACAGATTGGAACTGTGGAACCCCTCTATGCTACTTGCTTCTTGGGGAGGAGAAATGCCTAAGGAAGTGGAAGGACTGAGTTGTTCTGTACAAACTAATCTATGGGAACATCTTTTCTTTGAAGTATTAAATAAAAAAATAAAAATAAATATAAAGTAATCATTTCCTAGGAAGTGGGGTTACGCCCGAACAGAGCCCACACATTGGACCCTTATAAAAGCTGATGCTTACTGAGCCATACTGGCTACTGCAATAAGAAAATTAATAGCGTGCCTCACACATAGCTTAAAATATTTTGTAGAGGAATACATTGAGCAAGTGCACCTCAAACTGCTCACCCTAGCAGGGTGTGCTAACCAACAGTACACGAGGTATACACCTCGCACAAGAACTCAGGCAAAGGCTGAAACCGAGCAGGTTATGGCACACCTACATTGCAGGCAAAAAAACAATGTCATGCGCAGTGCTTAAAATATATGCAATTAAAATATCAATCTTAAAAACATATACGAATATGTACTGGACCTGGCAGGGCCCGAACCCAGGTATCCCTGCATGGCAAACATGCGCTCTAAAATTGAGCTATCCTGCTTCTGGACTGAAGCCAGAAGCTTTTGTTACATTACAGTAAAGATAGCGTGAAAAAAAACATATGGGGCCCGCGCACGCCAGGTCTGAAGCAGAAGCTTCCTAGAGTGGTGCACAACGGAACCACATAAAGGGCAGGCAAGCCCAGTAGCCTATAGCACCTGGTATACCCAGGCTTAAGTCACAGAGGTCTGGGCAAGCCCACCAGCGCGTACACCACCTGGTATTCCCAGGCATTCATTAAAGCAAAGAGGCCCGTGCGCGCCGGGGCTGAAGCAGCAGCTTCTTTCAGACCGGCGCACACGGGACACAGATCCTCTTAAAACAACAAACAAAGAGGCCCGAGCGTGCCAGAGCAAAGCACCAGTTTCTTATGAGACCGGCGCGCCTCGGGAGATCAAAGAGACCCGCTCGCGCCGGGTCTGAAGCAGAAGCTTCCATCACCGGCACACGTGGGTCAGGACATTACAGTTAAATACATAACGCGCTTAATACCCAAAGGTATACACGCGTCTTTTTAAAAAAAAACACTACGAACACTAAATGAGGAGGCATGTGCCATGCGTTAGAGACATCATGAGCAGAGGTAGCAACACGCTTCAACACTAACTACAAACACACAGTGAGCTTTCGCGTGTCATGCATGAGAAGGCTCATTTTTAAATACTTTATAGAACAAAAAGGCAGCATTAGATCGAGCCAGCAGGATCCGAATCTGGAATCTTCTGCTCCGTAGGCAGCGAGCGCTAACAGACAAAAACACATTAATAAAAGCAACGGCCGCCCACGGCCTCCCAGATACAATGGCCAGCAGTAAAACTCCTTTATAGAATAAAGGTATCCTACAAAATACATTTACATTAACATAATTTTAGGCTTTAATATACTATAAATGCCTACTACTGACTAACATGAAAGATACAACTAAAAGGAGTGATTTAGCTGTGGTGTCAGCAGCAAAGAAAGAGGAGTTGGGATTGGAGTAAAGAATGTATATAGAGCAGGGTCCCTGCTCATTGGTCTCCTGCAGGGCATGACCTCTCCTCCATGATGGATTGGGGTGTCCCCCCTTGTATTGACATTGAACTCCATTTATTTCTGTTCTTAAACTTTTTTGTTTATAAAATGTTTTGTTTGCTGCTGTGGTTTCAGAGTAAAGATTGTAATGCATAATAGGAGCCTCCTGTCTTGCCATAGAATTAGAAGCAACATGTGTTCGCTATACGTACATTTCTCTGATGGATCAGACCACCTTTTCCTAAGAGAGTTATAGCTACCTGAATCTTCCCAGTCATTAATGGGTGCCAGTTCCACAAGGATGCCCTTATGTTCACTTACAGACAACAAAAAACAGACACAGGCTTCTTACGGCAGGAAAAACACAACGCATACTTCCCCACTTTTGATTCCCTGCAATTGTCACTGCGACTCTCTCCCTCAGGGTACGTTTTATTGCCTTTCTGTCTTGCATTTGCAAGAATAGAATTGCTACTTGCAAGAGTGGGTCAACTATTGGACCCCATTACACTATTACTTGAATTAACAAGCTATGTGCTTGAAAGGGAAGCTGTTTAGTACAATACACTTAATAATACAAATCCACAATGAGTTTGCACACTGCTACTATGCACCCTGAAACCATGATGCAATCCAGTGGGCTTAATCTGCTAATATGAGCACAATGATTCATTTGCAGGCAACCATTCCAAAGCATTAAAACCATTCCACTGCACATCTACTTGGAACTGGAGAATACATTTAATATACAATGGTGTTTCTCAAACTGTGCATGTATTCAACCTGTTTTTGCCTTGATAAAGCTCACTTGTAACACAACACATGTTGGCAAGGGTTAATGTTAATGTTAAAGGACATTTGTACCGCGCACTATCACCACCAGAAGGTCCCCTGGTGGCTCTGAAAGAGGAAGGGAGGGGGTTAGTGGGAGGAAGCTGGAAAAGGGCAAGAGAGCAGTGATGTGTGTTGGCGGCCTGAGCCCGGTGGGTCTGTTGGCTGGGCATGGGGTGTTTGCTGCCAGAAGTCATTGTGTACTGTTGTGCGAGTCTATGTGTGTTTTTGTGTTGTTGTTGCAATGTAGTGAGGTTTGTGCGGTTTGTTGTGCTGTAGGTTTGTGGTTGTGTTTGGTTTGGAGTTTGAGAGATGTATGCAGAGGTGGAAATTGTTAGTGCAATTGGTTAGTTGGCATCTCTATCCTGACTTGAGGCGGTGGCCTTTGGCTTCTGTAATCTCCCCAGATGGGTTTCGGGAGCACCCCTGTGCCTCTGTCCTGATCTGGGTCCGTCTGGCCTTCAAGGTCCCTTTCACATCTGTCCCCCTGCTCCGCCAGCCTCCCTCGCAGCCCTACCTGTCTTCCCTTCCCACTCATATGGCCAGTGCACCTGCCAATGTCCACAGCTCGGTTATTGTGGTGTTTTATAATATTCCGACAATTTCACAACACTGTGGTACCTGGTGGCAACTAAGGGGCGAGTGCGGGTGTTGATGGGGTTGTTGACTCCGTCTCCATGGGTGTCGCCTGAGTTCCACTCTATACTCTGCGTCACGCGTATGGGTGCCGTGGGAGCTTCCCAGTCGGTTCTGGGAGTTGTTGTCCGTGTCCACTCTAGTTTAGTCATCCCTTTTCCTCTCTGTTTCGGTTTGGGTGGGTAATTGGTTTCTGTGATAAGGATTACAAATTATTAATGATGTGAACAGAAAACTATTTACAGTTCTACTACTATTTTTCATATTGTTTAACTTAAGACATTTTTCAAATGCAAAAAAAACCCATAATGTAACAGGTACTCAATGAAGTCAATAAGTAATTGGATGCTTGGGCGTTGGATGAGGGCAGATTAAGTAAATACCAAGTAGGATTCAGAAAAGGAATGGAAACTCTACTGAATGGCTTTGTCATTAACTGCCCCCAGGAAAAGGTTTGGGCGAAGGACGCACTTCCCGTATAAATAGCATCTATTGATTTTTCCCATGCCTTTGACATGGTGAATCAGGACCTACTTTGGAAGAAACTGAAAGCCTGGAACATTCCTGACTATTTGTTAGCAATCCTGATTCACGTATATGAAGATACTTATTTTTAGGTAATATTGAACACGCATGGTAGTGTTACACTCACCTGGGTTCCACAGGGGCGCCGAATAAACCTGGACTGCAACGGTCTCCACCAATGTGACTAGGAGGACTTTCCTAGGGTGGTAGAAAATGGTAGTTAGCCGACCGCGGTAAAGAGGTTTAACTTCTGTTTTTTCCGTAACCACCTTGTGTTCCCCTTATTATGTCTCACCTTATTCTTAAGAAGGATGGGCTCTCCATCCTGCGTCGGAATGCAGGGGTGCGTAGAAACCAGTTAACTTCACTGATCCCGTAATCTTATGGCAGAGTTCCAGACAACAATGACTCGGAGGTAAGTCTTTATACCAATCCAAAGTAGGATGCAATGCTTTAGACTTCAGGTTGTCTTATTGTTCACTCTTGCACCTTTTCTTTATGTTTCTTCCTCTTGCAGAATGGCCCAAGATGGATGTCTCTTCCCCGAAAGAAACGAGGTAGCGCCAAGGTAAGAGTCAGTTTTTGCACCAAGCACAAGTCTTAGCAAGCGATATTGTTCATTCATGTGATTAATCAATTGTCCTCTCTTTATTTTGCAGGTGCGGCGCTTCTCTAGAATGAGGGACATATGATGGTGACTAGCGAGACCTGAAGCAGGTATTGTTCCCAAGTAAGTATCTTGCGGTGCAAATTTAAATGTCTTTTAACGGAGTGCAACTCACCTGTTGTCTTTCTTTCCTTTGCAGATGGGGCTGCTCCGAGCGGCGATCTCATCAGAGTGCCTTGCGGGATCGTGTGGATGAAATGAGCATCGGTGAGTATTCTGCGGCACTGCTGTTGCTGATAGTACAGTGCGGTAACTGGTGTTCCTTTTCTTGCAGGTGCGGCGACTCCCAGATGAATGCGATGACAAATGGTAAGACTCCTGTTCTAATCTGCTTTTCCTTTTCTCCTTTGCAGGTTCGGTTCGTATAGAACAAGACGGGCGTAGCTGCAGACTGGATGCTGGAGCTGCAGGCACGGTGAGCGTTACGCTGCAGGAGTGCAGAATAACGCGAAGCGTGTTCTGCTCTCCGGGCGTGGTTTAAATAGCCACCACGAAGTAGTCCCCAGGTAAAGTAGTCCCAGTACCACACCCAAGAAAATAGTCCTTGGAAGAAAGTAATCCCTTCAAAGGCCTCAAGGTGGCCTGCACATGATTTCTCCACTTGATGAGCTGATCTGTCTGAAAAAGGCACTAGTAGCCTGGCGCCAACCTATGGGTGCCTGTACTCTGGGTGGACTGGCCTGCTCCTGATGTCTGGGGGCAGGCATCGTGATAAGTAGCTTAACTGATAGTTCTGAAGTACATAGAGGACTCCATCAGGGTTGTGTCCTCGCTCCCTGCCTGTTCATTCTTTACCTTGGGGACCTGGGTGAAATTTTAACTCCAGTTGCGTTTTCCACTCCAAAAATGGGAAAACTATCCATAGCTTGGATGACATACGCAGATGATGTGGTCCTACTTGACCACACTCCACATGGATTGCAATATCTGATAGATGCGATAGGTGAATATGCTGAGATAAACGAGTTGAGGACTAACCCTTCTAAAACTACCGTCATGAGATTGGCCTCTAATCAAAGAAGATCATATGGATACACCTGGACAAGGTAGTGACATTGCCGTCATCACTGATAACTCACTTGGGGTTTAGTGAAGAGGCCACTAGTTTCCTCAAATCCTGGGCTGCAAGACTAAAAAATAAAGCTAGCTAACTGGCATCTCATTTGAAGAGGGTTAACTGAAGATATTGCTGCTTTATAATAACCCCTTTAATTAACATTTACAAGTTTAAAGCGTTCTCTATCTTGCTATACAGTCAGGAGATTTTAAACATTTCGAATAACATCAGTTGGGACTCTATTGAATCGGCGGTTTGGAACCTTCCCAATTCATTACGTCTGGCTGCGTTGAAATAGGAACTGGGGCTGACCTCCATGAAGGGATGGCATGAGGGGAAAGTATTGGCCTTTTATAGGAACAAAATGGTTCCAACAAACATCCTTTTACACAGGTTTAAAAGAACGACTGCAGAATACTTAAACAGGGTCCATCATTAACTTTCAAAAATAAGCAGAAATTATATTTGAGAACATTGAACAGACAAAAGAGGAATTGTGTGAAAACCCCACAGAAATCAGAAAATACCTATTCCAAAAGGATTGGGCAGATATCATCACTCAAATGCGAAATCTAAAAATACATTTATTTTAGATAAACTTCTGCAGGGCCGTCCTCGTTATTTGTGAACATTTCCCAATTCTTATTATAGGGGACAATTCCTCCAGTTTAGATAAAACAGTATGTTTCTTTGTTCTTTACACTGAAAAAATGTAACTTGAAATTGAATGTGTATGGTTATTTGTTTAACCAATTCACAAATTAAAAAAAGTAATTTTTGATGCACACTCTGTTTTAAAACAATTAAATTAAGATTGTTTAACCAACTATTTTGGGCAGCGCAGGTGTGCACAACATTTCTAAAGTCATTTATTTTGGTTTTAGGTACAAGATAAGGTACTTTTACAACCACACACCTTCCAAATAATTGAAACTCAAAAGTCTCACACCGTAGCCTCCACTTTTTTCTAAAAATAGTTCATTTGCTAACTTTTTTTTAGAACTCATGGGAATTGAGATTTTAAATAGGAAGGAGGCATAGAGTTTGGTGTGAAATTCAGTTGCGCCCATGGAACAGCTCCAGCAAGTTGCACTGTGGCAATGTACAGTCTTTTCAAATCGGTAACTATCTCGGACTGCTCCTTGGATATTTCCTGAGTTGATTTGACCTCCTCCTTCAGGGTAAAGGAGTGGTAACAATCTGTCACTTAGTCGAGGGCATGGCATTAATAAAAACTACTAAATAAAGGACCTGTATTGTAAAAGACCACAGGGTAAATAGGTAGACATCAGATTGGACAGGCGATGAAATGTGAAGTTCCAGGCATAGAGATATGGCCACAATATGCCAGCGTGGGTAGGGCATCTGTACATAAGAATGGACAAAGCATCCGCATGAACTCCTGTAAAAAATGGGAAAACGTTACAACAATCTTGAGGAACGAACAGAAATATCAACCGGTGTCCCTGATAAAGTGAATACATGTGAGTGTAATGCCAAATAGGACAAAGATAACAGCCAATTCAAGCTGGAACAAATGTCACCGAGGTGCAGGAGAGAAATGGATGAAGTCATGTCCAGGCATCGCATCATTGGGAGCTATGCCTAAGAACAGGACAGCTCCATTCAATTCTGAAGTCGGGACGCAACAAGCATAACACATGCTTTTCATATTTCTTGCCATCTAGTTTTGAAATTCTGTCTTGAATTCAGAGAGGGGTCAGCTCCTTGAGTCCTTTCACCACCATATGTCGCTGCATATAGCTCAGGCATATGTCGCACTCTTGAATTCTCCAGCCTGACCTATTTCCAACAGTCCAGACGTAGGGGGCGAGTTGAGTCACTACTCTAGTGGTGTGGCATGGCACGGTCCTCGTGTTCCCATTAATTGCCACTTTCTTGCATGTGAGATTCTTCCACCTTCTTCATCCGAGCTCTCGGCATGCAGTGTGTGTTTTCCCACGGGTGTTGTGCGATGGGGGGGACATCTTTGTACTGAGTCAGTGTCAGAGCCCCCATGGCATCCATCATCATCTGACCGATCTTGACACAAGAGTGGTCTCGAACATGATTCAATTAAGGGGGAGATCTCACCCCTTTATATAGCCACTTTGCCATAATGGATTGATCCATTAAACGCCTTCTATAAGGGGCCAATCCTTACTGTTGTAACAAGGGTTATTCCTTGGGATGTCACCTTATCTGCAGGAAGTGAGGGTTGGGGTCCCAGGAGGGAACTGGGTGCCTGGCAAATTTAATATGGATAGCCTCTTAGCCAATGCGAAGGTCCTCTCAATTAACACTGTCATTCCCCCCATCTCATGTCTGTCTCAGATCAAAAGGACTCCAGTAATTATTTCCCTGTTGTGACGTCCCCATTTTGTGACAGTGGCTCCTTTGAAGCTCCCAGCTCCCTGCTCCCACTCCGCCCTTGAGAGATATGTACTTTTCTCAAGGGAGAGGTGTCAACGCTTCCCCACAGAGAACAACGAGCATCCTGGGAAAGGCCCACCATACACTGGGGCTGAAACTTTCAGGCCAGACGGAATACATAAATGGCCCTATGACTGCAGGCCCAGTGAAAACCAAGTAGAAATAATAAATGACTTCAGATTGTACTTTGGCAATGTGAACTGTATTTCCTCATCTGCCACTATGTCAAACATTGCTATAGTCATATATTTATATTTTACCACCAATGTACCTCCACCGAGCATTGGGAACACACAGTTCTATATGATCTGAATCAAGAGCATCCATTATTAAAGATAGCCCATAGATGCTGGAATCAATGCCATTCCATCAGGCTGTTTCAGAGATGCACTTGTTATTCTGTTGCTTCCATGTTGCCAGATTATGTTCCAGCTGATAGTGTGTCAGTAGATACAGCCCAGAGAAAGTGCACTATACATTTTTAGCATGGAGCATTGAAAAGTGAGGCCTGGATAGGAGAGCTCACTTTCTGGGTGACAAAACCAGCATACATTTGTATAGAATAAATCAAAAAATATCAGGCAAATACACCCTTGTAGATGGCATTCTGCCACAAAGGGATTGCCTCGATTTTAGAACTGTAAACATCAAAGTATGATTTGACTGGTTCTCGTCACTGCTTATTGTTGAATACTGTGAAGGCAGCATGTGTCTTTTGAACCCTTGGTTTGTTGGCAGCATATCACTGGGGTGCTTGTACATCCAGACTCTATAGCAATGACCTCATTTATAACAGTTGTGTATGTACCGCTGCAAGAGTACGCTATTCAACTTGCCTCAGTTCCTGCTCTATAGCACCTCATTCAAGGTGCCTTGGATAATGTAGAAGGAATGTTATTGTTGCAGGATAACATTTTGATTTACGGAAAAGACATAGAAGAACATTGTGCTTGGCTTCTGAAAGTGTTCCTCTTGTTCTATGCAAATGGAAAACCATTAAGGCATTCAAGTGTAAAATTTAAAGGCCAACTTTCCAAACCTTTTTTTGGTGTAAGTGATGAGAGGTGCTAGCGCATCGTAGGACTAGGGTTATTCCTAACCCTGTCATGCATTCTTTTTAGTGTGGCAGCTGCAGTATGAAACATTGCTGTCACAATTGTATTTCTGTCCCCCAAACATGGATAGAAATGCTTTTATCTTTTGTTAACATTTTACAATGACAAACCCTCTACAGGCCTGTCAGTGTTAAATGTGCTTTTAGCATCCATATTCGTGCTGAGAGCCTGTCATACATTAGGGCCGGGGGTGTGCTCCTGACGTTAATCTAGCCAAGGGGGCTGACCAGTGCATCTTTTGCTCTGCTTCACAGCCACCAAGAAATGTGCAGAACACCTTTGTGGATACAGTGAGCTGCATAATTCTTAAAGTGGCGCAAGTAAAACAATGCGCAGCTTCACTTGCCCCACTTTATGAGAATCTGGCCTAGAGCGTGAAAGGTGCATTATTTTGGGCACACTCTTTCAGGAGATGGTGCATGTCATCAGGAGGGTTTGGTAAGAGCAGTGATTGAAGCACCGAGCCCTTGCAACAAAGATGAATTAAGATAATGTCAAAGATTAGTCATTTATTGTAGCTAGTTTAAACACGGTTGTTCTTAATCCATGATCTGAATTATGCAGAAGGCTATTAAGTTTGCCTGCAATAAGGGATGTTAAGAGACATATATATATATATATCTGCCCTATAGTTAAGGTGAGTCGGACACCCATAGGAACCTCGAACAATTCTATAGTTAATAACTTTAGATTTGTGTGACAGATTAGGACAACATTATGGAGTTGGTTAGGGATGTGTAGGCCCCTCCATACTGCAATGTTTTGTAAAGATTTGTTAAGAAATAAAAAAGGTGTTAAGAAGACAAAAAATATGTTTTCCAAAGTTGCAGCCCTCTTCTCATTCATGTTGCCGTAGGCAAATAAGGCTAACTTTTGCCAGACTGCACAGCCCAAACTGCTGGATGGATTTGGACCAGGTCTGAAACAACTTGGGCATGAAGAGTTTAAAAGAGGCCTTTTTGTAGTTTGGGGTTATTCTGTGCAGTAGTTTTTAAAATATTTGATGGAGAAGGTGGAGAAGGGGGTGTCCCCTTCTCAAAAATAGAAAGCTATATCTCAGGTAAATTACCAAAACTGGAGGTTTTAAGAAAGGAAACGGCTGCCATCTTTTTTTTCTCAATGTGGAAGATAGCCACGGTTATATCCAAGGATATCCAAAAATGAAAAGCAAGGTAACACCCATTTGCAAGCGAAAATAATTACAAATGCCATTAGTCTAGAGGTGCATTATTATTATTTTAAACGTACTAGTGTCAGTTCTTGAAAGTATTGCACTTAGAGTCCATTCCTTTGCCTTTTGCTGAATTGCATTCTGGTATTTGTAGTTCCCTAGTCAAGATGGGGGAAAATGCCACAATTGTACACTTTTTATTTTTTATTTTTATTGTTTCCTTGTTAGGCACTTACACAATAAGAAAATACTGTTTCAAAGGGCCCACAGGGCAGGGGAGGGAGTAGGAGTGGGAAATACATTAAAACCACAATATTTAAGAGCAGTGGGGGAAAAGGAAATGAAGGTTAATTGCAATAAGGAAGAGGGCAGAGTGGGTAAGTGCTGGGGAGTCTGAGCTCATATGTGAGCCACATATGGAGTGCCAGGAATGTTGAGTTCTACACAACCTGGAGCTGCGAGAGGTGTAAGTGCGAGCCTCCAGGGTTGGGGGTGTAAGTGCAAGTGCAGTGGATAGACAGGAGCTGGGTCGATTGGGTGTGGGAGGTCAGGGCCCCAAGGATGCATAAGGTCCCAGGACACCAATCGCAGCAACTATAGGATTAGGGGAGGAGAGAAGAAGGGAAGGAGGAGGTAATCAGTAAAGTCTTAAGGAACTTTCGGAATTTAAGAAGATCCTGCTCAAGGGCAAAGGGAGGGTGAGGCTGTTCCGTAGGAGGGAGCCAGCTGAGGAAAGCGAACGACGACCAACCCTCTGTTTAGCAAAACGCTTTACACAAAGAGTTGGTGCCAGAGGAACGTAGTGGTCTAGAGGGAGAGTATTTAGTAAGATAAAGTTGAAGATAGTGTGGTCCCCGGTCCCAGACCGCCTTGTGGATGATGCAGAAGGATTTGAATTTAATCCGTGCAGCAACCGGGAGCCAATTAAGTCTTTTTAGTGCAGGAGAGATGCGGTCCCTGGGCTTAAGTCCAAGGATAAGTTTTGCTGCCCTATTCTGGATTCAGGAGGAGGCTATTGCAATAGTCAAGCCTAGAGAGAACCAGGTCTTGGGTCACATTGAGCCTCTGGGGAAAAGTGAGAAAAGGGAGAATTCCGTTGAGAAGGAAGAGCTGAAAGTGGAACTTCTTGGCAATGTCCTGAGTGTGAGGGAACAAGGAGAGAGAGGAGTCGAAGATGACTGCAAGGTTTCTGGATCCAGAAGAGGGTGCAGGGGGAGAGCCGAAAGAGGAAGGTCAGAGTGAGCGGAAGAAGCAGGGAGCAGGGGTCCCGATTGGAAGAATCTCAGTTTTACAGGTGTTGAGGCAGTGATCATTGGCGGTGCACCATGACTGGATGGAAGATAGGCAGTCAGCGATGATTGAGGGTGCAGGAGGATTGGCAGGGAGTTTGAAAAAGAGACATGTGTGGCCTGTGTAAAACTGGAAGTTAGATGAGAAGAAGGAGATGAGGCATGCAAGCAGAGCAAGGTAGGTGTTAAAGAGCTGTGGGAGAGGATAGAACCCTGGAAGGACACCACAGGTGGAAAGGGAAGTAGGAGAGGAGAAGGTGCACAGGATGACTTGTGAAGAGCAGTCAGTAAGGAAGGATGTAAGCTAGTCCAGTGCCCTTTCCGAGATACCGAGGGTATTGTGGAGCCTTTATATGAGGATGGAGTGGTTGACTGTGTCAAAGGCAGAGGAGAGATCGAGAAGGATAAGGAAAGCTGGGGAGTTGGAGTCTGGAGATGCAAGCTGTTCTTCATGGTTGTTCAGAAGAGCAGTTCCCGTGCCTCTGGATGCTTAGAATCCAGACTGATGGTCGTGGAGACCACCAACAAGTTCAGTGTGTGAGTTGAGTTGGGGCAAACCAACTTCTCCAGCAGTTTCCCCAGGAAGGGGCTGATGGAAATAGGGTGGTGGTTGGCAGGGCAGGTAAGATCTGATGAAGGTTTTTTCAGGAGTTGGCGCACAAGAGAGTGCTTAAGGGAAGAAAGGAAAGATCCTGTGACAAAAGAGTGATTGCAGGAATCAGCAAGAGCAGGGTCATGAGAGCTGATGTTATCTTTGATAGTCCTGGATGAGCAGGAGAAACCTGCTTAGAGAGGCCTTCACGGAGCGGACAACTCTGGTAACTTCTTCAGGTATGACAAGGGTGAAGGAGGAGAAGGAGGAAGGAGGAGGGGGCGTGAAGGTGAGCGTGGGTAGCAAGGGAGGTCGGGATGTCCTGTGTTTTGGAGGCAAAGTGTAAGGCCTGTGTATTGCAGAGGGCCTGGGAGGGAGAAGGGAAGGAGGAAACTGAGGAGGGGTTGGCTAGTTCCCTGCTGATCTTGAAAAGTTCAGCCATGTTATTGGTTGCACTGGAAACCCGTGCCTGTATGTGGGCTCTTTTCTTGGCACGGATGGAGAGCCAGTATTGCCTTTGGAACAGGCGGCAGGTCAGTTTGTCAGAGGATGAGCCTGAGGTTTGCCACTTCTGTTCTGCTGCCCAGCACTTACATTTCAGGGCTGCGATTTCGCTGCCATACTAGGTGTTACGCTTGGAGGCAGTTTTCAAGTGGATCCTCATGACTGTCGAGAGGGTCGGTGATGGAAAGGTGAGGGTTGCTGAGGGCAGAGTCAGAGGTGGGGGGCTGATGGGGGATGAAGGTGGAAGTCAATGCAGCTGCAGAAACTCATTTCTTCAGGTGGATATTACCAAACGATGTTGGTGGGACTTTTAGGGGGGCAGTCAGGGGGCCAAAGGGACTGAGGTGGGAGGAGAGGGGAGAATGGTCTGTACAGGAGAGAGGAGTGACTAGTGGGGGGGAGAGAGAGAGGTCAGAGCGCATGAGGGCATCCAGAGTGTTTCCAGCTGAGTGGGTTGTCCCAGAAGGGAGAATGGAGAGGGAAAACGAGGTGCAGAGGTCAGTGAAGAGAGTGGATGCAGTGTCTGGGGAGTCCAGTTGGATGTTGAAGTCCACCAGTAGGAGGAGGTTGAAGGTGGATGAAAGTAAAGTAGAGCAGAAGTCATCCCATTCAGAGAGGAACAGGGTGGTGGTGCTTGCAGGCAGGTAAATGGTGGCAATTGTCAGGGTGGAGATGGGAGAGATGGCCAACTTGCAAACCAGGCTTTCAAAGGAAGAGTAGAGCTCGGTAGGTAAGATGAGAGCAGGAACCCACTCAGGGAAGATTAAGGCAACCCCCCTACAGTGCGGTGAGGTCGAGGCTTGGAGATGATCTTCAAGCCATCAGGGAGGAGGGAGTCAAAAGCAGTGACTGAGCTGGCATTGAACCATGTCACTGTAAGACCGAGAATGTCAAAGTCAATGTCTTCAAGAAGGAGACAGGTTTGTTTTGGCTAAGCAGGCGTTTAGAGTTGCTAGGTGGAGCAGGTCTGTGCCTTTGATACCCTTTGATACCCTCGGGTCTGGCACGCATTACAAATAAATAAACAAACAAACTTTGAAGGTTTTTCTGAGGTGGTGTAAAGGGGTGTGGTACACCAGTCAGAGGAGGGAGTACGAGGAAGGAAGTTAATGAGAGAAGGCAGGATCCGGTCAAAGAGAAGGAGGTGGGTTGTGGACCCTGAACCAGGATAGTGCTAGTGTGATAGACATTAACAAAGCAACATGAGGATGAGAAGCCGGCCAAGAGGACTTCCCACTTGGTGCCACCGTTAATGGTAGAGCATGTGGAAGGAGAGAGAGTAGAGATGAAATGGGGGTCCATAGATCTGAGAGGGGCCAGAGAAGAGGATATCAGTGAAAACGTCTCTAGAGGGAGCGCTGGCATAAGGTTCTGCGATGGAAAGTCCAGGGTTTGCACTCAAGATGTCTTTTTTGTACTTTTTTCTACCGGACTTTGTGAGAGAGGGGGGATAGGTGATAGTGTAGCAGTTAGAGAATAGAGGAGAAATGTAGCGAGCCATAGGTTGGCAGAGGTTTGGACAAGGGAAGAAGGAGGAGTGACTGCACAGTACAGCTCTACCTAAACTCATCAGGAGGCCCAGTAGGAGAAGTCAAAACGCAATGAATGGAAACTAGAAAGGAATATGATTTCATCAGATAAGTGGTGTGAAGATATAAAAACTACATGTGGTTCACAGATGAAATACTAAACACACCTAATTCCGATATTTAAATGTAGGCACAAAACAAAGTAATGCAGGAGGTTCACAGATGAAATACAAAAACACCTCATTCCAATTTTTAAATGGAGGCACAAAGCAATGTAATGCAGGAGGTGCACAGAAGGAATACAAACACACCTAATTCTGATTTTTAAATGGAGGTTCAACACAATTCAATGTAGGAGGTTCACAAACGGAATACAAACACACCTAAATCCGATGTACATAGGAGTCACAAGTGCACTGATGGAAGATGAATGTTGGTTGCGCCGAGCATGAAAGAAGTGAGAGGCACAGTAGACGCTCAGGAAAGATAGTGGAGGAGGTCAGCCAAGCCAATGTTCATGTCTGCATCAAGCGTGGATAGTCTAGAATCCCATGACATGGGGAGAAGTAATTAGGTAGGAGGACAGATCATAGTTCGAACAGGGGTAAGGCCCCCAAGGCCCTCCTCGGCCCGGACAGGCACAGCAAGGGCCTTAGTGTGGGCCTTGGTGGTGGCTGGCGTTCGCCTGCCAGCTACCCCTGATTGGCCCAAAGATCGAACAGCAAGCCAATCACCAGGCACAATGGCCAGGCTGCCGATGCACATCCCAAGAGCAGATGGTGTCAGCCATGTTTAAGGTGCAGGCCCAGCCAAGGATCCGAGGCCCAGATGGATTAAGGGCCAATAAAGGTGTCCTTCCAGCCATGGATGGAAGTGTGGCAAGGCTGCAGGCTCAAACGCACAAAACACACTTGAGGGAGCGATTTTTCTTTTTTTTGTCAACTTTTTGAACAAAGCAAAAACGGAAACACATTTGCAGTAATATCGCCTAAAACCCTTCCAATCATACCTGCTTGCTGCTTAGATCTCAGGTAATACAGAGGCAGCATGTAAGCCTCATGGAATGGAGGTTCCTTGGAGACAGTGCACTCAGGAGTGAAGCAGGAAAGAAGAGAGAGGCTGTCCCAACATAGTTTTGCCTAACATAGTTCATTAAGGATTTATATATTTGAGTGACACTATGGAAGGTGCACTTTTCACATTATCTTTATAAAGCAGAGTATTGTTGAAAGCCAGACATGAGGGTGAGGAGGGGAAATGATGAGCGTGCATGTAAGTCATGAGTATTTGCCCACGATGTGGCAAGAAAGTTTGTAGTCCTGGACACTGGTGCAGTTATTCTCCACTGATTTTGTCTGCTTTTAAGGGCACAAGTAACAGACACATGTGGGTGAAGAGCGTAACTTTTTTAAGAGGGTGGACGCAACCCCTTGGGTTGTTTTGAGGTTGGCAAAGTTGCTCACGTATTTCAGTTACCAGGAGTTTACTCAGGTTGTCAGGTTCCCATTCAAGACGCTTACGTACAAGACCATAAGCACTTGTTTCATATTGGAATTTTGTTTACCAGGGAGTATGTCACAACAGATTGCTGGGTTTAAAAGGTGAGCATCTTTTATACTTTGCCAGCATATTTATTGGAACATTTCTTCTATCAGGTTATTTTTCTGGTGTTCATTAGTTTTATTAAAAGGCCAATGCTATTTTGTCTTGCACACTTTCTTTTAAGGGGAAGGTCAAAGGAACTACATTTGTATATTTTACTTTAAAATATATGTTCACTTACTGTGCGTACATTCATAGATTAAAGCTTTTAATTTTTGCTATGGGGCAAAAGTACCTGGGTATATGTCATTCTTGCAGTCGGTCATTTTTTCCCTTTTCCATGCTGCTTAAATATGGTTAGTTGGGGTTGTGTGATGTATCAGAACAGTCACCAAGAGACCGGCCCAGAAACAAGGGGATTGTAGCACGCTGCTTAACCAAAGTGTGTGGTCCAAGGCAAATAATTTAATCTCACTGTGCATTGCCTAAAAACATTGTGAGTTCTCAAAGCCTGCAATCTTTTATACTTAACAATACCACTGCCAAAACAGGTTAAAACCAGTTTGTGATTGATTAACACCTTTGTGCGAGTGTTTTAAAATATGGAGTGTCCGTGCCCACCGACCATGGACAACGGCCATGGCTAGTGCTCTGGTAGTGTTAAAGAAATCTACGGAATAACAAAACCCTTAAAATTCAAGGAATAAACTTTAGTTGCAGGGACGTTAAGGTGAGCAATACATTGTAACAAAACCTTTGAAATTCAAGGAAAGCACTTTAGTTTCATGGACGTTAAGGTGAGAAATCAACAGAACAAAACCTCTGAAATTCAGCTAAAGCCACTTAATTTTGGGCACCCGGTGTGCAGCCAGTGACCACAATGATGACATCACAGATGACATCACCATCACCACATCACTGGTGACATCACTGGTGACATCATCTATGGCAGCACTGATAGCACAGATGGCATCATGGATGACATCACGGATCACATCACTAATAGCATCATAAATGATATCAATGATTATTTAACTAATGGTATCAGACATAAGATCACTCTTTGCCCATATTTAGACCACCCTTGAATTGCTGCAAATGTGATATTAGTATTTTAGAATAGTTCATAACATTGTGTAGATTGTTTAAAACAGTAAACAGCAACATATGCATCATTTCACTCCTTGTGATGCTCTCCTTTGTAGTACGTTGGTAAAAGATTATCTGCCTGATTCATGGAATTATTTGCGTGAAAAACGAAGATTTGCGCACCTTTCTGCCCGAAAATCTCCAGACTTCAAACAGGGATTTTCGCGCAGAAAGACGCGCAAATCTGCATTTTTCACGCAAATAATTCCATGAATCAGGCTGTATATCTGAATTATAAATAGTACACTGCTTACAATGTTCCTGTTTGTGCTATATCTAAGACATGATCACTATAATATAATCTGTAAACACATTTACAAAAATAATTAGCAGAAATAAATAGAAAGCAACACATGTTGAATTGTAAATATTTATGATGTTTTAAAATAAACAAACGTAAATACTCAATTGTTTTATTGTAAGAAAAATGTGTGCACGTATCATTTTCTAAATGACATGAGAAATGCTTTAAAACAGGGAACAACTAAGTATTAGGAGATATTTGAGAAATGTTCATACATGGGTACTGGAAAAAGGGATTATTACTCTTAATGTATATATGTACTAGCTGTTAAACCCGGTGTTTCCAGGGCTTTCATTCCCTCATATGTATAGGTAATTATGCACAATTTAGTGCAGAGTGGTGAAACGGTGTGGAATTGGGTAAGGAACAATGGTTCGCTTAGTCACAAACCCACAAACAAATGTTTTGTTCTGCTGAAATTCAGGGAACCGGGTGGGGCGTCCAAATGTCATTTAGCCAGTAATGTTTGGAGTATCCTAACAGGTGACTGTGCACATTTTATTTCAGACTGGTGAAATGGTGTGGAATAGTATAAGGAACATACAAAGCCACAAACCCATAAACCTAGAGACTTTTGCTGAAATACGGGGAAACGAGCGGGGCGTCCAAGTGTAATTTGCCACTTTTGCTGGAACCCAAGGTAAGGGATGGGCTGTACAAGTGTCATGTAGCCAGTATTGTCCAGAGGGTCCTAACACGTGACTGTACAAAATTTGGTGCAGATTGGTGAAACGGTGTGGAATTATATAGGGAACATACGCGAAACCACAAACCCACAAACCGACACCCAAATGTTCACTTTTACTGAAATCCAGGCAAAGGGGTGGGGTGTTGAAATGCATGTAGCCAGTAATGCCTGGAGGGTCCTAACAGGTGACTGTGCAAAAATTGGCGCAGATTGATGAAACGGTGTGGAATGGTATAGGGAACATACACAAAGCCATAAACCCAAAGATATTTTGTCAACAGGGGCCAAAATTAGAGGTGGGGTCTGAACGTTTTTAGATGGCTTATAACTTTGGTGCCATTTGACAAATATGCAGAAATGTTTGCAGCAATATTATAGACCCAACCCTGAATGTTTGTGCAATGTTTGAATGGATTTTGTGAAGGGGGAGTTAAGTATGATGACTTTTCTTTGTATGTACATTTTGACATTTTTCAAAAAATAAAACATGGATGGTTTTGCAGAAAACGTGTGCAAGGAGCATAGGCAAGAACCTGAAAACATGGTTTTGCAAGTGTGTCTGTGTTTTGTTTTTTGAAAAGTGTTATAATATAGTAACAAAAAATAGTCAAATACCTTTGGTGACTGAGGTATAGTCAGTGCCCATGGCCAGTGACCAGATTGATGAACTTCTAAGTGATGGGTTTAGCCCTCTTTTGAAGCCAAATGGGCCTCAGTGATTGGTGCAGGATAAGCCTACCTTTATGAACCAATCCTGGGTCCCCACCAACAATCTTCTGTTATGCATGAGGTAAGGGGTGACAACTTGTGCTACTAAGTCCCACCCATCTTCCTGTCTGTTGTGAATCAAAGTGTCTCTCTGGTTAATTGAGCTCTCTGTGACTCCGGATCAAAGTGCAGGTCTCCCTTGAAATTTGTGGCAAGAACAGACTTTTTGTCTCCATCAAATCACATACTTATTCCACTGAAAGGGATTTTCATACAGAGGGGTGGAAGCTAACTTCAAGTTGACACATTGCAAATCAAAGAGGTGTTTGGGTTTCCAGTACCCTTTTGTCAGTTTTGCGATCAGACCTATTACAGGCCTGTTTAAATTAACTCTCATCGGTATGCGCTGCCATCAGCAGAACCTAGACAATAGAGAGGGCAGATCCATGGAGCCTTTGATATTTTAATTAGGCTGGCCATCCTGGAGGAAGGTGTTGTCGTCCCCCTTCAGAGATGCTTTGATGTACGTGTAGCTGTCATATTCCAGCTAACTGTGACAGATTGCCCCTTGAAGCGGTATGGGGAATCCCCTCCTACGAAATTCATTACATGGAAGAAGGCCAGGAAACACTGCAATCACCCATTCTATTTTGGACCGATTCCCAGTGGTCCCATGATTGACAAGTATGTCGAGGGATACCCCTCAGCCAACTATTTCCCTTCAACCAGCCCTACAGACCAGGTACGGTACGGATTTGCCCCAGTGTGGATGAAGGGCCACAGGCCATGATCAAAGACACCTCTATTGACAGCCTGGACTAAACACCAAGAAGCCATGTTGCTGACATCATTAGAGACACCACGACATAGCAGCGTTAGACATGAAACACACATGCCATCCACACTTCGGGACACAAACACGCACTTGAATACAACACAAGCGTACAGTTCTATAGTTAGTGGACAGATCCATATACACACTGTCATTGCTTTTATTATTTTGCCATTAGCCAAACGTAGCAATGCAGAAACGTAAGGCACAAGAGATCCTAAGCACAGCTTACATATGCTTACATACAAATAACCCTATGGAACTGCAGGAGCACCTATGTGACCTGGCAGAACCAAATGTGACTAACCTATGGAAATATACTATAGTATGGACACTGTAGAAACCGCATTATAAGGTTTAGGAAAATTTCAGCCAGCACCAAGCCCCTCAGCAAGAGAGGAGCTGAGCTGAAATTCACGCTGGACAGAGAGCAAGAAATGTGAGAGAGGACCCGCTGCCAAGGCCAAGAGATACGGATGACATTCCAATCCACAGACGACAAGAGGACAAGCTGCAGAAAATACAAATAAATCCTCATAATTCAGAGCTGCACAACAGAAATCTCTGGTCAGTGAACATGTGACGTGGCCAAAGCAGACAATGGACAGCGAGCAGGGGTGGGAAAGGACTACTAGTCCCAGGCCTCTAGACACAGACAGCGACAAGTATGCAACACTATGATACAAGTGTTGTACCGATCAGGAGAGCACTCACATAAGCTAGGGTGGTGGGCACAAGTTACAATGCAGACACATATTCATTCCTGTTACCTTGAAGAGGTACACAGAGAGCTGAGAACCTTTGTGGGTTCCAGGCCTGGGGGACTTCAGCTCTAGCCAATCACAGTTTAGTACCCTAGGGGTGGGTAGCAACAGGCAAGAACCAATGGTAAGTCCACCACACTGAAACATTGTTATAGATAGTGAGCCACCTGACATGCGAGAGCTAGTAGAATAACATGATATAGTTGATTATAGGCTGTATAATACTAAAACCCAATCCCATGGTCCGATAAGTTTTTGGAAAAGGACCCAGGCTGTGACGTCACTCTGGCGTAATTGGGTTGTAAAACCAGCCAGCGACCCGAGGAAGAGCGAGATGTCCATGGATTTTCTCTGTTCCTGTGCTGATTCCTGTTGGTTTTGCCGGTAATAAACCACAGTTTGAACTTGCCATTGACTGAGTCCTCTGTGTATCTTGGGAAGGAGTGAGTTGGGCTCTCCAAGTCTGTGGGCTTCAGTGTCCCTCTGGCATACCTGGGGGTCAGTGCCCAACAAGTTGGTAGCAGAGGTGATGGTTCGCTGCGTGAGGCCAGAACCTGGTGTCTCCTTCACCACCGAACCTGAGCGGCTGCAGGAAAACGCATGCCCGTGTGAAGGCCACCAGGAGCCCCTTGGAAATCATCTTGCCCGAAGTCAGCGAGTTACCCACGAAGACCAGGATGGGGAGGTGAGTGCCTTGAGGAGGAGTCAGCAGCCGAGCAGCACCAGTTGACCACGAAGTGTAAGTATTGTCCCAGTCTAACGGAAACTGTGGGGGTGGAAGGGTATTGAGTATTGTTCAGTCTTGTCGAAGTCTTGTCTAGCATTGTCAAAGAGTAGGGACAGGAGTGGAGGTAGAAGTCCATTTTCTATGTTTAGGGTACATTTGGTTCTAGACTATTGACTCGAGGGTGTGGCTAACAGAAGATATCTAAATAAAGGTATTCCTGTGGGTTGGGCATTTTAGCTGGGGTCCTAGATGACAGTATCCCTGTAAGGGTTAGCAAGGGAGCTGGCCTAGATTGCGGGAGGTGAGTTGACTGAGTAAGTCTCCTGGAGTGTGGTGCTTTGCATACTAGGCGATGCAGCAGATGCAGTTTGACCACACGGGAATATTGCTATACTCCCCCTGGAGTGTGGGAAGGCAGCTGTGGGGTTTTTGTATGTTTTGGAAGTAACAGACTACTATAGTGTGCGCGGTATCTGTTTGTATAGCACCTTGTCTAGAACTGTTGACGTCACCCTTAGGTTTGCACATAGGACACAGAGAGTTTGAGACGGTGAGGAGCTAGTATTGGAAACATTGGATTGGCAGAGGAGGTGAACAAGCAGCGGTGCACGGAAGGCATATGTGCAGAATTGTGGGTGTGCCTGAAGAGGCAACGAGTGTGAAGAAAGGGCGGTGCGTGGAGCACATCTGATAAATTGTGGAGCAGGAGAAGCCTGTAGAATCTGAAAAGTATTGCCATTATATTGTGCCTTTCTCCCTTAACAGTGGACTATCGAAACCCTTGACTCAAGGTCAGGCAAAGGTACTGAATAATGTATCATGGAAAATTGGTGGGGGACACACCCCTTCAGCACTTGTGCAAGACATTACCAACTTATCGAGAAAAGATTTACAAGTATAACATAGAATGGTCCAAAAGTACAGGGGGGAAGTTGACTAAACCATGGGCGCCTTGTGGAAGTTTCTCCAAAGACATTCAGCAATCACTACTGACACACATACAGGTTACCTATAAGGGGAAGCAATTAACTAAATGCATGTCCATATTCGTGTTGTGGCGCATGCTTCAGGAGGGAGCAGGGGATGCCGAGAGGCGTCAGTGGATGCTGAGCTGGCAGGAGGAGAAGTTACCCAGGTACTCATCCTTCCTCACTCCCTCATGTTCCCTCAAGCATAGCATCTGATGACACAGACGCTGAGCAGGGCATGTCCAGGATGCAAGAATTAAGGGCAGCAGAAGGGTACTCAAATCCGACATATAAGCAACCACCATATACAAAAAAGGGGGAAGCCAAAAGGTGCAGGGCAGCCAGCTACTGATCTAGAGATGCACAGTGAGGCACAACAGGGCACAAAGGAGTGGCCCGAGGGCATAGCCATGAACGAGTGGATAGGAGGACAGATAATCCTGAAGTTGCAAGGGAAGACAGATGGAGAGGCAGAAGGGGTGACTAAGGCAATAGAGGGCCTGAAGAGAAACAGCGAGGTAATAGACTGGGCAGACATAATGGACAAAGAGGACAGGAGGGAAAAGCACAGGGAAGAGAGAGAGGCACGGCAGGATAGGGAAAGAAGGAGAGAAGAGAATTCGGAGAGGGAGGACAAGGAGTGAAGGAAGGAGGAGGAGAAGGAGCACATGGAGAAGGAATGGGAAGAAAGCATCGAGAGAGATCTTAAGGAAAGGAAGAGAGTGGAAAGAGAGATGAGGGAGAAAAGGGAAAGGGAGCTGGAAAAGATCAAAAGATGAAGAGAGGTAGCAGAGCAGGAAAAACGTAAGTTAGCAGAGTGGGAGAAGAGTACGTTGCAGCTCGATAGACTAGCAAGAGAAAGAGTCTGCAGGGAGGAGGACGAGAGAGCAATAAGGGCAGTAAAGACACAAATAGCCCCAGTCACATAAGGTGACAGACCCGAGGAGGTCAGATAACCTGAACCAGACAGCAGCAGCTCATGAGGCAGGAGCACTGTAGACAGGGAAGGCACAGCCCTTGGGACTTGGGCAGGAGGAAGCAGATATAACTTGCACGATATCGACTTCAGCATGATACCTTACACAGCCTTGACATCGAGGAGGCTGAGTTTTGCAGATTACTTCTGTAGCAATATGGACAAAGGTTCTGACACTGAGGACAAGTACAGTGGGGATGAGAGGGGGGAGCAGTTCCAATCACAGTCAATGGGGACAGGGTCAGGCAAACAAGTGTCATGGGAGTTTAGGATGCATACAGGAGGAGAGGGAGGGGCCAGATTGATTAAGCACCCCCGACTGACACTGACTTCAACACCAAACAGGACACCACTACATATATTGATAGGCTCAGAACCTCCCAGGACAAAGGAAAGGGGATACAGCAGTGGCCTGTTATAGGGGATGGTTGATGAGAAAGTATCATGACAGCACGACAGTACCCATACTAGAACCAATAGATGTATGCGCGGGGCATCAATGGCGAGAGAGGGGACCGACAAGTAAGACTGACTGGAAGGATGCATGAGGAAAAGGCAGTCTTCGCACAGATGCCCTTACTAGAGAAAGGAGTGGTGAAACCTCAGTATGTGCCATGGAAGTACACAGACAAGGAGAATGTGAAGTGTAGGTTACCATCATTGAGTGCTGGGGCTGGGAAGTGGATTTATGAGCTGGAGAAAATGACAGCTGGCCATAGGCTAGCAGTGAGAGACGTAAAGGGACTATTAGTATCAATCTTAGTAGATACAGCTGATGACATATGGAAAAGGTTCCCTGGGGTGACGACACAGAACACAGCACACAACAGATGTCAGCGTGCAAAGGTACCAGTTCTGCAGACTGAAAATACATCCCTGAAGATTACCAGGCCACGTGAAAGCCACACAAAGGGGCCCTCGCAGCCTTTAATATCATTACTGGGGTCCTCATACACAACCCATATAAGATGCTGAAAATGGAAAAAGTGAGCATTGCCTGGTCAACCTAGCGCCAGGGTTTGGGTCTCGGGGCGCTACTGCATGGCACACTTAGCCTTATTCCAGTTCTGCCTTACTCTGGTATTGCATACCCTGTCACCATCAAATGATAAGCCCTTCCTCCTACTGTCATACAAGCAGACTCAGTGCATCTGCATCACATGTCAGAAGTCACCAGATCCTCTGTGAGGTGCCCATTCAGTCCCGGTTTTCATCTGCGTTCTGGGACTTGTGGTTTTGCTTTTCCCATTTTCAATAAGAGACTGCAATCCCCATATTGCAAAGAGCTATGCGCTCAGAATACCATGAAAAACTCTGGAATGTTCCGTCGTATGCAGCCCCTTGCCCCACCTTGATTTCCCTCGTTCCCTAAAAATGTTTCCCCATCACTGACCTCAGCACTCTGTGCAGAAAAGCAATGTAAACCAACAGGACGTATGAAAGGATGCGTAGCACTTCTGTTTCCAGATTAAAAATGCTTTTGGAGGCTGCAGAAGTTAATCAAATGCAAAGGTAACCTGAAACATATTTGCAGGCTGATACTTTAAATGTGGCCTAGTGTAGGAGGAATGATTATTCACTACAACTCTAGGTGTATTGCCTATCCAGATCTCAGTATACACATCTTTGGCCCCCAGACCCTTTAACACCTGCACCCAACAACCTGCCATGTACATTACCAGAGTCACATAAGGGAGACAATGCTGAGCATGGGGGTGCATGTGGGGGGCTGAAGCTTCCATGTTAGGGCCTGGTCGGCAGGGGCTGCATGTGGGGGGGCTGCAACTACCATGTTAGGGCCTGGTCAGCGGGGGTGCATGTGGGGGTGGAAGCTTCCATGTTAGGGCCTGGTCAGCGGGGGTGCATGTGGTGGGCTCAAGCTTCCATGTTAGGGCCTGGTCAGTGGGGGGCGCATATGGGGGACTCAAGCTTCCATGTTAGGACCTGGTCGGTGGGGGGTGCATGTGGGGGAGCTCAGGCTTCCATGTTAGGGCCTGGTCGGCGGGGGGTGCATGTGGGGGGGCTCAAGCTTCCCTGTTAGGGCCTGGTGGCGGGGGGTGCATGTGGCTGCCTCAAGCTTCCAGGTTAGGGCCTGGTCGGCAGGGGGTGCATATGGGGGGCTGCAGCTACCATGTTAGGGCCTGGTCGGTGGGGGTGCATGTGGGGGGCTGAAGCTTCCATGTTAGGGCTTGGTCGGCGGGGGTGCATGTGGGGGGCTGAAGCTACATGTTAGGGCCTGGTCGGCGGGGGGTGCATGTGGGGGGCTGAAGCTTCCATGTTAGGGTCTGGTCGGCGGGGGTATATGTGGGTGGCTGAAGCTTCCATGTTAGGGCCTGGGTGGCGGGGGTGCATGTGGGGAGTCAAGCTTCCATGTTAGGGCCTGGTCGGCGGGGGTGCATGTGGGTGGCTCAAGCTTTATTAGGGGCTGGTCGGCGGGGGGTGGATGGGGGGACTCAAGCTTCCATGTTAGGGCCTGATCGGCAGGGGGTGCATGTGGGGGGGCTCAGTCTTCCATGTTAGGGCCTAGTGGGCGGGGGGTGCATGTGGCAGGCTTAAGCTTCCATGTTAGGGCCTGGTTAGCGGGGGGTGCATGTGGGGGGCTGAAGCTTCCATGTTAGGGCCTGGTCAGTGGGGGTCCATGTGGGGGGCTCAAGCTTCCATGTTAGGGCCTGGTCGGCGGGGGGTGCATGTGGGGGGGCTCAAGCTTCACTGTTAGGGCCTGGTCGGCGGGGGGTCCATGTGGCAGGCTCAAGCTTCCATGTTAGGGCCTGGTCGACTGATGTGCGGAAAGTGACATGGCAAGTTATAACGCAGAACTATATAATTGGCAGCGTTTTGTTGGTGGGCAATTTGATTGTCCTACCATTCCATTATAAATGCACAGCTCTAGCTTAGTTGGAAGAAAGGCACTTTTCCAAAATGAATGGTAGCAGAGTCAGGGAAGCAGAGCGAATGTACCCTGTGGTTGGTGAACAGTGCCAGCAAACGTGCAAAGCGCAAACTCTGAAGAGGCAGCCGTGTCTCACATATATGTCAATGGCCAGATGTCTACGTAATTAGGGGCTGCACTGTGCATTTTTAAGCACTAATGTAAATTAACTGCACACGTTTTGGGAGCTGTGTTATGAATGTAATACCGAAGCATCTTCGGACGAGTAAAGAGGAAACCATATGGTCAACATCCCAGGCATCCCGCAAAAGGAGTTACATATTACGGGCCCCAACCTTTAATGTAGGGGTGCACAACTGGTTTAGCTCGGGACAAATTTTTGACCCTCCCACTGTGGTTGGCACGGGTTCCTGATGATTGAAATTACAGGTGACCACTTGGCAGCCAGTAGGGGGAGGAAGGATTAGGGAGAGGTTGTGGATGGATAGGGGGAAGTAGGGAAACCGGGAAGACGGTTAGGGTAACAAAATTGAATAGGTAGAGGGATGTTAGGGGAAAAAACGCACCTTGATACTCTGAATACCCACCTAGCGACCTGACCTCACCTAACAGTAACCAAACCTGCTGAAAAAATAGCCTACTGCCTTCCTTAATCACTAACAACATACATACCTCTGACACCCATGTACCGGAACATTAGAAACAAAGCATTGTACCTATAACAGCTCCTTAATGGGAGTTGAGATAGCACAATGTGCATGGCAACATAATGATGGCAACATAATGAAACAAAACAGCAGGGAGCTTCTCTCCTCATGATTGACAAAACTCATGGAAAGGGCCCAACGGCTCTGCTTGAGCGGCTGGGGGAAGAAGGGCACAGGGTAAATGGGAACATGGTGCATCTTATGTCAAGGGCTTGAGGCTGGTACAAGTTAATGGCCAAGTGGGTAAAACGGGAAAAACAAGGTGGTCCCCCAGTGCAGCATAAGGGCCTTTCAACCATTTCATTTAAAAGGTGCCTCAAACTTCCAGATGACATTGACCGGCCATTTTGCCAGTCAGCACCTACAACATGGCAATATATTCCTTTCTATATTACATTTGTTCTGGGGCTTACAATGTGTGCTTTGCTGGACACCTTCCGGCCGTCACTTGCCTCAAGACCACCTTGGGGACTTCCTTCATAAACGAAAGCAAAATCCCCAAAGTGTCCCATGTCCCCCCCCCCAGATTTTCTGTGTCTCCTATGCCCCTGCACACCAGGAATACACATGCTCAATGTAACACAGATTGTCCAAGCATATTGTGGACGCAGAGTACAGATGGAGGTACCAATGAACCCAGAGATGTTCCAGTATGGAACTGAAATTGTCATTGGATGGCTTTCAGGCATTGCAGGGAAAATGTATCGAGTTCCAAACAAGTACCTATTCAGGCCAGAGCTACCCATGGACGAGCCAGAGAGGCTGCGGTCACATAGGAGCATTGGATTGCAGTGCATGGGATGGATGACACTGGATGTGCATGGAGAGCAGTGATCACAGTAGCAGAAGAATTCAGGTTGACCACAGTGACAGAAACAGAGCTTTTCAGTGAAGAAAGGGTAGAAATAGAGATGGTGTTTGAAAGGAGTGTGACTTACTGGTTATAAATCCATTACAGAGAAGTGCCACAGCGAATGGCACTGGAGGCACCACCAACATTCGGGGAGGGGGACATGACCAAGGTACCCAGCCCCCTGTGGACTACAAGATTGCATAAAGAGCATAGGAGGAGTGAAGATCAAGCTGAAGCCAGGAGCAATTTTGTGAAGAGTAAAACAGTTCCCCCTAACCAAAGAAGCAGATGAGGGCATTTATGAGACAATCACAGCCCTGATTGAGAGAGGCATTCTTGCACCATCAGCATCACCATGTAACAGTGCAGTGTATCCAGTGTGCAAAGCCACGGGGGCGGGGGGGACATGGCATTTCATACAGGATTTAAGTCCTCTTAACCACATTGTAGAATCAGATTATGCTTTAGTTGCCAATCCAGCAACAATTCTATGCAGTATTCCGTCGGAAGCTGCCTGCTTCACGATCATTGATTTGAAGAATGCATTCTTCTCACTGCCCTTACACCCAGACTCACAAGACTTGACCAGCTTTATGTATAGAAACCAGAAGTGGAAAGATACTCGTTTACCACAGGAGTACTGCGAGTCACCATCTATCTTCAATAGAGTGATACAGATGGATTTAAGTAACATACAGATGGAGAGCACAGTTTTGCAATATGTAGATGACATTTTTATCTGCAGCACAGATCAGTGTAGGGAAGACTCAGTACACATGCTGACTGTGCTAGCTGACAAGGGATACAAGGTGGACAAGGCCAAACTACAGTACTGTCAGAAGGAGGTGCTGTACATTGGCCAGACAATATCACAAAATGGCCGACAGATCACCCTAAAGAGAGCAGAGACAGTACGCAAGACACCTAAGCCCACGACAGTGAGGGAAATGCAGCAGTTCTTAGGGTTATGTAGCTACTACAGAGCATGGGTCCTTGACTATAGAACATAGACAATGCAACTGCTCTGTGCACTGCAAGAAGCAGAGAAAGGAACAACGACACTGACATGGACCACAGAGATGACTGAGGCCTTTGAGGAACTGAAGGAAGAAATAAGCACAGCACCAGTGCTAGAGGTCCCAGACTACCAAAATAAATGTTTCCTATTTTCTCGCACTGTTGGGGTAGTGATGAAGGCAGTACTGACACAAAAGACAGGCATGGGGCACAATCCAATAGCCTACTACAGTGGGAAACTGGACCCTGTTATGAGAGGACATTATCCATGTGAAAAAGCTTTGGCAGCTGCTGAATTTGCAGTGGTGAAAACAGCAGATGATGGGGTACACACCATTCCTTACAATGCGCACGCCCTCTTTGCAATACTACATAAGCCAAAGAGCACTATACAACATACAGGGCATCAGGATATGAGATGATACTATCAAATGCAGGGCTGAAAACAGTGAGATGCAGCACTGTCAACCCGGCATCATTTTTGGCCGATGTCCTACAGGTAGGAGACTATGCACACGACTGTACAGCAAACAGAGATGCTCAGTGGCACTCGCAAGGTACAGGAGGATGCACTTGAGGGGGGAGACATGCTTTGTATTGACGGTTCTTCAACAATTGACCAGACAGATGTGGTCAGACATACTGGGACTGCAGTGGTAAGACTGAAGGAGGACAGGACAAGTGAAGTGGTAGCCAGTGCACGGCTGCCATCCCATTATTCAGCACAAGCAGCAGAACTACTGGCCCTAATACTAGCACTGGAAAACATAGAGAAGGAAGTGACAATCTATTCTGACTCCGTCTACTTGAGGTCAACAGTACACTCAGGACTGGAACGATGGATCAGGAAAGGGTTCAAGAGAGCAGACTGGACTCCAGTACAACATGCACTTTTACTGGGCAGACTGATCAAAGTAATTGCTTAACCAACACAGGTAGCAATAGTGAAGTGCCAAGCACACATGAAAGGAGAAGATCCTATCTCAAGGGGAAATTAAGCCACAGATTTTGAGGCCAAGTGTGCAATATTTTCGGGAACAGTGAGGTAGTAGAAACAACATCAAATGCAAAAGAATTCACCAGAAGCATGATAGTCAAGGCAAGTACAATGTGCTGCCAGAAGCACAGATTATGGAGTTGCAGGGTTCTGCACCTAAGAAAGAAGGAGCTATGAGTAAGGCGAGGGTATTTAATGTCTCTGACAGGTGCACCATGGAGACAAGATAACATGGGGAAAGTGGTGAGGCCACTGGCATTATTGAACACAGCATTAACACAATTGCACTATCCAACACATACAGGGAAATAGGTAATTGCTACACGCATTGGAGAAACTTGGTTCTGGCCGGATTTGTGAGCAACTACTTGACCTGCCAACAGTGTACAGTAGGGCATACATTGAGAGTGGTGCGAGGAGCCATACCAAAACCAGTGGGTCCATTCCAGCATTTACATGTGGATTATATAGACATGCTCCAAGTCTGTCAAGGATACTGCTACATGATAGTGTTGGTATGCCCATTCTCCAGGTGGATTGATTCTGGGCCCTGTTCTCATGCTGATGGCCTTAGAGCAGCCAAGTTCTTAGTTAGGGAGGTGTTCCCAAGATTGGGCATGTGTAAGGTCCTGCGGTCTGACAATGGCCCTCACTTTGCCAACAAGGTGTTTCAGAATATCACAGCATTGTTAAGTATCCAATACAAATGTGCCTGTGCATACCACCCACAAGCGAATGGGGTGTGCGAACGCCTCAACAGCCTTCTCAAAGCGTGCATAGCCAAGACACAGCAGAACACCAAGAAGAATTGGCTGCACTGTGTACCTCTGGCACTGTTTGCCTTGCACAATAAGCCTGGGTCTGACCACTATTAAATGCCCCATGAGGTGGTGACTGGACAGCGCATGCATCTTCCCTTGGCTCCTCCCACAAGGACACTGAAATACTGTGAGAATAGTGCAGATGTGTTAGTTCAGGAAATGAACGAATACATTACTCCTCTGGTGGCTAGCACTTCTTTTATCTCTTGCCAGATACAACAACACTGGGGAGGCACGGAAGATAGTGAAGAGAGCAACGAAGACATAGCACCTCAAGACTCTGGACCCAAAAACACTGTGATTGTGGGTGACATTGTCCTCCTGCTTAACTTTGTAAGGTGCTAGAATGCACCTAGGTTCACCAGCCCACATATTGTGGAGAAGGTGCCAGTAAGACAGAGATCTTTCTCTATTGTGACACTTATGCCCAGTTTTTCTCCTGCCCTGTGGCCTCCCTCTTTGGACCCTCTACTCTCACCATCCTGTGAGGCCAAAAACCTTGGGGTCCTCTTTACGTTCTCTCTCTCCTGTACTCCTTATATTTTGAATCTTGTAAAGAAAGCCCTCTTTGAGCTTCACCTCCTTATTGGAATTCTACCATTCCTCACCTTCCCCTAGAAGCGCAATGTCTCTAGAGCCCTGGTCCTCTGTAGGCTGGACTACTGCAACAGCCTCTTTCATAACCTCCCCCTGTGTTGGCTAGGCCCCCTTCAGCCAATCTGAAATAGGGCTGCAAAGATTTATCTTTGGCCTGATGTGCCTGGGTCGTATCGCTGCATCCCAAAAATGTGTATATTGGCTCCTGGTTGTTGAAAGGATGAAATTCAAGATCCTTTTTCTCATTGTATCATTGAAAAGGCTTTCTGGGGCCTTGGACTACAATATCTCCAACTTTGTCTCCCTAAATACTGCCCCCGCTCCATTCTCTGCTTGTCAACCACTTTTTGAAACAGAGAGGGGGAGGCATGTCCCTTTCTTTGGCCGATGCCTCTTTTTGGAACAGCCTTCCTGCTCCTCTTATACATCAGCTGGACTTCCTCTGCTTTCCTTTTCCTATTTTATTTAATTCATTCCTCTGCCGCTGAGACTGGTGACCTGGTCCCTCCTGAACCTCACAGGTTCCAGGCCCTATATCTAGTTGACACCAGTAGACCCATCCTTCAGGACTGCCCTTGCGGGTCTACCGCCTGGCGGGTGTGTATCCCACCATTGGGACTCCTCTGCTGCAGCAGTTAGCCATTGGCACCCCACCTTGGCATCTCTTGGCAATTTCCTTCTGGGCTCCTCTCAGCACTTCACAATCCCTACTCCCGTCTCCATTCATTCACTTGTTGTACTGCACAATACATATGTGCATTTATAGCAGCTGTGTGTACACTATTTCTATAAGCAAGCAAAATGCAGATGTAAAAGATATCTAGAACATTCTTAAGTGGCAGTCGGTGTGTGGATGTTTAATGTGGTGGTAGGGGTATATGTAGAGTTTTCTGAACTGATTGGTGGATAGATGTGTGACTGTTTGAAGCCAGGCAATGAGGGAGTGTTACAAGCATAACAGTAAAAAGGGTAGAAGGTCTGTCTTGTGCGATGGTGTGCACGTGCATTCCAGGTTTTTTAATGATGCATGGCCTGGAGAGGGAACTGCGGAGACCTCAGATTGTCATAAAGGTCCATGGATTATGGTCCTTATTGTATGCCAGAGAAATGTATATGGGACAGCAAATTGTTTATGTGTTTCTTTCTTTTTTGCTAGTTTAAAATTGTCCATTATGTACATTAGCATAGTAGGAAATGCTAACGGAAATGTTGGAGAATCGTATTGAGTCTAACTACTTTACTGAAAAATGTAAAGTAGATGCAGTCTATAAACTTATTTTTTTTACTTCTTTTTTTAACTGTGAAAGGTGGTTCCTAAAGGAACCTTTTTTGTGGGTGTTTTTTCTTTCTTTATTTATTTTATTGCAGGAAAGGCCAGTAAGTAAAGCAAGTAAGGTGGGTAGGGAAATAAGGGAAGGGGCACCAACCACAGATATGGAGGAGCAGGTTAACAGCAGGAAGATCTTGGGCGTGTGTTAAATCTAAGGTAGGGACCAGTGCATGCTCCTTGATGACAGCCTCGAAAGCCCTTTGAAATTGCTCCCCCTGCAGAGTTGTGTGTTGCAGTATATACAGAGTACTGTTGTCTTGGAAAGATATGGATCAACAGCCTCTTTTATAGCTTGCAAGGTGGCTGGTAGGATGTTGTGCCCCACAGGAGTAGCCTGTGTGGTGGCAGTATTGGTTGAGGAAGATGAGGTAGAGTAAGATAACCTACTCCTTCTTGAGAAAGGAACACCCTTTCTCAGAGAATCCTGGTGGTTGGATTTGTGTGGCAGCACATGGATGTGGTCCCGTAGGAGTACTGCCCAGGTTGGCCGCGACTGAGTACACTCAGTGCATTTGACCTCAGTAGCCTTAGCGTTTGGTACATCCCCAATGGTGGTAAAGAACTGCCACACCCATTATTCTCTCTGGGTGCCTGAGGTAGGCATTTCCTCTATTTCATCTTCCTGGTTCTCTTGATTCTTTTCTGCATCATTGTGCTTTTTCCGTTGTCTAGGCCCTCCAGCTGGTGGTGGTGGTGTTGGTGGTGGTGCCTCCGGCTGAGGAAGAATGGCTATGACTGATGCCATTTTTGAAGTTAAATAGCAGTTGTACTAATATTCTTCCAAGCATGTGTTCTCTCCTAAATAATCTAAAACATTTTGAGACCCCCCCTCTAATTCTGCCCCCTTTTGACAAAATGTCACCAAACTTTGCAGAACCATTCAGGGCCGGGTCTAACATGATACTGTAAAATGCCATGCAGTTTCATTGAGTGGAGCCAAAGTTATAAGCCATCCAAAAACAGTTTTTCACTGACCCTATAATGCAGAACTATGCATGGATGTCCCCAAATATCTGAGATGTTCGCAAACATCACAGGAATGCTACGAACATCTGAGATTTTCGCGGACTTCGGAAAAGAAAAACACCAGATTTTTGGCTTTAATGGCAATACCCCATCCCATCCGTATCACCCCTCACCTCCCCAGAGATTGTTTAATTATTTTGACAAGTGTAATATTGTGTTTTTTTATATGTTTTAACTCCAATGTTCACGGAATATGGGCACTGTCTGCAAATCCAACATGGCGACTGTTTCAGAAGTTTTGACGCACCTCAGGTTTTTCACCGTCTAATCAGCAGGCACGTAAGATGTCCAAGGACATCACACCACCCACTGATTGGCCCAGACTTGTTCGTGGAGTTGGAATCAGGAAATGAGTCTGCGGACTGGACCCACGTATCACTAATTTTTTTACCTACTTTTTGGCCAAATTTTAAAAAAAAACAGATGGACGGATTTACACCAAATTTACAAAAGCACGCTTTCGGGACCAAGCCACTGCTTCTGGCGTAAATTTGGTGAAAATCCATCCAGCAGTCTGGGCTGTAGGCATGAGAAAAAGATTTTTTCAATTTGGTCTATAAGGATTTCCACACATTTTGAGACCCTGTATAACTTTGCCCCCTCGGGATGACACCACACCACACTTCACAGAATCATTCCGAGGGGGGCATATACTTATTTTGCAAGGTTTTGGTGAGGATTGGTAAGGTGGGGGCAAAGTTATAAGCCACCCAACAAGTGTTCTATAAGTTGAGCAACTTAACCATAACTAGAGGGCCGCTACCGCCGGCCATGTAATATATTGATCCAGCATTAAGGGGTTTGGACCACAAGACTGCAGCATTCATAAATGTGTTTTTTATTCTGCATTACTAAAAGTGAAGTCAATTGCTTTACTTACTTTCTGAATTGTTCTGTCATCACATTGGTGATTGATGCCTCATATATATATATATTAAAATGTGTGTTTGATTTGAAATTTAAATAAATAAATACCTATTTACTTTTACCAACTAACCTGATTCCTGGTCCAGTGTGACCTGGCGGGTATTTTGAGACGGGTGTGATATAAGTGGTATATCACTCAGAACATTGAACCTATAAGCATAATAAATAAGTATTTCATTTGTGCATTACATGCTAGGCGAGACCTGGGTGTGTGCCTGATTGAAATCATTAACACAGTTAAAACCCCTGAAGAGTGTGCGTCATACAGACTGATCACGTTAATAAACCTAGACAATAAGATCCTAGCAAAAATTCTTACCAATAGATTGCTCCCCCTGATGCCAGGTCTGGTGCTTGCACAACACAACATTTGGCATTAGAAGAATGTTTGGAGCCATGGAGGCACTTGAGGCTACCAACCAGGCGATTGCAGTCCTTCTTGACGCGGAGAAGGCCTTCGACTCCGTCGAATGGCCCTTCATATTCGCTGTACTCAGACAACTGGATTTGGGAAACCACTTTGTCAGACCTCTCTCCCTACTGTAAAACAACCCCCAATCGTCCATCATTCTGGGAACGATGAAATCCACCCGTATAAACCTACAACGTGGGACCAGACAAGACTGCCTGCTATCAGCCCTAATATTTGCATTAGTAATGGAACCATTAGCATCAGGCCTACATACTCAACGGGCCTCATTACGACCCGGGCGGTAAGTACCGGTCATTACCGGCATGGAGCAACTACCGTGTCCGTGCTGGCAATAGACCGCTAAAAGCGGCCTATTACGAGTACGTGGGCACAAGCTTTACGCCATGACGGTAATGACCCCACCGCCATGACGTAAAAAGGCAAAAAATCTCCCTTTCCGGCATCGTTCGAAGTGCAAATAGCTCCACCGGCATCCAAGCCATCGGCATTAGCGGTGACCGCTAATAGCAGTCACCTCTAATAGCGGTAACCGCTATTAGCGGTCACCGCTAATAAGCGGAACCGGAAGTAGCGTCATCGCACAGGAACGGGAAAGAGCATGGCGGCCATCTTTAAAAACACAATCCATAGCCATCCACCACAACCAGGAGCCATCTGACCCCCAGAACTCTACCACACCTCCACTACTACCTGCTGCATCTCACCATGCAGAAAGCTGTTAAAAAAAGCACAGATCGCCTGCTCAAGGAGCACTTCTCCCGAGAGGAGTTGACCATGCTGGCGGAGACGCTGCAGGAACATGCAGATGTTGTCTTCTCCTCCAACTTATCCCTCCCTGCAGTGCAGCGCAAGAAACAGATATGGGCAGAGGTTGCCCAGAAAGTAAGTGCCGTTGGCACCACACCCCGCACTCCCAAAGATGTCTGTAAGCGCTGGGACGATCTGCGTTTACACGTGCGGAGCATCCTCTCTGCCAACCGCAACCTGGGGATGGCGACAGGCGGAGGTGCGGACTCCCCCATCAAGTTGCAACCGTGGGAGGAGATCTGCGCCACCACCATAGGGACGGAGGCAATTGAGGGAGTGGGGGACATGGAGCGAGGAGCCCCGTCATCGGCTGATGCAGGTAGGTGTCCCAAAAGAAACAATGCTAATACCAACACGATGATGTCCACCTGAACTGACAGTACAATGATGTAGAGCAGGGTCCACAAGACACATATATACAAGACTGCCTAGAGGCAGTGCACAGCATCAGCTTAGCCACATGCATAATGCACCCCATATGTGTTTCAACCCAGACGCTTCCATGCATCACCCACCCAAAAGCTAAGCAACCCGTATGTCACTCCCACAATGTTAATCAACTGCCATTCCACATGAATGCAGCCACCCCAATGCATGTCTGATGCCTGTAGACCCATCACTAACCCTCTCCCTCTATTGGTCCCCCACAGGCAGGCATTCAGACAGCGGTGACGAGGACACTAGGGAGGATGATGCCACACCACAAAAGAAGGCCGGGGCGAGGAGGGAGAGCACCTCCCCTCGACTTCAAGGGGTAGAGGCCAACCTGCACCACTGCGGAAGGGCAAGAAAACCCCAGAGGCCACAGCATCAATGTGCACTATGGCCCCCACAACAGCACCCACACCAGCCACCAGAACCCAGGAGCCAGTGGCAGAAGGCACTGCATCGGCTGCCAGCAGCACAGTGGGTGAGACAGCTGCCACAGCGGCTGTGTCGGACGATGAGGCAGATGTCCAGCTGCATGGCACAACTACTGCCACAGGCCCCCTGCATTCACCACAACTCTCCCCATGCAGCTTGCACAACAGCAGCATGCACGGGCTGTCTCCTGGTGATTCATGGCTCGCAAGTTCCAGCCCCACACCAACTGTGCATGAGGAACAAAGCATGTTGGAAACCCTTCAAACATCCACCACAGTTCCAACCAGCCAAGAGGGGATCAGGGCTATTCAGAAGTGCCAGGGGGAGCTGGCAGGGCTGTTCACACAGCATATATCGGAATGTGGCCGGGCAAGGGATGACATTAGGGAATGTGCTGCATCCCTGAAAACAGCAATCGAGACCACCTCAAAGGACATTTGCACCGAATTGGCAGCAGTGTGGCAGGTCCTCTCCGAAATGGTGGCAGCAATGCAGGCCATGCAACCACCACAGTTCCCAGACCAACCTGGGACATCTTCCAATGCAAGCTCAACCAGGACCAGCCCCGTGCGTAGGTCGGGCCGGAACCTACGCAGATCGGACAGGGGTGCACCTGGTGCTGGAAGAGAGGGGGGGCTGTAGGTACAGCCAGGCATTCTGGTGCCATGTGGACTAATGGTGCACGCTACTGCACACCATGTGTGGGGAAGTCAAGGGGGGAGGGGTGAAAGGGGAGGTGGGAGGGGGGAGAGGGTGTGTGGGGGAGTTGAGGGGGAGAGGGTGTGTGGGGTGGAGGGCTTGTGCACTTTGTTATATTTCTTTAATACACCTTTTGGGAAATCATAATTCACATGTGCGGACATTGCTTATTCTGTAAGTGTGCTTTATTGGTGAACAGTCTACAGTGTCCATTTCCCTGACACACCCAGTACCCTGAGTGTCACCTCCATGTCACACTCCCTGTTCATGTGTGCAAGAAACATTGGTTGATCAGAGTCTGACGCATGGCACGTCCCTCCTGTGCATCGCTGCCTCCCTGAAGTGCAGCCCCATCTCCACCCTTCTCATCCTCATCGTCAGGTGGTTGCAGTTCAGCGTCAGGGGGCAGAGGCACATTCCGTCTGATGCACATATTGTGTAGCATGACACATGCCATGACGATCTTGGCCACCTTCTCATGGCGGTACAGGAGTGCCCCACCAGACCTGCTGAGGCAGCGAAACCGTGCCTTGAAGAGGCCAAATGTCTGCTTAATCACCACACGGGTACGTGTATGCGCACAATTGTAGTCCTCCTCGTGCCTGTTCTGTGGGTTCCGGACTGGGGTAAGGAGCCACCTCTTCAAGGGATAGCCTGCATCACCTGCATGTGGGCAACAATGTATATGTGTAAGTCATCACATCATATGGGACCTGTATCAATGACACCATAGCATGCATTTATTTCCTGATTGCAACCACATTTCCATGCATGAATGGAGACACACGATGTGACTGCTATGTGTGTATTCCTCTTATGGACAGGTGTGCGTGCCATCGTCTAGTGGGTGCAGGGGGGGTCCTGTTCCTTGTGAGTGCTCATGCACTGTGTTAGTCCACGGGGGTTGTTTACATGATCTGGCTGATGTGCAGTCATTTGTATGCTTTCATCCTGTCACCGTTGATGTCAGCCTCATGATGATCTCACTATGCACAACAAATGGTGACATGCAGTTTTGTTGGACCTCTGTGTCAGTGTAGTGGTGTATTAATGTATTTGGCCCTCATGTGAATCCTTTGTACGCAGTGATGGGGGACAGTCCTTTCTGTTGATGGTATTTGGTGCTGTGTATTAGCCATACTAATTGCTTGTAGCTGCACTGTATTGCGGGGGATACGGTCTGATTGAGTACAGTGCACATGTAGATGGGTATGGTATGGTTGTGACACTGCATCATTTACATGGTAGGGCTGCTTACATCTTGCATTATGTGGTCAGGTGTCAGGTCCGGTATGGCCTGCTTTGGGGTATGAGCATGGTCCAATCTCTCAGGCACTCGCCTTCAGGTGAAGTATGCATCTCCCCCCCATCTCAGCCAGCTGAAGTATGCATCACTCCCCACCCATCTCAACCAGGTGAAGTATGCATCTCCCCCCCATCTCAGCCAGGTGAAGTATGCATCCCCCCATCTCAGCCAGGTGAAGTATGCATCCCCCCATCTCAGCCAGGTGAAGTATGCATCTCTCCTCCCCATCTCAGCCAGATGAAGTATGCATCTTCCCCACCACCCATCTCAGCCAGGTGAAGTATGCATCTCTCCCCCCCATCTCAGCCAGGTGAAGTATGCATCTCTCCCCACCCATCTCAACCAGGTGAAGTATGCATCTCTCCCCCCCCCATCTCAGCCAGGTGAAGTATGTATCTCTCCCCCAATCACCTACCCACATCGCATTTCCACGAGCCTAACATGCAACTCACGAGAAGCCAGGATCTCGACCCTGCATGTTGCTCCATGTAGCGTGTTATCGTGGAGTTTCGCATGACCATTGAATCATGGGTTGATCCGGGGAATCGGGCACAACAATGAGTGATGATCTTGTTTGAGTCACATACCATTTGCATGTTGATGGAGTGGTATAATTTACTGTTGCGGTACGCTACCTCCATGGCATGTGGGACAACCAATTCCACATGGGTGCAGTCGATGGCGCTAATGCTTTGGTGTCTGAGATCTCCTGGCCAGTCCGTGGTAAGTAAATGTGGTCGCCTGTGTGCTTCAGGAGGGCATCAAGCACTTGGTCCAGCGTACGTGAGAATAATGGTTGTGATATGCCATGCATGTGCCCCACTGTGTGCTGGTAGGTGCCTGTGGCCAAGAAGTGGAGCACAGACACTACCTTTAGTAGGGGTGGGACGGCGGTGCGTGTTTCAATCAGGCTGACAATGTCGTCATGTATCATGTCCACAATGGTGGTGATGGTGTCCCGGTCCAGACGGTACAGGGTGTGGATATGCTCAGGGCTTAGGTTGAATGGACTGGCTCTGATGCGAGGGATTGGGGGCTGCCTGAGTGGTGCCACTGGCTGCACTGGTGGGACATGCTGAGCCTGCCTCACCCTCCTTCTCCTCCTGTGACTCCTCTGTGCTGCCTGTTGTTGTTGTTGTTGTTGTTGTTGTTGCAGCAGTTCCACTGCAATCATGTCCTCCAGCCCCAGCATTGCTAGTAGTATTGGAATCATTTTGGTGTGTGACTGGGTGTGGGAAGGGCTGGGGTGTGCTCCTTTTGTGCTGGCCCAGTCTGTATTGCCTCCACCTGTGCTGATTGTGTGCAGCTGTGCCAGTTGGGAACACTACACATGGCCGTTTTACGGGTGGTCCGCGATGCCGGTATTTGCTCCATGCCGGTAAGGTACTTTTCGGGCTTCAGTAGGGCGTTATTTGCATGTCCGTCTGACTTGTGATGTTCCCCTGTTTACGCCATGCCGGTATTTCCGGCATGAAGGGTCGCGTGCCCGCCCTCCTGCCGCTATTAGCGGCACCGTTAATTGCGGTGCCGCTAATAGTAGGTTGGCGTAACATAATCGTGCGGAGCGGTAAGCAATGCCGGTAATCCTTTACCGGCATCGTTATTCACTTACCGCCCGGGTCGTAATGAGGCCCAACAACTCCAAAGAGGTCTGTCCATAGGGCCCCACAAGCTAATTATATCCCTCTATGCCGACGACGTGGTGCTCTACGTCCAAAACTCCAGCGAAAACCTGAATCCTGTCATGCGCGAAGTAATTAAATTTGGCGCTGTCTCCGGCCTGAAAATGAACCACACCAAATCGGTCATATTCCCCCTAACACCAAACACTAGATAATTCACTGATGATTATGAATTGAAGTGGGAGAGCTCCCACGTACGATACCTTGGGATCTTAATGTCCCAAAATTACCAAGATATATTCCGTGACAACTATGAAACGATATTGAAAACACTTCAAGAGAAAGTAAACAGATGGAAAACACTCCCACTTAATCTATGGGAGGGGCTTCGTTGGTTAATATGGTGATTCTCCTCAAATGTCTTTATTTGTTCGCTAACATACCACTATTAGTACCACAATCCTTCCAGAGGAAAGTCAGGAGCCCAATACTGGAATTACTATGGGCAGGCAAACAGGCAAGGGTGGCCTACACGGCACTTATTCTACCAGTGTCCAGGGGTGGCCTAGCACTCCCTGACCTAGAACGATACTATTGGGCCGCCCAGGCACAATTCCTTAGCTATTGGTACTCTACACACTTCATCAGGCCACACGTTCAAATAGAACAAGCCCTGGCGTCACCTAACCTACTGAGAGCAGTTATCATTAGTCGGCTTTCAGTGCCTCACACCACACTGAACGTAGTTCCATCCACCTATGCGGTCTGCAAAAAAATAGCTCAGAAATACAACATTCAGACCAGATTCTCCCCTCTTCTACCTGTTAAATTTATACCATGGATACCCCTAACTGCAAAAAATGTTTTCCACCAATGGGTTGATAAACTACACGTAAGCACACTGGGGATCTGTTCGATGAAGGAACCTTTATAACACCTCAGCAAGCCAGTGAGAGAGGTGGTGTCACTTCCCTAGACACATTTATATACTTTAGACTTCGTCACACTCTCCAAGCATTCTTCCCCTCATTTCCACAACAACCACCAACGTGGCAGCTACTACATAATGTGATCCAAGCGCAAGGTGAGGGCAGACTGGTGTCGATAATATACAAATCCCTTTTAGTCAATACCGTACCTGTAAACACACGAACGAAAACAAGATGGGAAAAATCCCTACGAGGCTCGATACCAGACGAGGAGTGGACGTACATTCTGCGGCAAACTCAAAAAGTAGCATTGAATTCGCACTTTAAGCAAATTCATTTTAATTACCTTCACCAAACGTATTACACTCCGGCTAAAAGCTGTGCACAACGACCAGAGTCGGCAGCATCGTGTGAAAGATGTGGTGTCCCAACAGCCGACTTCCTTCATCTAGCCTGGGACTGCCCCGCTATAGTCCCGTTCTGGACACAAGTCCTCCAAACAACAGTGGCGATAATCGGAGAAGAACTATAACCCATTCCTACAGTGGCATTACTTGGGATGACGAAACAGCTATTGCCCACAACAAGGAAACTAGCAAGCGTCCTACTGGTGCTAGCACGCAGGAGAATTGCCATGTCATGGGACCATGGCCCAGTTCAGACATTAGCAAATTGGCTAAAAGACGTGCTTCACTGTCAAGATGTGGAAACAGAGTTTATTAAGACATTACCCCCACACGCACGCCCTCCAGACATTTGGGGACCATATGTGGCGTATCTAATCTCTAATTCAGGTAACTCCTCTTCTTCAACCCCAACACCGCCAGACATTTGAGAGAGTGCCCACGCCTACGCAGTCCCGGAGAAAAGAACCTAGAATGAGACAACGTGAAGAGGAGATCACATACTAACCTGCTGCAGGGGGTTGGGTAGGAGGAGGGGAGGGGATCACAACGGTGCAATGTTGACATACCTGCTGTTGGGTAGTCTTGTTTGTAACTGTTTAAATTGAAATACCAAAAATAAAGTTTAAAAAAAAAACAATGAAACTGGTTGCGCAGTCCAGATTCTGAGACTAACAACTCTTTATTTTGCACATCTTTTCGCGCAGCCAAGAGAAAATCTAAAAGTAACACGGGATTTGCCCACCTCTCAATCTAGCTAATGGCTTTATAGCCACAGACCTTCTCTGCAGGCAGTTTGCTCAGAAAGCATCCAGCACTGTCTTTGGCCAAACACCACAGTGTCTCTCCTGGGTTCCCATGGCAAATCGCATGCGTCACACACAAAAAACTGCCTATGCTTCCGTAGATTAATTTTCAACCCAGTAAGCAGCATGACGTGTGAGCTGGGCTAAGTCTTGAGTCTGCTATTTCTAGGAAGTTGGGAAACGTTGTCACTGTCGCTGTAACCACGAGTCTCGAAACGTACAAAGGCGGTCTAGCAATGGCCTTACGAGGCTATACTTACCACAGAATAATGGCACTTAGGAAATGCGGCCGGACACGGCCAGTCACGCCGGATCCTGGGGTTGTACCTTTCTAGCCACTACTTGGCAGGAAGCATGTGTAAGTGTGGTCCCGCCACAGAAACGGCGCCCATAAATCCTGGGAAGATACATACAAGGAAGACAACTGTACAACTCATTTACCTAGAAAGCACAGACTTGTATTTACTGTGGGAAGGAACAGCCTGCGAGTACAGAGGTGTCCAAGAAAGTGTCCACAGCCATTGCTGCCTCTGCACCTTTTGACCACCATTGTTAATAATCCCAGGGAAGATATCTCCTGCTGTCCGAGAAAAAATGATACTCTTCATTTGATGTAACTTGAAGGATTAATGGAGAGAGGAGAAATGAAAAAGGACATCTTTCTGGATTAGGCTCGAGATGACCTTGTGGCATAGTGTGTTTAAAATGACAACCTCCCATAACTCTCCAAACCCTCCGTGTTTCCCTTTGCGAGAAAAGATTGAAGTGTCACCGAGTTTCTGATGAATAGAACACACCGTAAATGTTTATGTTCTTTCTCATTCTGTCTTCCGCACAAACCCATTGATTACACAGTTACTCTGGTGCTCAATTCTTGTGCTCGACCAGTTATCCCGGCTGCCTATAACCTGCATCACAGCTAAGCATGCATTCCTAAATGTTATTTTGTATTGGGTTGTATATGAAAAGCCACAAATGGTCGACTTTGGCAAGTTGGAGCGCACTGCTAGGATTCGAGCTTGCAAAGAGCAGGCTGACCTCACATTTGACGCAAACACTTAATTCATGAGCTTTCCTCGCAGACCAATGTAAGGGTCGAAACTATATTTCTTTTTATATAATCTTTTTGTATAGTAATCACTACAGGTTTGTTTTTGTGCAGTGGGGCTCCCATGCTTTTGTACATTTTGTAAAACTTGGGCTTTTACCCTAAGTCACTAAGGGCAATCCAGACAGACATGGACCCCTTGACCACTGTGGCGTAGAGAGGCTCTGCTTCCCCTCCCTGATGAGGTCCATCAATGCTGAAACACGTTTCTGGGGTTGCTGACATATCGAATACAAGATATTTGGCATGTTGGCTGACCTAAGGGATGCAAACTCTAAGACCCTGGGTTCGTGTTTACCAGTGACTTCAGACGACGTCTTGAAGAGACGAGGAAGCGCCTATCCCTGCAGAAGTCCAGCTTGCCATCTGTACTGAATTCAGGTAGCCAAAGGTCCTCGCACATGTAATTGGTCCAAAAATATGGTAAACTCTCTCGAAGAAGAAACCCCCCCCCTTTGATATTCCAGGCAGCACTAATTGAAGACTGGCGAAGGAGCAGGCAGCTGGAAGCTCTCCGGGAACGTATTAGGAAGCAGAGCCCTCGAAGAGTCAGGCAGCGAAGAAGAGGATCTAGGCAGGGATCGGGATATCAGAGAAACAAGGAAGAAGAAAAATGGATTGGGAGACAAAGAAAGGAATCACGGACTTAGGAATGTATTGCGCACAAGGGGAGGAACAGGAGCACCACGCCTAATAACACTAACTCATTATGACACAGGGGGCGCAGCCTTCGCTGCCCTACATGTAAGCACCATCTTGAAAGGCATCCTGGGTGCCGCCATTACAAAATAATCTAGACCGCTCAATACCGCTTCCCCAACAAAGTGTAACGAGAGCCCAGCCTGACCCCAATAACATGGAGCTAACACAAAACTAACAACAACGAAACACAAAATGTGTAAAGTTTATTGTTACATATTGTTAAGATTACAATTTACTTGTGTGTGCTAATTTTGTTCCCAGGATTGAAACCACTTTCCTTTTCAATTGCACAGCACCTAATAGCTTTATAGACCTGGGGTGGAGTCATTATCGCTAGGGGCAATGACCCTTCCCCAACGTATTTCCTTCCGCTTCACCTTGTGTAATAATTTGAGGGTGGCTCATTGCCCCACGATAAGGACCTCTTTCTCAGTCTATCGAGCTTAATAATATACCATAACGTATTAAACTTACCAATATATGTATGTTTCACTTGGTCACATATGACAGGTTATTTATCTAGTCAGATGGAACCAATCAAACATGTTTTTCTGCTGAGCATTTCTTTTTTTAACGAAGTTGAAACTAAACATTAATATTATTTCTTGTTTCATAGATTAATATTTCTGTAAGAAAAGCGAGTAGGTGTAGGTGTGATTGATTGACTCTCTCGGCCACCTTCTTCTCCAATGCATAAAAGGTAACAAAGTATTGTTCTCGGACAGCGCATTGAAGGTGACCATTCAAGGAGAGAGAGCACTCGACTTGAGCTGGCACTGCCTAAAACAAGGGAACATAATTCTAGTGTGGGGGCGAGAGGGGGGTGAGTGTGAGCTTCCTGGCGTTGTACTTAACTTGCTCTTCACCTCTGACAGACAGCCTTGGCATCAAAAGGCACAGTTCCTCTGTGGATCTATGTGTGTGCAATTTTGGCCTTTGATGGTCCACCCAGGAGTGCAAATACAGCCAGCCAAGACCATACTGGCCTGCATGGATTTAATACGGAAAACAACTCCCAGCCAGTGCAGATTGTGCAAGATTCGGGTAAAATGCTTGAGGCACAAAGATGATGACAACATTTGGACAGTAGCAATCTGCACCTGCTGGAGTTTTATGTCAGACGAAGCGAGAGTGCTGCATATAAAAAATGTCTGTAGTCAAGTTGCGTCAATATAAAATCACTGAAAAATTGTTCTAGATCTAGACGCCACCTCTAGGTCCAGCAGGCTTGGGACCTGCATATGAGCACAGCAATCCCACTCCGAGTGACAAAGCAAAGCAAAAGAGGTGGTGGTTGAAAGGTTTAGAAAATTAATCTTATCTTTGGTAACTGTCTGGAGACCCAAGCTACACCTCATTGATGAAACCCAATAAGGACACAACATATCTGGGGGTGCTTGTGGTTTCGAGCAGAAGGGATGGTGCAGAGCAGTTTGGGCTGATCTTCTCCTCCGGGGTGGAACCAGGCCTGATTTGCACGTGGTCTTTCCCCTGTCTGTAAAAGCTTGGCAGGCAAAGAACAATGTTCTGGAGGGTTGCCCAGAGCGATGGCAGAGGGTAAGATTCGTTCTAGACCTTGCAGTTTTCACCTCTTTTGATTTCTGCAGGTCATGCAAGAAATCCATAGAAGGAGTTAAGTTTTAGAAGCAGGACTTAAGCTATCAATTTTAAGTCTTGCTTGGACTGAAGGCTCAAGTTCAGGAATAATATGTGGCAAAGGTCTACACGGATGATCACAGCCTTCATTCATTGATTCAATGTAAGCCGCTGCAGTCTCTTGAGCAAGATCATCTATGGCGGTCGCCAAATGTAGATAGAAAAACATCTGTACCACCGTGAGCAGGATCAATTAGTTAATCAATCGACCAATCATCAGCAGGATTATCAGCTCAGGTTGCAATCGTATGGCTCTTTACACAGAACATTTTACAGTTTGCATGCCCTAACTGATATTGGTACTCACTTAAAGACCATGGAAGGAAAAAAAAAAAGGGCTTCATCAGGAGTTGGGCGGTAGCCCTTAAATGCAGCAGTCCCGCTATTACTGCTGCATTTCAGGACTGGGCAATCACAAGTTAGGCAGAAAGTTGGAGTTTTACCTCCAGTTTTTTGCTAGAGGTAAAAATCTCCACTTTCTGCCTGTTTTTGGCACTATTAGCACAGGGCTGACAGTGCCGAAAAACCCCATTGGGACCAATGGACCCAATGCAGAATGGGGCTTATCTGCCTTACCACTAACCAGGATCGGGAACAAATTGCGCCGGACCGAGTAGCGGTAACGCTAATTGCGTTGGCAGTATCACCGCGTTATTACCGCCGGGATACCAACAACCTCCTGATGAGGCCCTTAGTGTTGCAGGGATTCAAACCTACAATCTGATGGTCACACAAAGATCGCAGCAGCAAGCACTTAAACCACTGAGGTGTCTTGCCAGTTAATATGCCTTTGCCCTGCAGATTTAACTTTTTTACGCTGCCATTGTTTGGATCTGCGAGGCTTTCTGGCCACCATTTCTTTTTCTCCTAACTCCAATGTCCGACCAATAGCCAACGTTTGTGTTCTTTACCGAATAGTTAAATTAAGTTTTATAGACCCGATCTGAGGGCCGTTCCTAACATTATAGGTCCTATTAGTAATCCCTTCTCTGTTTAAATGCTGTTTTAGGCGGGGGGGGGGGGGGGGGGTGGATGGGAGAGGGGGTAGCTCAGGGGAAATGCAAGACAATGCAAAACAACACAGGTTCGAATCCCTGTCCCGTGCTTAGAGACTGTACTCCGGTATTAAGCATGTTATAAAAGATTAATTAATTAATTAGAATAGCAAAGAAGGGTAATAGGGGAAAAAAGAGCAATGTTTTTCTGTTACGGTATTATGTCTTTTCTGTTTTTTCTACTTTTGGGCAGCAGAGAGATCCTATTTTCTTGCCTCTTATTGCTATCTTCTAGAATTAACCATTCCACAACTTTGCAGCTTCACAGCAGATTGAAGAGGATGTGCATCATGGCAGCCCGAGGGAAGTGGCGGCTCAGAACAGCAGTGGTGTCGCTCAGGGAGAGACTTGCCCAATTCAGGCGATTTGCCTTGTTGGCCCATTTGTTTGTTTTTCCTTTTTCTTTGTAGGAGTGGACGATCATGGAGCCATTGTGTAATGGCAGCTGTCGCAGCGCGTCACTGTGATGCTTGTGACATTCTGCCAGCTATACCTTTTCACACATGATTGGCCAATCGCCATATCGAACGGCACCTTGGGGGTATAAATATCCCTTATGTCCACCCCACAGTTAGCTCTGATAAACTACAGAGAGGACTGAAGTCAGATCTATTGGGACGGAAGAACGGGGCACAATTTCATCAATATAAAAGAGACTTCATCCTCAGATACATGCACAAAATTGAATGTTTAAGGTCCACCAGTCGCCAAAGAAAAAGATTCACCAGTGATGCTTGAAGAAAGATGAATGGTGGAAGATGAATCTGCAATCATGAGGGCAACTGAAGATGATGAACTGAAGGATTGAAGTAGTTAGTTCAAGGTATTCATGAAACAATTATATCTTGGAAGACAATACCAATTTGCTGTGCAAATCAAAGATGCTTAGACAGATAAGCAGACACAAGCTTGAAAGTGACTCCACGTGGGGTGTAGTCGCAGTGCACGGAGAGCGAATACAACGTAGTCAGGTTGTATTCGTTCCTGCACCAGAAGTTTTGGATCCGTGGAAATTATGATGCTGAATTGTAAAGACAACACTCACACATGCTGCCTATGCAAAGTCTCTGTGACACATAACAATGTCAGGAGGAGAGAAAGAAACATATAATTGGTGAGAGTAGTTAATGCCCTACGGTCGGTGCGCGCGAAAGACCACGCGCTACGCTCTTTCACAATGGGCTGGTGCGCTGTGGCTTTGAGTGTTGGAAGTAACATGCAGAATTTGTAGCATGTATAAAATGAATCACCTTACCAACACATTCATTTTGTACTTTCATTTATGGAGCTGTATGAATATAGATATATTGCTGTATAACCCAACCCATACTAATACAAAATTAATCTTATATTTTGCTAATTTGTGGTCACATATGTATGCCCATGCATTTGTCCATCCATCCTTTCTATATTCCTAGCCATCCCTATTCTATTTGTATCTGTCTTTGTATTTATATTTGAGATAAAACATAGTGATTCGACAAAGAACAATGTAAAGAGACCACACATCAGCCTGAGCGTGTCATGGGTAGATGCTTTACAATCCTCAAGCATGGTTAATGGGGAACTGACAGGAGTCTGGTGCTGGAGGGAGAAAACTGGCAACAACATATTGGGGGAGGCAGCAGTCAAACACGGATAACATGAATGACAATTTACAGTATTTACAATACTTACCATCCTAAAGTTTAGGTTAGAACGAAATTGGGGATATGATATGATCAAGGAGGAGGTCTGATGCCAATGTGTCTTTCAGGGTTCCTTTCAGAGCAAGCAGGTGCCATCCTAGGGTGATTCTGAACGCAGCCATTGAGGAGAGGTCAATAATGTCAGTGGGTAAGTAGTTCCAGTGGTGGACAGATGGGAGGGTGATATAGAAGATGGCACAGGGTGCATGTGGGATGCAGAGGTTGAGAAATTCCTTGGATCAAAGTCTGATGAGCAAGGGATTATCGGGGGTTTGTGTCAATCAGGTAAGTGGGAGTTAACATGTGGATGGATTTGAAGTCCACAAGAAGGCATTTGAGCAACGTTGCATGGGGCTACAACCTGTGTGTAGGCAGTGTGCAGAGGAGAGTGAGGATTGTGGGTGTTGAAGAGGTTGAAATTGACAAAATTGTGGTCTCCTCACGCGTGACTCAAATGTTGAAAACAAGGGCTATTAATTAAGATCCCGACAAAGATAATGGTGTACCTACACTCCCTTGAAAGTTCCAGAAGAGAGAACAGGCTGCAAGGTCAACTATAAAGAAGAAGTCTTGGCTTGGGGCCTGACCAATGAGAGATGATGGACTAATTGAGCAAGTGGGTAGATGTCTGATGTTGCTTTCGGCACCTGAGTTTCACTTTGTTTACATGCTGCTAACAAACCGAAAGTCCAAGGTTGGGAGAGAATGCCAACCACTCAGAGGGTCTATGTAGCAACGTGCTATACAATGTCGCACATGCCACCCACTGCTGTTATTCTGCTATGATGTGTATTATATGTATTTAGAGGTGGTTCAAGGCGTCCCTACCAGATAAGGGGCATCAAGTGATACTACTGATACTTATATGATATATAGGTGTATATGTTCCCTTAACTAAGAATTGTTGTTCACCAGATTGCCATATTCTTTGGGTGTGTCAGGTTATCTGGCTCTGAGATCATTATGGGTAATTCCATCTAGCACATGAGCGGCTTCAAGGTGCTACAGCACCCTTGCGTTTAGCGCTTTATAGAATATGGCCGATTGTGACAGAAAATCTGGATATGCATATTGAGAAATGATATGGTTTTAGTGCTGGCTTTATGATCATTGGAACATTATGAGTACTCAAATTTTAAGTTTTATAATGCACTTATTGAATACCTATTTATGACTTGTTTGTTCTATGAATTGGCGATGAAATACGTATTTTACTGTAACACATTAATAATGAATGTATAAACTATCTATGTTGCCAGATATCTGCATTCATGACCTTTCTGCTACTGGTCCTTTTCTAGTTACTGTACTGCATTCTGACACCCATTTGGGACTGTTCTGGGGTATATAGAGCTATGTAAAATAATAGCCTGCTGGAGCCTAAAGTCACTTTGAAAGAGTACAGAGGTGGTCCGATAAAACACGAGACACAAAAGACATGTTTTACATTATTTTAAAGTGGTGGAGTTGTTGGGATAAACACCTTTGGGGTGGGGTGTTCCTTCTGGCCACTGTTTCTCCCTAATTCCAGGTTATCAGGATGCAGGTGTTCTGTCTCAGCTGCAAGGTCTCCTGGACTGAGGATGAGGCCTCGAATAAGTGGGGATTTGACTCCCTCCCTGAACTGCCTCCAGGCAGCTCACGACTTTGGCAACAAGGCTCTGGCAGGCGGACTTTCCTGGACTGCTGAGTCCCTGCTCTGCCTTGTGGTGGAATATGGTATCTGACATTGACACAATAGCCAGATTTCAAGCCCGGGGTGAGGGGAGCAGGGGAAAATTATATAGGTTATAGGTATAGGGGCTGTGGCATTAGTGGTTAGCAGAAATATCACATGCATTGTAGAACAATTTAGCTTCAGACAATGCAGGGCGATCCAATGAAGAACATCAGAGAGACAGCTGGTGACGCAAGAGCATACTTCTGGGGTAAAGGAGGGGACAGACTTGAAGATCTGCATGTCACCAGTAAAGAGATGATAACTGAAAGGCAGAGGTTATTTTTCAAGCAAGGAACTGTACAATGTGAACAGTAGTGGACCAACGATTGACCATTGGGGGACACCCCAGGGTTTGGGTGGCAAAGGTGGTGGCAGAGTTCCATGAGAAGCAGCAGTCAGAGGGGTAGGAGGTGATCCAAGCAAGGCGTAGAGACTGTAGGGGGTATCTGTACTTCTACTCTCTATATGGCAGAGTAGAGGCACAGAGCACCCCAGCCAAGCTTCTCTATTTGGTAATGTTGATGAGCAATCAAGGATTAAGCTCTTAGGAGGTGATGCAGGCTGGTTCTTAAGTACAGTTAGTCCCCAAGCACCCACAAAGGAATGTCTACACACTATGTTAGTGATAACACTGTTCTTAATATAAATAAGGCTTTGATTATGTATACATGCAATAACACACTGTGTGCTCAGGCAATTCTAATATGATAAATATATACAGTTTCTATGTGGTACAACAATTACTTCTTTGATTCCATTAAAATGCTTCAATTGCAGGCAGTTTCAAATGGCATACAAATCAATAGCAACAGGTACCAACATAGACTTTGGAAGGAAAACAACGGGTTAAACAATTGGCAGAATACTGGGCCCCTACCACCATGCACAGTTCTGTGTGAGGATCCCCCCACCTGGGCAACCTGTAAATAAAGATATAAAAACAAGCCCGGCATATCTATTGCTTATAAAAGTCTGATTTACTTCTATAAAGTTCTACCACCCCGATGTACCTGGTTTAGCAGAATTCGACATCGGGTCGTCAACGGATCCTTCTTGAGTGAACTCCCTTTAGGGCAGGAGCCACAGATTGTCGAGATCCCTCGAACAAAAGGTGAATGATGGCGTCGAGGCAGCAGCTTCGGTCCTGGCGGTGCTCGTCGACGATTGGTCGTGGATGTCCTGCGAAGATGAGGCATGTGTTTCACCTCGATGATGATAGTTCATTGCTACAAAGATTCACTGAAGCATTTTGGCCCAGCAAGGGCATTGGGTCATCAGCGTCTTTGTGGTCATCGGGTGGCGGGAAACTCACCAGCGGATTCTCCTCGTTTTGTCGGCGACCTTGACTTTCTTTGGCAGGACAAAGCGGTCGACAGTGTTGAGCAAGGCAGTCCTTGATTCAAAATGTTCTTAGGCAATGGAGCATTGCGGCTCTGATCAACAATGATCTTCGTCGACGGTGATGGACTTCAATGTCCAGGCACTTCGCTTTGTGATTCCGTGGCGGTCCCCATCTCCGGTCGGCAGCCTTTCGAGGACTGACTTCCAGGGCACTTTGGTGAAGGTTAGCTGCTGCACGATGGTACCTCATAGCTTGGGAAGAGGTTTCCTAGTCAGACCCTTTCTTGGATCAGTTCTTTAAGGCACAGCAGCTTTCATATTGTGTCGAAGGGAACAGCGGTCCGCCTTCTTCTTCCGGCTCTGCTTCGAGAGTAAGCATCAAGTTTCAACCTCAGCTTCTGAATGATTTCTATCAGTGAGAGGTCCCCAGATATACTGTTTGGTCTCTCATTTACTCTGCTGGGACACTTTCAGGCAACCAATCTTTCAGAAGTGTATTCATGCAGGTAGGCAGCCAATCAGGCTCACAGTGCATTCAGGCCATTCTCCTCCCTTCAGACACTCACAACAAGGAATGTGTATTGGGACAAGTACCCAGCCATTCAGCACTCCACACTTCAGTCATACCAGTTTCGGGCTGGGCTGTCTCAGTCTTTGTGTCACATACCAGAAACCAGACACCCATAATATGAAATGCATATTGGTCACACATTCCATTCACCAAGGTCCAGCCCCAATGGTGTACCCACAACATACAGTCACTGAGAAGCCTCCAGCCAGTCTGGCCCGGACTTCCCCACAATACCACATATGAAACTTCCACCCAACAGCCAGTCAGTGGAAGGGAAAGAGTTAGGGCTTCCCAGGACTTTGGGAAAACAAGGTGACAGGCAATAGAACGCAAGAGGCCCCAGGGGCCATCTTGTCTCCTATCAGGAATCAACTGATTCCAATGGAAGGGCCTTGGTATCCCAAAATGGAGGATACTAAGAGCACCTGTCAAATTCAGCATGGAACTGCCACCAGCCCATACCCTGCTCTGTGGGCCACACATGGGTGCCCAAAAACATACACTAGGGGTACAGGGTTGTACCTCCACCCATGGGTGCCATAATGGTATCCAAATGGTCTGTTCACCAAAGCAAAAAGAGGATGAGCTGCAGTGCCAGGAGTCTCACATGGACTCCTGGGCAGAAAATAACACATAACACACATGATAAAACAACTACAGGACAAGGACATGGACGCCCTGTCCCTCCAATGCATTTCCAGCATCACACAAGGGCATTGGGCCTCATTACGAGGTTGGAGGTAGCCTTGCCGGTAAGAGCGGCAAGGCTACCTCCGTACCGGCATGAAAGTCCAGCACCAGCGAATGGGCAATTACCGGGGTATTCCGACCCCGCCGGACCCAGTAGTTGCCCTTTTGGGGGTGCCGGTGCCGGTAGATCCCCATTCCCCTTTCAGCCCCATAGGGCTCAATGGGAATGGGGATGCCTGTAGCACCGGAACCGTTCATAGCAGTGATGTGGTTGAATAACATGCAAGCCAAGATCTATTAGTATTGGGGGTGTAGAGGATCAATTTGTTAGTTGTCTGGTTGTTTAGGTTGGCTGTTGTCTTTTTGAAGTAGTATAACTGTGGCCACTTCGAAGCATGCTAGGAAGATCCTTGAGGAGGCACATTCAAAAGAGGGAAATGGTAGGGACAAGGCAGAGGTGACAGTCCTTAATTGTCTGATGGTCTGTGATGCAAAAGGGTCTGAAGGGACACCACATGGTGGGCACCAGTTTGGCTTAGACGATGGAGGAGAAGGTCGATATGGAGGCAAGGGTGCATGTAGGGATGGTTAAAAGAAGAGCATGAGAGATACAGAGCGAGTGCAAAACAGAGAGAGAAAAAATTAATGAATGAGAGAGAGAGGTTTTTAATCTCTCTGCCCCATATTTTAGAGATTTTGAAAGATATGCAAGAGACAAAGTTACCAGAAAGAAAGGAGGCAAAGGAGCCTGGGAGAGTGGAGGCTGAGCATAGAATTGAGGGTAAATGATAGCTTGATTGGGTGGGAGAGTAGGAAAGACTTGTGGTTGGTATAGTGGGTAGTCCTGTCTGAATACAGAGTACTGGAGAGAGCAAGAAGGGATTCTTCTATAAGGTTGAAGTAGAGCAAGACCGAGGTGCATGGCTGTACTCATTTGTTGGATAAATGTAGCGGTCCCTTTTTGCGGATGTGAGCGAAACGGAACACACAGGATTGTGGCTTTCAAAGGCAGAGTCTAGTGCTAAATTCTATTCCCGAAAGACCTGCCACAAGGAGATGGAGGGAGATACATCTATCTGTCCAGCTTTGTACTTATCCTCAACTGGTCCATCCTCGTGTTGCCCATGCATTCGTCTATCTTTCTGCCTGTCTGTATATCCATCCCTCGGTCTATTTATTCACATGCCTACATTAATTTATGTGAACTTATGGTAGCATTCTGTACATGAATTACTTCCTCCAAAATGTTTTCCTTGCCCAAGACGGTGCCAACTACTCTCTGAAATCATTCACACTGCACATTATGTTGCTGAAAACAATGGATTCAGACACTTAACATGCTCTTGGTACAGCCTAGCAAAAATTAAGCCAGCACATAATTGCAAAAACAAGAGTGGCGAAAAGACACGAAGAAGCTGCTGGTAACATTAAATTAGATTGCATTTAATTAAAAATATTTAAACAGAGAATCTCCAGAGGAAGATAACCTATTTTAAACATAAATTGGACACAGCTGGCATTCCAAGACACGCTATCCAACCACTGGTATCCATTGTGTGTCTTCTGCAGCCATTCCCTCAGGCCCTTCAAAGTGTACAATTTACATTTATCAGTGGAGCTGTACAATTTACTCTTGGTTCGCCTCACTTTAATTATTGTGAATAACTTAAATACGTTTTTTTCTACAGCCAACCCATTTTGAAGCAGTGCTTATGAGTTTTCTTTTCTGACCATACCCCCGGCTAGCCTTCTGTCAGTTTATTGAATCCCAGACTATTTCTCAAGAAAGTTAAGTACCTGCTTACAGAAATTGCTTCCTTTTCTTATCTTTCACTTGTTCAGAGCTGCATGGTACATAACATGGGATGGGAATGGTTGGTGAGAGGAACAGAGACTCTCCAGTGGTTTTGGCCTACAACAACCAGGATCTCTCACCATTGACTATGCTGGATAGGTCTGATGGGAGTTGTGGTCCAAAACATCTGGAGAGCCAAAGGTTGCAGACCTCTGCACTACGAGCACAGACCTCATTCCACTAAGGATCTCGACCCCCTCACGCCACACATAGATTCAAGGAGGGGAAAGCTCATGAATTACATACATCTTTCACATGCCTGGCTCTGCTATTTGATCAAGGGAATGTGGTTTATATGTGTTTTCATTGTAAACAGTTAGTTACTGTTGATAAATCATGTTTCTTTCGGAAATATAATTTCCATAAAACAATACTCGTTCATCAAACATACAAAACGTGCAAACATTCAAGTCTACAAAAGACTGTAACAATGAACATTTCAGCATTTTAATGTGTACTTAAACAAAGAAGACAACCACACCGTCACTCTTTCCTTTCAAGCAAAGCTTTATGTTTCTTTATAATATATTTAATCAGTACACTTCTCCCCTGTATTTTAGTTCTATGCGTATACATTACATATCTCAGCTCCAATATTTGGATTGAAAATGACTGTTATCTGCCCAATAGAGCGGTATTAGCCTCTATTCGCTTCCTTTGTTCGTGCCTTGAGAATTGCCTCTCTTGATTTCATCGATTGAAGGCTCGGTGTTCTGAAGTGCGACAAAAGACCATAAGGACTTTGCAGTCCCCGGGGCTTCTTCCCATACTTATTGCACTGAAGGCCTTCCAAAGGGGCAGTCTAATGTCTGATTCATAGCAGTGAATATGGATAAGTACCATTCCTTTGGTCACACAGAGTACAAACTAAAAGTGGATTCGCACATCTTGCCAGTATGCCATTTTAAGTTAAACAAAACAAACATGATTAAGTAAAAAAACAGGTTGAACAACACTATTGACAATAGTAGCCTATGGGACCATAGGCATAAACATGCTAAGTAATGATGTTAAATTGACATAGCAAAAGGCAAAGGCAGTTTTCAATGTACAACAGAACTGTGAGAGGGAATCTGCACGCAAGAGGGAAGTAGCACAGCTTTGCGCAAGCCATTGCGAACTTGGAAACATGCTGTGTCGCTACAAGTGATAGATTTCAGAATGCACACTTTAAACATCGATGTTAGCGATTCCCAAATCTAGCACCCAGAAAGAGTAAAGTTCGCAAAAAAGCACAAAAACTGTGGGACACCACCCCCAACTTTAACAAACAGGGCGTTATAACAAGGTGAAAGCCCTCTACACCATGGCAGACTGGCAGCTGAGAATACAACTAGACAGAATGGGGGGGTGAGGGTGCACTTGCTTTTTGAGCAGAGCGAGGAATATTCAGGGGACCCCGCAATGGATCATAGTCACATGTGAGGGTGTTGTGATGAGCATCCACAGTGAGCATGGATTGTGGAAAGATTGCAGCACCAATTTACATGGGGAAATGTGCATATGGCGTCAAATACAAATAAAAGGTTCAGTGTCATAGGCACGTGCTATTCTTTCAACAACCATGATGCCTACATGGTCCACCAGGGGGGATCCACTGGCACCTTTCCACCTATGTGGAAGGTGAGGACCGTCCCCTTAGTAAATATTAAAACCTAGAAACAATGATTAACCCATGTGCAGGGATATCATCCTGTGCAGATGGTCTTGTACTTGATCCTTGCAGCCAGGGGAGCCAGTGGAGGGATTTCAGTGCCAGAGAGATGCAAGGATAAGTCTGCAGTTCTGTTCTGGATGAGTTTGGAAGTAGGGAGATTGAGAAAAAGACTGTTACAGTGGTCAGGTCTAGAGAGAACCAGAGCTCTGGAGACAATGAGTCTCTGGGGGAAAGTGAGAAAAGGTAGGATACCTCGGAGGAGGTGCAGTTGGTATTGATATGATTCTTTGGATATATCCAAGATGTGTGAGGAGAAGGACAGAGCCCCAGGTTTTTTGCCTCACTGGTGAGTGAGGGTGCAGGGTCAAGGGAGGCTGGCCAGAGTGAATGTGGGAAAACGGGAGCCGGAGTCCTAATGAGAACAATCTCTGTCTCACAGCCATTAAGGCAGAGGTTGTTAGCTGCACACGATGACTGGATTGCAGACAGACAGTCATGAATGAGGGAGGAGGAAGAAGAAGGTAAGGGTAGCTTGAAGGAGAGCTGAGTGTCATCCGCATAACACTGAAAGTTGGAAGTGAAGGAAGAGATCAAGTGGGCCATGTAGATATTGAAGAACCAGGCGAATAGTTAGATCCCTGAGGGACCCCACAAGTAGAGAGAGTGATAGCGGAGAGAAAGCGCCTTCGTTCTAGCTGGGATGGACAGAAGGATAGTAACAGTCAAGATCTGAGAGCAGGTCTTCACAGGTGTTCAGGAGAGCAATTTACGTGCCTCTGGATGCTCTGAAGCCAGACTGATGATTGTGGAGACAACCAACAGATTCAGTGTGGGGAGTCATTTATGAGGTAACTTATGAGATAGCCAGTTTCTCTAGTAGTTTGCTCTGGAAAGGAGTGATGGAAATAGGTCGCTAGAAGGGTTAGCAGAAGGTTTTCTGAGAAGTGGGCACACCAGAGTGTGCTTGTGAGGGGAGGGGAAAACTCCAGAGGCGAAAGAGAGGATGCAGAGGTCCATCAAGGCTGGAGATAATGTGTCAATGTTGTCCTTGATAGTTTTGGAGGGGAATGGATCCACCTGTTTGGAGGAGGCTTTCATAGACCATAACTAGCCTAGTGACCTCCTCAGGTGTGATGGGGGAAAAGGCAGGAAAAGGGAGAGGGGGAAAAGCGTGAGAGGCCGAAGATGGCTAGGGGGATGTTGGTGCATGTATGGGTGAAGGAGTGAGAGAGGAAAGGATGTCTAAGATTTTGTCAGTGAAATGTGCTGCCAATGCCGAGCAGAGGGCCTGGGTGGGTGCAGTGTAAGATCAGGCTGCAGAAGGGATTGCCAATTCTTTGCAGACTTTGAAAGGTTTGGCAGTGTTGTTAGATGCCGCAGAGATGCAGGCTTGAATATGGACTCTTTTCTTGGACAGAATGCAGAGTCTATATTGCCTTTGGAGAAGGCGACAGGCCAGTTTGTCAGAGGGTGCACCTGAGGCCACCCATTTCCGTTCTGCTGCTCTACACTTGCGTTTGAGGGCAGCCAGATCGGAGTCATACAATGAAATGCATTTTTTGGGAGGCTTCATGCGCGCGCTAATGACAGGGGCAAGAATATCAAGAGTGTTGGAAATGGAGAGATGAAAGTTAGAGAGGGCTGTGTCAGGGTGGGAGCCAGCTGCAAGAGTAGGGGGCGGAGAGTAGGAGCATACAAAGGCAGCCACTGTCACTCTTTTCATGGGACGGGTGTCCTTGAAGACACGAGGCAGTGTGGGGAGTGCCAGTGCTAGAGGAGAAGAGAGCTTATGGTGGGAAGAGAGAAGAGAGTGATTGGTCCAGGAGAGTGTTGTAGTAATAGGGGTGGAGAGAGGGATGTCAGTGGAGATGAAAGCATCCAAGGTGTGGTCTGCAGCGTGAGCCAGCCCAGATGGTAGGATGGATAGGGAGAGGGAGTTGCAGAGTTTGCGGAAAGGTCCTGAAGAGTCTGGGGAGTCCAGATGGATGTTAAGATCCCCCAGCAGGACGAGTTGTGAGGAGGTGGGGAGGAGAGAGGCGGCCAGGTCCGCCCATTCTGGCCTGGAGGCCTATAGAGGGTGGCCAAAGTAACAGAGGACACTGGGAAGAGAGCGAGCCTGCAGACCAGACATTCAAACGAGGAGTAGGCCTGAGTGGGAATGATGGAGACAGGGATTCACTCTGGATAGATCAGTGCTATTCCCCCTCCTGGTCTTTTTGTCCTGGGCTCAGAAAGGATCTTGTAGCCTTCAGGGAGAAGTGTATCAAAACTCGTGACAAAGCTGTCCTTTACCCGTGTCTCAGTGAGGGTCAGAACATCAAGTCCAAGAGTTCAAGGAGGTGGCAGATGTCAGAGGAGTGCTTGACAGCAGAGTGAGAGTTACGAGAGGGCAATATGGAGAAGATTGTCACTTTGAGAGACTCACGGGGGGAGTACATGGGACAGCTGTCCCTACCGCAAGCGGCGAGAGTGCCTGGGAGTTGGAAGTAGGAGAATGTAGAGTAGTGCATGTGCAGGTGGGAGCAGAAGGGGCAAGGGTGCCCTTAAAGAGGAGGGTGAAAAATTGATAAGGCGCAGAATATCTCATCAAAGAGGAGTATGTTGGGTTGAGGACCCTGTACCAGGACAGTACCATTCAGATAGACATTAATGATGACCCTGGAGGAGGAGAAGGAGGCAAGAAGGGCCTCCCAACAGGTACCACCATTGATGTGTGAGGAAGAGTAGGAAGAGAGCAGAGTGACCATATGAAGCGTCCATAGGCCAGCTTAAGGGACGAAAAAGAGGATGTTGGTAAGAGTTTCTCTGGTGGAAGCAATGACATAGGTGTCAGCAATAGGTAGGCCTGGGTTGGAGGCAAGGGTGTCCTTTTTGACTTTCCTCCTGCCAGATTTAGTGAGATGTGAAGGATGGGTGATGGAGAAGCAGTTGTGGAAGATAGGGGGGATAGAAAGTGCCTTAGTGGATTCAAGGTGGTGCACCTAACCTGGAAGGAACCCAATGAAAGTGGCAGTAATGGAGTTGGCACACACGGACACAAGGGTGTGGGAAGAGGAGGATGTGAGAGCAGAGGGATGGGGATGACAGACTCAAACAGAGGGCAGTGAGTACCAGGCAATGTAAAAGTGTGCACACAGCTAAATTCAGTTTTAGGTTAGGAACGGTAGTGCAATGCAGGATGAGCACACAGCTTGATTTGATTTTGGGCTAAAGCAGAAAAACAGTGATGGAAGTGCACACAGCTAAATTTGATTTTGGGCTGAATTTGATTTTGGGCTAAATTTGATTATGGGCTAAAGCAGAAAAACTGTGCTGGAAGTGCACACAGCTAAATTTGAGTTTGCGCCAAAGCAGAAAAACAGTGACGGAAGTGCACAGAGATAATTTCGAGTTTGGGCTAAAGCAGGAAAAACAATGTTGGAAGTGCACACAGTTAAATTTGTGTTTGGGCCAAAGGAGAAAAACAGCGCTGAAAGTGCACGCAGCTACATTTGATTTTATCTAAAGCAGAAGAAGCAATGTTGGAAGAGCACACAGCTAAATTTTATTTTGGGCTAAAGCAGAAAAAACAATGTTGGAAGTGCACACAGCTAAATTTGAGTTTAGGCTAATACAGCCAAATTCGATTTTTAAATGGGTGCAGCAAATTGTGCAAAGCAGATGGAACACAACGAATGCTAAAACAGACACATTACATTTTTTTAAAGGAGGCAGCAATCTGTACAAAGCAGATGGAGCACAAGCAATGCTAAACAGCAAATTTGATTTTCGTCTAAGGCAGAAATATAATGTTGGAAGTGCACACAGCTAAATTTGATTTGAGATAAAGCAGAAAAAACAATGTTGGAAGTGCACACAGCTTTGAGTTTGGGCTAATAGAGGGGGCAGCAAACTGGGCAAAACAGATGGAACACAAGAAATGCCAAAACAGCCAAATTCGATTTTTAAATGGAGGCAGCAAACTGCAAAGCAGATAGAACACAAGCAATGCTAAAACAGCTAATTTGATTTTGGGCTAAGGCAGATAAACAGTGATGGAAGTGCACACAGCTACATTTGATTTTGGGCTAAAGCAGAAAATATAATGTTGGAAGTGCACACAGCTAAATTTGAGTTTGGGTTAATATAGGGAGCAGCAAACTGTGCAAAGCAGATGGAACACAAGGAAATGCTAAAACAGCACTCGATGTCCTTTTAAAAAATAATAATAATTGGGCTAGCAAACTGAGCCATATACTCTATCTACATTAGATTTAAAATACAGAAAGTGATATACAATTTTAAAAATGAAAATGTATATACTAATTGCACTTGCACTGATGCATAATTTCTGTGATACCAAACCAATCCTTATATTTATTGTGTGGGAGATACATCTACGTGCATGTTAGGTGGCAGGAAGTCATCAGTACATAAGCAGCAGTATTTTGGGGTGGAGTTGTCACTTTGGTGCAGCGTGCTGTCCATTGTGGTGAGGGGGAGCCTTTACTCAGTAAGCTGTGGATGTCCTTCTGTTGTCAACTGTGCAGAGTTGCATTTCCCAGCACTCAGGAAAGGGTTCACTCTTCACTCCCTCCACATCAGCCGAATAGAATGATTGTTAACCTGGCTCAGATTTTAGTAATAGTGTTTGCATGCTTATTTAGAAACCACAGACTTACGTCCCCCAGTAGGGCGACGTGGCGATAAGAAACATTGGAGGTCAGCAAGAACTGTAATGATGAGAGCTCCTCACATCTGTCGAGTGCGGTGGAGTGGTGTGATCTGCAGTCATGCCTTTACCACCAGCATGCCTCAAAATGCCAGTGCAAGTCCTTGCCCTCTTCTGCATTATTGTAAATGAGCAAAGTGTCAGGGGCTCTCAGCCGCCCACCTTGCCTCTTTCCCATGGAGTAGGGATTTACTGTGTGATCTTGCCAGCACTGGAAAAATTATTACATCTGTGAAAAAACAACACTTGTAGATTATTTAGAAAAAATAAATAAGTGGTTTGTCCCCATATCTAAAATGCAATAGCATACTCCCTCTCACTTTTCTAACTCCATGAAAGCTAGCTCTCTCAGTCTTTCCTTTGTTTCCATACTTCTACCTCAGCACTTCGCTTTAAGGACTGTGAGAAGCCAGGGTCTTTAATAGCAATCTAAAGCTTCTAAGGGGACACCTGAGAATAGAATACTGAGCGTAGTGATCGCCTGGCCCTCGCCTGGGGAGATTTGAATGGAGCATTGCCTGCCTGCGATCCATTCCAAAAAAATGAGAATTTGCTTCATGTTTCAATTTGAATAAAAACCAATTCTGAAAAATAAATTGCCTTTGGGAGTTTATGTCAGAAGCTTATAGATAATGCTGGCTGCAGCTCTGAGAGCGGATGGCATTTTCTTGTTTGCACATAAATACATTAGACCATCTTCTGCAGGGTCAGGAAGCATATTTATAAAAAATGACAAGATGCATTAACACAAAACAAACTTTGCGGGCTGCTGGGCACTGCCCTATGGTAGCCATGGTGCACAAAGGTACATGAAATAAGTAGCTCTCACAACAGCAAGGTTTAAACTCTGTGATGCATGGGGACTTTTCATTAGGAGGGGATTATATTTTATTGCCTACGTGCTCACAGTTGGAGTTTAGATTTTGCAGACCTCTGGCAAGTTTTGCTCCAGCACACCTCAGCAAAGGCATTGAGCAGCTAGATTTGGAATATTTGGCGTGCTATTGTCTCTTAGGTTTTCACTGGGTTATTCTAGTGAATGACAGGGCAATCTTTATTCACAACCCTTGTCGTCACTCATATTGATGAACAAATACTGGCGCTTCTAATGATCATCAATAACGCCACAGAGCGACATGCGGGGTGTTCGGGCGGTGGGGGGGGGGGGCGCTATAAGCAGGCAGAGTGAGATCTTTTATCAGTGCAGCCTTTTTCTGTTACCCATCCCCGGGATAATATGGAAAGGTGTCCCCAGTACAGAGGTTACCCAGAGTGAAACAGGATAGGAGATGCAGCGTGCCACCAGGTATATACCCCTGAGCTCATTGAGTGGGGCAATGTGCCTCAGCCTACTCCTAATAGGGACACTATAGTAAATCCCCTAACCATAACATGTGCTCTGTACATTGATACCATGTGGCATTTGCATTTATACATATTGACACAAGAAAAATATCAATCGAGCAATGCATTTATATATTTTTTTATTGTTCATTTATAACGCACTTAATACCAGCCAGTGGTTTCCAAGTGAGGGATCAGGATTCAAACCTGTGTTGCACCACGTTGCCTTACTTCCAAGGCAAACATGTTGCACCTGAGCTATCTTTCCTCTCCATATAAAAGGTAGTGCATTCTAATCACTTCATACGTATAAGTGCCTGGGTGGTAACGGCCCGCGGCCAGAGTCAATAGGCCTTTGCAAAGTCAGGGCTCGGAACCGAGGAACTTGTGAATGTTGCTGTTATCACCCTGGGTTTAAGGAACGGGATGCTAATAGTTTTGGCGCTGGGTCTGGCCTCCCTCTGGCCTCCCTTGCTGCGTGCGCCACACGTGCAATAACACACGTACACGGAGATGCGCTCAACACTTTATTGAAATCCTACATCACTCTGCACAACCCTCCTCCCACCATCCGTCACATCCAGTTCCCCCAACGTCACTTCCCTTACCAGGACCCACACCCCCCATAACGCGGCCGACGTCAACGTGACAAATAGCAATTTATCCTTGAAACTATGGGTCGTACTCGTACTAACCTAACATGGTCACCAAGGAAATGCAAGGAAGGCTCTGATCAGAGCCCTTTTTTCATTTTCATTGCGGCCGCGGACATGAGAGGAGCTGTGCAGTGGTGCTGCGGCTCTGCATCCTCTGCAAGTAGGTGGGACGGGTGGGAGGGATCCGAGCAGTAGAAAAGAGAAGCATGGATGGAGAGGGGAGGGAGGGAAAATGACAGGGCAGGTGCTAGCAGCTTTCTGCACGCTAGGAACACAAGCATACCGTTAGGTTCAGCCTGGGTTCTGAGCAACCCAAATGGCTACAGTGACCGCCCCTGCTGCTAATTGCAGTTATGAACTATAACAGTGTTAGCGGTCTCCGATAGGCCGCCTCCGTGAGCCCCCCACCCCCTGTGGTAATGAGACACAGAGACGGAGATGTTGTCGGTGTGGGCTCCCCGGTGAACTGACGTCACCAGGAGCCGCCCCGTTTATTTAAACTAGCACGCGACGGAGTTGACGTCACTCCGTCGCGTGCGTACCCTTAAAGGGGCACCGCCACACTCCTCCTTTTCCATAACAACAAATTGGAAATAGGAGTACTTAACTAGCACACATCTATGACACATATCACTCTATAAGTTTCAACAAAACCCCCATTTATTGACAGCCACCCCGGATCCCCCGTGTGTACCTGTCATGGCCTGACCATTAGTCCCCGGTCAGCCTCCCAGCTCAGTCCATAACATAATCACTGAGACGGGCAGGTTTCCCACGCCCTGATCTCAGGGGGTACCTCCTGCCACCGTCCCTGGCAGGTGTTCCTGGACTGGGTCCGCCTCGAACCGGCGATTCCACTACGGCGCGTTCTCCCCCACCTTCATCCAGAGCGCCTTCACTTTCTCGGTTGTCCGGGTTGTCCACTCTGGGGTCACCAATCTTCCTGAAGAACGACGCATTCCTGGTTACCGATGAAGTTCCATCCGAGGCAGTCACCATTGACCCCTTGACCGCTACCACGTCCAGGGGGGCGGGTTCATACGTGAGAGACAGTTTTCCATGAGGGTGACGATTTCTTACCAGCACCTCATCCCCCAACGCGATGTGTGGGGGTCTGAGCCCCCTCCGGATGTTCTCCATCTGTGTCCTGACCTGTCTGTCCTCTTCCACCTGCTCATTGTCGATGACGGCGGGGTCTCTGTCCCCCACCTCCGGTATGACATCCCTCGGGCACCGCTGGAATAATGCTTCTGCCGGAGCCACCCCCGTAGACGAATGAGGGGTGGTGCGGTACCCTCGTAGGAATACGTACAGAGCCCTCTGCAAACACTCCCCTTTTCCATGGGCAATGCGGAACACCTTGTTGAGGGTGCGCATCATTCGCTCGGCCTCCCCGTTGGCGCGGGGCCACAGCGTGGTGACCCGCCGGTGTTGAATTCCATACTCTTTCATGAGCTCTGCGAAACTCTCCCCCTGGAATGGGGCTCCGTTGTCCGAGCACAGCACAGAGGGGAGGCCATGAGTGGCAAAGATCTTCTCCAGCGCCACCACCACGTTCTCAAACGCCACTGAGTCTATAAACTCAACTTCCGGGTACCTCGACCACTCGTCTACCACCACTAGAAAATGCGTGCCTCTGGATGTAGACCCAGAGTCGGCGTGCAGCACTTCCCATGGTCGAGTCCCGCGGGGCATTGCTTCAATGGACGGTTCCTTCTGGGCCGGGGCCGCCGCCTGACACCACACACAAGAGGCCACGAACTCCTCCACCTTCCGCTCCAACTCAGGAAACCACACCTTCTGACGGAGGCGAGCTTTCGTTTTGGGGGCCCCTTGATGACCTTGGTGCGCCAGCGCGATGACCTGTGCCACTTTGGCCTGGGGCACTACGATCCTTTCCCCTCTTAGCAGTAGCCCCGACTCGGAGAATGTTAGTTCCTCTCTCACTCTCCACAACTGCTCGAGAGTGACCCTGGCCTCACATGTTCTTCGCTCCACCGCCTCCAGCACTGTCTTCCAGGCACCTTTCTGCATGGCCTCCTTCAGGATGGAGAAACACTCGTCGCTTTTCGAAGCCGCCTCAAGTTCCTCCACCTGCATGGAGTTTGGTGTTGCAGTCTCTATGACCAGGCAGACGTGTTCGTCGGCCTCCTCCGCCGACGCCGACACCTGCGAGTCGTTCCTGGGGTGTCGAGATAGGTAGTCCGCCGCATTGTTGGCACCGGGACGGTAGATCAATGACACCCCATACTCCAGCAGGGCGAGCATCCAACGCTCAATCCTCACTGGCGGGCGAGATGACGAGCCCGCCATGATCGGCAACAGCGGCTTGTGGTCAGTGACTACGGTCACTGGACGCCCCAGAATGTAGAGGCGGAAATGCCGACAGCCCCACAGCACCGCCAGGGCCTCCCTCTCGATTTGAGAGTAACGTTGCTCAGTGTCAGACAGGGCCTTGCTGGCGTATGCTATTGGCCGGACCTCCTGGTCTTTTCCCACTTGCGTGAGCACTGCCCCTAGCCCATATGGGCTGGCGTCCACCACGATCTCCGTCTGCAGGCTCGGGTCAAAGAATGCCATGGTGTCATGCGCCGCTAACGCCCCTCGAATATCGTCAAACGCCGCCTGTTCCAAAGGGCCCCACTGCCAGGTGGTGTCCTTCTTGGTGAGCGACCTCAGGGGCTCAGAGCGGGATGCGAGATTTCTGATGAAACGGCCGCAGTAAGTAACCATCCCCAGAAAACTCCTCACCTCCGCGACATTTTCGGGCGGGCGCGCCTCCTTGATGTCTCTCACTTTGCGGGGATCTGGTGACACCCCATCCGCCTTGAATACGAACCCGAAGAATTCGATCTCCGTCTTCAGAAATTCGCACTTTTCCTTGTGTAAAGTGAGGCCCAGCAGCCGTAGCCGTTCAAGAGTCTTGGACAGGCGTGAAAGATGCTCCGTTTCCGATTTGGCGTACACTAGGATATCATCGCTGATATTAAGGACGCCCTCCAGATCCGCCAGTGCACCTCTTATTATGTTTTGAAAAACCTCCGCTGCCGAGGACACCCCAAAGCTTAGTCTTTTATATCGATAGAGACCCCGGTGTGTGGTAAAGGTAGTAATGTATCTGGACTCGGGGTGCAAGACCACCTGATGATAGCCCGATCTCAGGTCGAGCTTAGAGAAGAACCTTGCACCCTGCAGCTCCGCAATAATGTCATCGATGGTGGGGGTAAGGTGTCGCTCCCTCTTTATGGCCTTATTGGGCAGCCGCATGTCCACACAAATCCTCACAGCATCGGGTTGCTTGGGCTTGCGGGCGATGACAATGGGGGACACCCAGGGGGTGGGTCCTTCAACCTTTTCGATTATGTCCAACCCCACGAGGTTGTCAAGTTCACGATCCACCAGATCCCTGAGATGGAAAGGGACCCGTCGGTGCTTCAGCGCCACTGGTTGTATAGATTCATCGATATGGAGCCGGACCGGCTCACCCACCAGCTGTCCAATGCCCTCAAACAGGGATCCATGTTTGGCCAGGAGGACCTGGATGTCCTCTAAGTATACTGCGTATGCGAACGTGACAATACCCAGTGCCTCCGCCGCAGCACAGCAGAGCAGGGTGTTGTCGCTCACCGGTGTAACGTAGAATCGAGCCCGTATGTGTGAGTCCCCATACTGCACACGGGCCATGAATACACCGTCTAGAGGCAAAGGCCGGTCCCCGCCGAAGGTGAATATGCGTGCCCTCGGCGCAGCCAGCGCAGGCGGGGCCAGCATGGTCTTGTAATGCTGGCGGGCCATCACATTTACAGATGCGCCAGTGTCCACTAGCATCGGCACAGAGTCTCCATTAACCAACACGTTACACCTGGGTTGTCTTTTGGAGCGGGACCTGAGTGCGCTCACACTGGACACGAAAAACACGTTCTCCTCATCTTCGTCCTCCTCCTCCTCCTCCTCCTGAGGGGCTCCTTCGTCACCTTGGTCCACCTGGGCAACGTTGGAGGCCCTCTGGGGCCGGAAGAAGCCGGCTCGAACTGGTCCCCTCGGCACAATTTTGGGGGCGGCAGACTTACACATTCTGGCGAAATGGTCAGGGCCTCCGCATCTGCCACACTTGACTCCCATTGCCGGGCACTCCGCGGGGTGCGGGAGATCATAGCCACACTTCGGGCAGGAGACATTCGACCCCTGCGCGCGCTGGCTCTGATTGTTCATGGGACGCCTCAACCCGCGGCCTCTTCCGACCGCACAGATCTCTTCCACCTTGGCTGGGCGAATACCCGCTTCCATCCTGGTTGCCCGCAGTTCAGAGACCTCGTGGCACCTCCCCAGTTCTAGGATGCGAGGGAGGGTGATGCCCGGCTCTCGCAGGATCTGGCGTCTCAGTTTCCCAGAGCTGCACCCTTGAATGAGTTGGTTCCTAATCATGACCTCGGGGTCATTCCAGGCACACGGTGCTGCCAGACGCCGCAGCCGCCCAAAGAATACATCCAGAGTCTCATCATCTTTTTGGCGAGCCGTTCCCATAAGAAAACGTTCATAGTCCGCATTGGCCATTGGCAGAAAATGATTATGGAGTGCCTCCTTTGCCGCAGCAAACGACCCGTCCACCAGCTGCAGGGACATAAATACCTCATGCACCGCCGGACCAGCAGAGTACAGGAGGTTGGCCAGCTTGCCGTCGTCCGTTGTTTCCATTGTGGCCCTGAAGTACATCTCCAGCCTATCCATCCACATCTTCCACCTCTGTCCCAGGCCCGATGGAGCACCCGAGATATCAAACTCAGGCATTGGCTGTAGGGACCCCGGTGGTTTCGGCGGAGGGGCAGGTGGAAGCACAGGCGGTGCCGGAGCCACAACAGCCGGAGCAGCAGCAGCAGCATCCTGGTTCATGGTGGAAAGCGCACAGGCACCCCACAAGATTGGCAAGAAAGGGGCCGCAACTCACCACCAGCCGTGATTTTCGTGAAGGTGTCACTCCAGCCAGCATGCAGACAATGGTGTGTCCAAAATTGAGTAGAGGAAAAGATAGACTCCTATTGCAACAGCAGGCTCCCCCTGGAGTCTCCCTGCCTCTGCTCGACAATACTCGTGAAAATTGTCAAAATTTCCTCATGAAATTGACATGTGCTGTGTTCAGCGACCATCCGCCGCTGAAGTTTCCAAAAATTAAGTACGGATGGCTCACCGACGCTTCGTTATGAAGCCGTGAGTCTCCGAGGCCTATTCATCAAAATGGCCGCCAGCCGCGTGCGTCGCTTCCTTCTCTGCGGTCAGAGTTCGTCGCGCGCTCACATCCGATCATCTGCGCTGCGGCGGAACTCCCCCGCGTGTCCCAGGAAGCGATCCCGGTCTCGTCGCCACTGTTAGCGGTCTCCGATAGGCCGCCTCCGTGAGCCCCCCACCCCCTGTGGTAATGAGACACAGAGACGGAGATGTTGTCGGTGTGGGCTCCCCGGTGAACTGACGTCACCAGGAGCCGCCCCATTTATTTAAACTAGCACGCGACGGAGTTGACGTCACTCCGTCGCGTGCGTACCCTTAAAGGGGCACCGCCACAAACAGTACACCTTCCATGTCCTGCTTTCACCCTTTAATGTCCGGAACCGCTTGTTCAGACACTTACACCAACCCGGAACGTCACATGACCCAAGTCAGGACCCTGGAAATGCACTACAATAGTGCTGTAAATTGTTTTTTCTACTTCAATCTACAAGTGAGTGAACAATGCACATCACAGATGCAGTTTGCCACACAGTATGCAACGAGCAGCACATGTGGTAAACATTGAAAGATGGGCAACCTTTTTCCGTGAATAGTCTGTCCCTGCAGAATGTGCTTTTAAAATAGAAATCAAATTCTTGCTGTAATCCTGGGTTGATACAACCCAGAACAATCTCATTTAGAATAAATGGGGTTAATCTCTCACTCTGGAATTCTCAGATAACTGCTTAGAGATCAGTCTATGCCCAGTCAATGTACTCGACTCGGCATTTTCTCTATCTCTTAATTCTTCTCAGGCCGCCACTGGCAGTAGTACTTTTGCCCAGCCTCAACCTGGAATCTTGTTTCTTCAGTGTAGGAAACTTAGTGCTGAGTCAGGCACTGGTTCTAAATGCTCCTACTGAATCGTCTTCATATCTGGTTTTGATGTGTGGTTGACCTCAATGTCCACATGCTAGATATAATCCAGCGGTGCTGTGACCAAACTAACCTCTGCTTTGCAAGCTTTGTGCTTATGTCTCTGTGCACCATGACTTCTCTGCACTTTTGGCTTGTTCCTCGAAGGTTGTCACTAAACATCTATAGTGTCATCTGGCACCTGTCCCCTCTGAACATGGAACATGGAAATGTCTCTTTCAGATGGTAACTTGAAATCTTCAGGAAATGCTGTAGGACCATCTAACAGAGTGGACATATCATCCAGATGATGTCATCCTGAGAATGATGATCATAGAAAACAGATTACGGTACAGAGGTTGTTGGTGCAAAACCAGAAATTCCAGAGGTCTTGGGGTCTCTCTCAGGGGCCCAACAATCCTCTCCCTAGAATAATGGAGCACTCAGCCAAGGGCAAGTGAAAACTGTTGTTTATTACACAAAACTGACAGGGATCATACAATACAATCACGATTGTCCAGTACGTCTCCACTCCCCAAGGCGCACTCCCCAGTTTTGCGCTTCCCAAAAAATCTATCCCCCTAAAGATTAGGTGCTTGGAGTGATATCACCTATAGCTAGCCCATATAGAGGTTATTCTACTGGCCCTTGCATGTCAGGTGGCTGACCCGCTGCGTCCCCAAGAAACTATCTATTACATTGTTGTAGGGTCGTAGACTTACAATTGGCCCTTGCCCTTTGCCATCCACCTCTTGATTTCTGTCTCTTGATTGGTTAGATCTGGTCTCCCCAGGCCTGGGACCCAGTTTGGTTCCCAGCCCTCTGTGCACCTTTTCAAGGTGATGTGAAGTGACTATGTGTCCCAGTTGTATCTGGTAGTAGACCACCTTTGCCTATGAGAGTGCGCTTTCACATTGCAACACTTGTTTCACTTCTTGTCTGGGATGCTGAGAACGTCTCTTTTTCCCACCACAAGTAAATGCCAATTGTTTAGTTTGGCTGCATCACATGGTTATGGACCACAAAATTGAGGTCTTTGGGTCTGCATTTATGAGGATTTATTCTGTTTTCCTGCAGCTGGCCCCTTGGCATTTGGAGATTGGAATGTGACCGTTTATCTCTGACCTTGGCTGTGAGTTTGGTCTTCGTTTCGTGCAGTCTGAGCCTGCTTCCATTTGTCTGGTGTTATGTGTAATTTTCCTTAGACTTATAATGTGATTTCTACATGCTCGTACTGTGCTATGTTGCCTAAAGGTTACTCATACCTGGTACTACCGGGTTCCTTATATATTCCTATAGTTCGATAGAGTTAATTGAAATAAGCATCTGCAAGCTTGCTCAGGATCTCTTGTTGCCTTGTGTCTTAGTGTCACTGCACTTGGCTAATGAGAAAATTAATAAAAGCTTTCACAGTAGGCATATGCATCTGTTCTATGTGTACAGAACTGTGTAAGCATGTTCTTCGTGTATGCAAGCATGTGTTTGTGTAATGCTGTGCAGGGCTGCAGCGTCGGGCCAGTGTTTTCATTGCATTTAATCAATGCAGTCCATTATATTGTTCAGGTCCACGATCTCTGTCAGGTTCCCTGGATCTGGAAGGATATGCACAGGATATGGTTGGAATGGCTGTCTGAGAGGATACCTCTCTGTATACATGCCAGTCAGTGGTGCACTTGGGGTGTGTCCAAAAAATGATGAGTGACTTTGAGCGTTCTTGACTCGGTGGCCTGTCATGTGCATGGGGGTGAAGAGGGGCATTCCTGGGACCGTCTCTTCAGGTCCCCCCTCTGGTTGACCTGTCGCTCACTCCTCCATACGTTGTCACCTTCGTCCTTGGTAGCCATATTTTTATCACTCCTCCGAGATGTCCATAGTAATTTGCATGATCGTCAAAACTCCAGGTTCTATAACTGCGTTCTCCTTCTGGGTTGTACCATACTCACTTTGCCCCATAGATCTTGTTGACAAATTGGTTATCGAATATTACCATCTCAGTTGGGAACAGTGGACATTCCCTTATTCTTGTCCTCAGGTTATCTCTTTCTTCCACTATCTTGTCCATTCCTTCTTCCATATTCACATCCATTATCATCCTCATCCCTATTGGCATTGCGTAATGCAGATCTTTACCACACAAAGTCCCACTAGTACTAAATTGAGTGCCCATAGTAGTACTTTTAGTCTGTCAGCCAGCCATGACGACATCAAGGACCATAGGTACTATATCCAGCTTTGATCTTTTCCCATCACTCTGGCTTCTTCATCCATTTTGGCATGCATCTTAGAAAGTCACCTCACTGCTTCCATCAGATTGCCATTCTCTCCATCATTGGCAGGTACGAATATGCAACAGCAAATCCCAATTGTTGGCACAAACTCCTCTTTACATTGCTGTGTGAAGGTCTAGAACATATCTGTTCTCTATAGCCATCAACCTTAGTGCTCGGAGCTCTTCTTTTATTGTTTTGAAACCATTTACTGTAGAGTTTCTTGTCAGCATCAGCTCCCATCTGGTTATTTGCAGACATTTCGAGTTTGTATATGTCTGGACCTCTGTAACCACTGACACAAAAAACATTTCTGTCCTGCTGAATAACCTATATGTTCAGGTAGGGATGCTTCTGACTCTGATGAGAAATAGTTGTCTCTCTTTACTCACTTCCACGGACCGTTTCTTTCTACCCTTTTCCTCTAATTCCAGGGACCTTTTCTTTCTTGTGTTAGTATCCATCTTTGGGAAGTCATCTATCTTTATGTCCTTCTGGGGCACTACTAGTGATGACATATTGATGTGCACCAATGAGCAAACCCCTTTGCAGTTGGGTGGCAGCTTCTCTTATGGCTTGGACCCACACGCCCAATAATGATCCATCAGGACTGCTGTGCTGACGTTCATTGCTGGATGCTTTTCTGTGTACTGACATCCTATATTATCTCCAACTCAGACTGCATCTTCATTCTTGTAGCACAATGCTGGCTTCTTCAGAGGCATTATCGGCATCGGTCCAGCTTCATTGTCTACCCAGGTGAGCAGCTTTGCACTTGCATTCAAATTATGATTGTATACAGAACTGCCAGGCTCACAAAGATATGTTCTCTGTATAAGCCATATGCACAGAGATACCAGGAAAATGTGGTCAACCTTTTTTCGAAAGAAGCCGCGTCCAGACTTGGGCAGGGTTACCATGGCAACACCCGGTAAATACAATATGCAATGCACAGTTCGGCTTGGAAAGCAAAGCGAGGCTGCCTAATCACGGCAGAGCAGCAGCACGCCGATCGTGTCCTAGACGATACCACACACAACTTTTTGATTTGTCGAATAGGCTTTTGTAATAAGTTATAGAAACTGACGCAAGACACTCTATTACAGGCGATGTTTTTGATACACGGAAAACACGTCCGTTTTGAACATTACCCTGCAAGTCGCGCTACAAACCGAGGAGTTCCTCCATAGTTTATTAGAGGTAAGGAACTATAGGTTCCCATTAAATATTTCACTAAACAGCTATCTGTGAACAAACTAGTGATTACATATTATTCCTCTATGAAATGTAGGAATGATGAACACACCACAGAAATAAACACATGCAGCAGATGTCTTACCACTGTAGTTCTAAGGAAAGACATCCCTTTTTGGTAATCCTAATCAGACACATTTTGGAAATTCTAACCAGACACATTTTGTTAATACAATAACAAATGTGAGAAGTGGTGACGTGGTGTAATCTTCTTTACAGTGGTGCACCACTCCCTCTTCACTCCAGCACCACTTTTGACATACAGCCTGGCGCATTTGAGACTCTCTGTGCACAAATTTGGCAGCATGGTAAGTCTTTGTTTTCTCTAGCTACATACTGAGATACTTTAGAAGAAATAGTCTGGACATGGAACACTCACACTATGTTTTTTAATTATTTTAGATGCGTACTGCAGGCAGTGAGGAGTCACTTTCACCACTCACATCCTGATGAAGGCCTTCATAATTGAAGTAGATGAAATCTAACAGGCTGAAACCCTTGCGTGTCGACTGTATGTTTGTTTGTAATATGTGTCTAAAATGACAAGAAACTAGTGGTGCTTGATATGTTGTGTCACAGTGAACCCTTGACAATACAAGGTGGATCTGTTATAAATCACCAGATGTTTTTCAAAGTATGATTTGTTGAAATGGTAAACTGTATTGGTGTTAGGCTCATTTTTCACCTGACAGTATGTTATGTTATGTATTTTTGAATAATACACAATAACTAGGTGCAGAAATTGCTTTGAGTAGAACAATGGATTAATACTCGTTTGCCAGGGATGAAGGTGAATCCTAGAGGTATTCTCATGGCCAGAAGGGTCTCATGGGTGGGGAAGCAACCCAAATGGGCAAAGGGGGACTGTGTGGTGGTGTCTATGACTTCTCCAGCTATGCTCAACTACATAGTTTCCTCTATTAATCCCGAGTGGCGCTCCCGCCTCCCCCCTTCAGCTAACAGTGCCTCTTTCCCCCTAGGAGCATTCTACCACACAATCCCCCCAGTCCGACTACCGGACCAGCAACAAACTTCTGAACCCACGTATGCCTGTGGAGGGTACCAGCAGCCACAGTGGATTTGCGAAACCGTTTCCAGGCTCTGGGGGAAATAGAAGAATTGGACTGACCAGCTGCTATGGGGGAGGTGGTTCAGATCGCGGAAAGACCAGGAAGGGCAGGGGAATCTGGTCAAAATCTCCCTTTAGAGGAACTGGTCTCCCCCTCTTTGTTTTGTCTGTGCTGGAATATAGCCGGTGCTAAGTCTAAGCTTTCTCAGGGGGAGATAGCCGCTATCCTGAGGGAATATGATATTATATTCCTTCAGGAAACTTGGGCACTTTCCCCAATATGCTTTGATGGCTATGTTGCAGAGTGTGTCCCTGCGGAAAATGGAAAATGAGGGAGATAATTTGGTGGCCTGGCAATCTTGGTGAAGGCATCTCTAAGATTAACCTTAATGGGGAGAGAAACAAAAATCAGAATATACAATGTGTTTCTGCACGCCGTGCTAGGGGCCGTCCCCTATTTCTGGTTAATGTCTACAATAGCCACATACCACTAATCAGGGGTGGCCAGGGGCTCTGAGAGACCTGATTGAAGAATATGCCATTGCCAATGGGAGTCAGGCCTTATTACTAATAATGGGAGGGGATTTTAATGTGAAACTGGGGGTAGGAATTCCAACAGTGGACATAGATCCGGGTGAAGACCTTCTGCATGGGGTTGCTCCCGCACAACTGGTGGATGAAAGAATGTGTGCAAGGGGCCTGCAGCTCTGTGAGTGGTTTCTGGAGTGGGGCATTTGCTCACTGAGTGGTCGGGTGGGAGCGGATTGGCCTGGGAGGCCAACCTTTGTGGGCACTCAGGGATCGTCTACGATTAATTACTTCTGTGCCCACATGAGGGATTGGCATTTTAATAACCTACAGAGTGACCATCATGCACTCCGGCTGGTCATAGGAATAGACCCGCCAGTGGTTCCATTTGTCAATTTTTCCCAACTGGACCAGTGTGGCATCAATCTCCTGTGCAAGAAGATAATTAAATGGGCACGACTGGACCCTGTGGACACTCAATTGTCCGTTTGTAAATCCAATTTGGGGGAACTTTCTATTATTTTGGCAAATGGATCTTTCCCAGGCTCCATAATTCTGGCAACCCAAACTATTTGGAACTATATGTCTGCCACTTTTCAAAGGGAATTTAAAAAAGGGAAAAAGAACCTGGAATGATGGTTCGATGAACCTTGCCGGATAGCACAGAAAGATCTTAAAGGTATTTTAGAGGAAAAAGACACTACCCGACAAGAGATAATTACTGCCCGGGCGCACTATAAACGCGTCTTGGCAAAAAGGAAGGCCCAGCTGGAAGAGCAAGCCTGGGAAGACCTGATCCAGGCTGTGCAGTCAAAGGACTCCAAGACCTTTTGGGAATTTGTGGCTAATGGACCCCCCCACAAAAGAGTAAAAACACACAAAGAGAATAATTTTAGTGCACTGGCTTGGTCTAATCATTTTAGCACCCTGTACAAGGGAAATCCCTCAACTTCCTATAGTGGGCCCAGTGGTTTCCCTCTCCGATTAACCATACACGAGGTAGAGATGGCTATTAACAAGCAACTCCCTAATCGAGCTCCCGGACCAGATGCCATCCCTGCAGATATTTTCTGTGATGAGGTGGACCTATGGGCCCCAGTTTTGACTAAGTACTTCAATGCATTTTTGGAGCTTGGTACCTACCCGGCAATATGGAGGCAGGCAATAATTTTTCCTATTTTTCAGAAGGGTGACCCTAGTAGCCCCGTTTCTTATAGACCCATCTCTCTGCTTGACACCTCCTTCAAAATCTTCGGCCGTGCGGTTTTGGCACGGCTAGAACAATGGATCTCTGGCTCTGGGGTTCTTACAGAGACTCAATATGGTTTTCGCCTGGGCCTAGGAGCTAGGGACCAGGCTTTGAACCTGTATTTGGTGGGAGCTATGTCCATACATGTGAGGGGTGAGACTTTGTACTTAGCATTCATGGACCTGAGCATCGCGTTTGACAAAGTAGACAGGGTTATGCTCTGGGCGGTGCTCAGGTCCATGGGTTGCCCAGAGGATTTGGTCAAGGTTCTCCAGATAATCCATGAACATACATCGGCTTGTGTCAGATTTAGGGAACAGGGACAGTGCACAGCCTTTTTTGAGACCTTCTTGGGCGTCCGCCAGGGCTGTGTTGTGGCCCCGGTATTGTTTGCCCTTTACATAAATGGTGTCTACCAAACATTGGTTAACTCCCATACCGACTATATCACGGTGGGTGGCGTCCCCTTCCCAGTCTAAGGCTATGCCGATGATATGGTTTTAATTGCCCATACCCCCAGAGCTTTACATTGCCTGGTGGATGTCTACACCCAATTTATGGCTTCTCATAAGCTGACTGTGAATTCACAAAAATCAGCTGTTATGGCATGTAAGAGTTCGGGTGTTAGACATCTCAAGATGCGCATGATATGGAGTGGAGGCAAACCTATCCCGAGGGTCACCAGCTTTGATTATCTGGGAATTTGTTTTACGGAGAATTGGCGAGGGTTTGGCCATGTCGATAAGCAATGTATGAGGATGAGACAGGCACTTGGGGGTTTGTCCCGCTTTCAACATAACTGCGTGGGGCACCCAATGAAATGAATTCTCGAAGTATACAGGGCTGAAACAAAAACTGCCACTAATTATGGGGCAGCACTGTGGGGCATGGAAAGGATTCTAAAAATCGAAAATGTGGAGAACTCCTTTCTTAAAAAACTGCTTGAGCTACCACAGTCTGCTCCAAACACATTTAGAACTGGGATGTCCACACATTGCCGATGAGTGGCTATTGGCTCCAGTCTCGCATTGGCTGGCACTATGGGCTAACCAGAAAGCCACTCTTTCACATAAGATCATAAGAGCCCTGGTGAGTAGCTCAGCTGTAAAGAATATCCCCTGGTTTATGCACATCCAGAAATGCATTAGTTAAATTGTGCTTTGAGTAGATTCTTTCTTGTCTACATTTTTGTGTTGTGTCCAGAAACGCCCTGACCTACTTTCCTTAGTGGCATTGTTAGTACCTGGAATGGTCAGGGAATTGCCCCTCTGTTTATTACATCCTCTCACAACTCTCAATGTATGTCCTGCAGTAAACTGCTTGCAAACGAACCAGTTGCTCATAAATTCAGCCATGTGTTCTGCCAAGTTAGGACAGAACCATGTTTCTCCAATATGTGCAGCAAGCACCTCCTTCCCTGTATGCGTTGGATAATGTAGCTGTGTCAGTGCTGTGTAATGATGCAAGTGGCATAACCACTTTCCCTGTGCTATTCTGCTGCCGTAGGGTATCCGTTGGAGATACTGTACATCCCCTCCTAATCCACAGGTCCTTTTCCTCCATGGGTGCAGCTTCCTGCATCTCCATTATTTACGTTGCTGGTAATACATTGTACCCCTCCTTGGGTATCATTGTCCTTGCACAATCACAGGCATGTGATGATACCTCAATTTCCAGGAGCTCTCATATGAGATGCACTTTGCTTCCGTGTCTGCTGCATAATTCCCCCTTGAGACAGGGTCCTCCCCTCACGTGTGTGCTTGGCATTTCACTATTTCTAGCTGCTCGGGATAATGTATGAAATCCACTAGTCTGCCCAATAGAAGTGCATGCTGTACTGGTGATCCGTCAGCGTGCCTAAAATCCCTCCTCATCCATCGTGACAGTCTTGAAAGAACTGTGGATGTCACGAACCCTGAATCTGAGTAAATTGTCACCTCCCCCTTTCTGCTGTGCTCCAATGCCAATATTAAGGCCACTAGTTCTGCTGCTTGTGCTGAATAATGTGACGGCAATCGTGCACTGAGGACTACCTCACTGATTCCATCATCCCTTAGTCTCAGTCAGTACTGCTGTCCCCGTATGTCTGACCCATCTTCATGGTCAATTGCTGATGACTCATCATTGTAAAGCATGTCTCCCCCCTCAAGTGCATGCTCTTGTACCTTGCAAGAATCACTGAATTCCTGTAAGTTTGCTGTGCAGTCACGTGCGTAGTCACCCTCTTGTAAAACGTTGGCAAGAAAGGTCGCCGGATTGACAAGTCTGCACCTCACCACCTTGAGGGCTGTATTTGATAGCAACACCTCATACCCTGATGAAATTTGTGTGCTCTTTGGTCTCTCCAGCATTGCAAAGAGAGCATGATCCACGTAAAGAGTGGTGCTGCATCCCATGGTAATACTCGCTGATTTGTCCACTATGAATGCTGCTGCAGCCAAAGCTTCTTTGCATAAATAATGTCCTCTCATTACTGGGTCTAACTTCCCACTGTAGTATGCTAGTGGCTTGTGTCCCAAGCTTGTCTTCTGGCCAGTACTGCTGTCATCACTGCCCCGTCAGAGTGTGAGAACACAAATAATTCCTTTTTATAATCTGGGATCGCTAACACTGGAGCTGTACATCTCGCTTCCTTCAGCTCATTGAATGCCTCAGTCATTTCTGTTGTTCATCGTATCACCTTGTCCCATTTTTGTGCTTCCTTCATTGAACTCAGGGGAGGCCTGGTGAAAGTGCTGTAGTCAAAGACCCATGCACTACAGTAATTACATAACCCCAAGAACTGCTGCATCTCTATGACTGTTGTGGGTTTTGCTGTCCTGTGTATTGCCTCCGCCCTCTCTGGTGTCACCTGTTGGCCATTTTGGGAGATCATCTGTCCAATGTATAGCACTTCTTTCTGACAGTACTGTAGTTTGGCCTTGTTCACCTTGTATCTCGTGTGAGCTAGCATTGTCAACAGTCATTTCTACACTGTTCTTTGGTCGTGCTGCAGATCAATATGTCATCCCCATACTGTATGACTGTTCTCTCCATCTGTACATTGCCTAGGTCCATCTGGAGGACCCTATTGAATATGGAGGGTGATTCACAGTACCCTTGAGGAAGTCTTGCATGTTTCCACTTTTAATTATATATAGAAATGAAGTCAAGTCTTTTGAGTCTGGGTGTAGTGATATAGAGAAGAAAGCATTCTTCAAGTCTATGACCATGAAATAGGCAACTTCCGCTGGAATGCTACATAAGATTGTTGCTGGATTTGGAACTAAGGGATAATCTGATTCTACAATATGATTCAGAGGTCACAAGTCCTGTATAAAATACCATGACCCTCCTGTGGCTTTCTTAACAGGGTACACAGCCGTGCTGCATGGTGATTCTGATGGCACTAGTATTCCTTGCTTCACTAGTGCTACAATAGTCTCATAGATACCCTCGTCTGCCTCCCTTGAAAGTGGGTATTGTTTCACTCGTGGTAAAATCGCTCCTGGCTTCAGCTTGATCTTCACTCCACCCACCCCCTTCAGAAGCCCTACATCATAGGGACTATTGGCCAAATCCTCCTTGAGAAAGGTCGAAGCTGCCTTCAGCGCTATCGCCATTCTCTGTGGTAACTCCCTGTAATGTATCCTAACCCAATGTATGATGCCCATCTCAAACAAAATTCCCCCAATGATCTTAGTGCCAGTACATGCTATGCCAGTCTCCCCCTTCCTTCATCCTGGGAGATCCCCAAGTCTCTCAATGTATTGGGAGCAAGCTGTCAGAGTTGTGTGATGTATTTCTGGTCTGTGGCGTCCGATCGTCCCTATCATCCCTAGTTGTCCCTGTATTTTTCCCCCTTCCCATGCCACGCTTCTCTCTGCGCTGTCCCCCAGAGACCTGTGCTTAGATTGCTCTCTTTCCTCATCCCCACTTCCCCCTCCGTCCTCTTCCAAGTTGGTTTCCATATCACTACAATAATAGTCCACGAAGCTCAGTCTCCTAGAGGTCATGTCTTCCCCAGGCTTCCCTCTGGGGTCAACCTAGACTATATCACCTCTAACCCCACAGGGCCCCATACATGTCCTGTCTGTTAGAGTGGCGGTCCTATCACGCGTGGTTGTGCTGCCTGGCTCGGCTAGTTGACCCCCTCCCCTTTTGTCACCTCCTGTGCCCATTGTCCATCGTGCCCTTATGTTTCTGATTGCACACTCCTCCTCTTCCTTCTGATTGCACTCTCTCATAAGCTGCTCTATCTGCCAATTCCTCCATTCCTTATCCACTAACACTTGCTTTGCCTTCTCATCTGCTTCCCTTCTTCTCTCAATCTCTTCTCACTCCTTCCTCCTCTCCCACTGCTCTTGCTATTTTTCTTCAGCCTTTTGCCTGTCTCTGCATGCTCTCTCGCGTCGCTCTTCTGCTTCCCTCTCACTTCTGTCTACTTCTTCCTTTATCCCTGCCCAGTTCTTTGCTTTATGGCTCTCTTTGAGTCATTCCATTTCTTTGGTCGCTCTTGCTGCTTTTCTGTTTGTCTTCCCATCCAGTTTTAGAATAATCTGTCCTTCTACCCACTTGTTCGTGGCTATGCCCTCTAGCCCTTCCTTCGTGTCCTTTGGTACTTCACTGTTAGTTCCCTTTCCACTAGCCGCTTGCCCAATCCCTTTCTGACCCTCCTCATTGGTATATGGTTGCAGTTGAAATACTGAGTTTGAATACCCTTCTGCTGCTTTTAGCTCCAATAGTTGGTAAAGCCCTTGTTCCTCATCTGTGTCCTCTGTGTTTTCACTCGTAGGAGAGTGTAGGGGGGAAGAGGGTGAGGACGCCGGCACTGGTGCCTCCTGTTGGTTCAGCATTCATTGATCCCTCACCACTTCTGTCTCGCCTTCCTGAAACATTCACTACAGCTCGAACATTGCCATGCAGTTGGCTAACTTCTTCCCCTTAAAAGTGTCCTGTAAGTGTGTCAGTAGTGATTGCTGCACATTCTTGGAGCAACTTCCACATTGTGGCCATGGTCAATTTACCCTCAGTGCTTTTCGTCCATTCTGCCCTATATTTACAAATCTTGTCCTTAAAGGGCAGAAGGGTCTTAGATAGGTGCTGTAGGGGTGTGTAACCCCCGCACTTCCCTTGATACATTGCTTTTACTCTTACATGACCTCAAGTCGAGGTTTTTGACAATCCGCTGTTAGGGAAAAACACAGTGCAATGGTAATTCTTTCAATTTTCTCTTAGCCTCTCTGGCCCCACAACAACCTGCCAGGCGTGCTCCATGCACCACCCTTCCACAATTCTCCTCCTCCTCCTCCACACCCACCAATCTTGTGCATGCGCCTTCCTCACACCACTGTTAATCTGAATTTTTTTATGGTTAGCATAAGCTAATCCATTCATTCCTTAATGTAAACTCTGTTTAGTACTATGGTTTGTTCTGAGCTATCATGGATCAACATTTGCTGAAAGCCATGCAAAAAGATATACTTCTTATTATGTATAGCGCATATTCTAGCTTTCTTAGCGCTAAATGCGATCTGTTTTTGTCCATTATGAATCAGGCTTTGCTGTGTGCGCAAGGGAAATGTGTTCATGATAAATTCTGAACACAGTGTAGAGATGGTATTATAACAGTGAGTCTCTTGGCAGACAGTCAGCTATTCTTTAGCACAGAGAAACAACCTTGTCTGCCTTTACTGCGGAGATAGCATGACAAATGTTTTAGTTTCAGCAGAGTTAGGATGCCTTGTACGAAAGACAAGAATGTTGCACAATATGCCATGCCTTTTTAGATTATATGTTCCAGCACAGAACATGCTATGATAAGATGCTTCTACGCATGTAATGTACGTCACTGCCATTATGTATAAACAGTGGATTTCTGTTCAGAGGAGTAGCGAATGGGGTAGTGAGTGCTAGAGTGTGGTGTGTGCTAGTGCTAGAGTGTTAGTGCTAGAGGCCTTGGCTTGCTAGTGAGCAGCTGACTTCCCCTGCCTTGTATAATACACTGTTTTCCGTTTAATATCTATCTCAGCATCTCTTGTGATCTTATATTGTTTCTATAGTGTATATTTTGTGGCTTACAAATGGCACCTGAATAGGGACCCTTCCAAGGATGATCAAGGACAGCGTTTGGACCAAAGTATCTTGGATCCCTGCCAAGTAGAATGAAGTTCCTTGCAGAAGTTGTAACTCCTGATCCAGGTGTTGGCTAACCAATCATCTCCGGTGAGAGTTTTGAACCGTTGCAGCCGTGATGCTGTTTTGATTTTCATGATCAGTGATCTTCAAAAGATGCAAGTTTTCATTAGATGGGAGATAGCGTTGCCTCTTTTTGATATTAGGTGAGCTTGCTCCAAGTTGTTTGTTTGAATCTTTTTTTAAAGATGTCTGATGTTCGAACATTTCACACATGTTGTGCAGATTTTTGTGATGAGAAAAAACCCACTACGTTAGAGAATAAAAAATAATTACCCCCTACCTTACTGAACTAAGAGCAATACAGGGGAGATTGAGGCGTATGTTGGACAATTGGGATGTGGTCCCAAAGTTATTACACCAGTCAGTTCAAAAGAATAAGTAGATAGGGGTCTCTGAAAAACAGCAGTTACAAAGAGCACAACCATTTTTGATAATACCAGGTCACAAAAATGCTCCGTTGACAACTCATTGGTTCCAGATATTGCCCTGATAGGGCAACAGAATCTTTCTGTAGGGTTTGCATGTACACCAGGAATATGCCCTGTGTCACAGCCAGTACCCATTACTGTTGGTCCTTGTACATATACATGCCACTTCTTGCTAACATCCAGTTGTGGAGAGAACCTATTGGGATTGTATATGTTGAAAGAATTGTACACAATGATTCATTGCAGCACTGATGATGTTTACTTAACAGTGTTCCAGCAGAAACATGTTTACATACAGTATTTAGCATTGCCTTCTGATTTGGTGAGGAAAGGTGTAACTAAGGAAATATCTGATAGCACTTGTAACAGCACCATTTTGCCAGTTTTTAAAAAGGGTGACAACGTTTTGCCCTACCATTTTGCAATTTGTTTGAGAGCAAAAGACAAAATAGTTGTGTCATGATTTCCAGTTGTCCCTGACATTGCCACCAGATTGACCATGATTCCTGCTCAGGGAACGTACTTTTCTGTGATTGATTCATTTACCTTTACTAGAATACCACAAGGATACACTCAGAGTACTAGCATTTACAGCAGGGCTCTTAAGGAACAGGTAGATACATTACAGTTGCCACAATATTGCACATTGTTACTAGTTGCAGCAGACTCTTGTCAATGTATGCCAGAAGGGCACTATTAGTTTACTAAAGGATCTTGCAAATACAGGTCACAATTATCACCATGTGGTAGCCTATGTAGATTACCTCTTGTTGAAGGAGGCTAGGAGCATTGCTCTTGAGAAAGTACATGTTTCATCACCACTGCAATGGGATGCTCACTGTCAGAACACTTTTTTCATACTGAAAACTGCTTTGTTTTGTGCTCCCATCTTGGGGATTTCTAATTATGTCAAAAGGTTTGTCGTGTTTGTATATGCAAAAGATGGATGTGCTTTAGCAGTACTAACCCAGGAACATGGTGAGAAAAATAGACCATGGAGAAATATTTCCTTAACATTGGGTCCTGTTGCTTATGCGCTACCTAAATGTCTAAGAGCATTAACTACAGCCACTGCATCATGCAAAGAAAGTGAAGGCATGGTTTTGGGTCACTGCTTAACCATGGTGCCTCACTCAGTTAATGTGTTAGTTACAGACACAAGTCACATCAGCCTGAATCCTAGCATTGCTGTCTCTGATACAGACTAGAACAGGTTTCACCTTGTATGAAATTGTGAAGAGGAGTGTTTATGCAGTATAATGCAGGAATTAATGGCTTTGTCTTGTTTGAAAACAGTTTAAAAATATATGCCATACCTGATACTGCACTTTGTTTTGGTTATTTGAGATACATCTGATGCAGGAAGACTGACCTACTGATACAAACTGGCCTACAGCTGAACACCCAAGCCAAGCGATCACAGCACTTTGGAATGCGTAATGCTTCTGAGTGCCGAGCATGATAACAGCTCCGCCTGAGAAGTACACAGTTTATGAAGCTGCTGGCTCGAATCCCAGAGTGCAAGACTTTCATAGAAACTGCCTGCAATTGAGAGATGTACTTTCCCTGATGTTCTTCACAATTGACATGTTTATCATACATACATTATACAAGCTGTTTGCATGGACGGCAAGAAAAGATACGGGATCCACGCTGCACATCTGAAATGAATACCGTTGCCTCTGTCCTATGACAAACTGGGAAAAAAGAAGCGGTAGGGGACAGCCAATGTGAATATGTACCCCGGTGTGCCTTTCAGTGAGACGAAAAAGAAATACCGACCCTGGTTTTTAGCAACTTGATGGTCTGTTGAGATATGAATATAACTGAATTGTTCAAAGATCACTCTCTGCCCAGGGTGACAGGATACAATCTGTACCATGGGAAGAATATGGAAAGAATTCTGGGGTAGGAAAGTGTTGCAGAAATTTGTAAAGCACCCACAGAAACCAACGTGTGTTGCCTCTATACCTGCCCAAAGATGCCTGGAGGTAGTTGGGGGCAGGGAACAGAAGGCTTGAATTAAGGAAGGGCATGTGGTCAAGTGCCACCCATGGATGAATTTCTAGAGCCTATATCAGTAAGGCTTCTTAACGGACACTGATAAACTATGCCCATTTTTGGGTTGCGCAGAAGTGAGGATATGGACACTTTTGTCACAGAAATGATGAAGTCCAGGAGACAATGGTCAGCTGGAAAAAAATATGTCATACATGGTCTGATGATAACTGTGGTAATAATGATAACTGTATTTTGCGTACTAGAGAATGCACACTATCTCAGAAAACTGTTGCCCACGTCCATCCCACCTACTATGCTATGCTGTGCTATGTGTCTTTTCAAGTACACACACGCTTGATCAAATACACACACATGCTTGATCCTTTTCATCTTGAGCTCCAGGTCGATATAAATATATATATCCTGCTTTTGTACACAGCTTGCTATGCATCATTTAGACCAGTGTTTTCAGGAAAATGAAATGATAGCACCAACTTTTTGTCACTGTTGCAGTGCTTGCAGGCATAATCCTAGGAGGCTACCTTTGTATGCAATGCGTCACTGTTTTAGTTTCCATGGTATGTACATATTTCCAGAGATCTGGCGACAGGTCATCATGGTAAATTGCCAAAGATTTGCCTTCTTTCACTAAGAGAATATTGTGCTGTCCATGTTACTACCTCAGTATGCCTTAGTATCTAGCTACAGTTCCTTCTTTCTATCCCTGTTTTGACTGACCTACGTCATGTAACTTGCCTGATGTCATTGTACCGTCTCCTCCACTACTGCCTAGCTTTACTGTCCTAGAATTGATTAGCCCATACTAAAAAAAGGAGCTGTTAGGTAGAGTTTGTATGCAGCACCCTTCGGGACCACTGCACACAACTATGACTACAGGTGTAAGCAAAACCAACCTTTGGTATAAGTCTGTACTACACAGTTTTTGGTAGCGGAGCTGAGCAGTAGGCTTATCTTAAGGGGGAATGTGAGCTGTAATGATGTTACACAGAGGTCTACAATCATAGGTGTTCAAATACACTCTTACACTCAAGGTTTCTTGGTTAAACACTTAATGTATTCAACAGTCAGTTATAAAACATTCACTAGAAGGAGGCAGTTAAATATCATACACAAATACACTTCAGTACTATACTCGTTAAGTTTCTGAGGCATTCAAACTACTTTAAAGCAAAAATGGCATTCAGAATACTTTGAAGGAGGAGCAAAAAGGAATAGGTTCAGAACATAAAAGAATTAAAATTATTCTTAAACAGTGCAGATACTTTAAATTCACCAGAAGAGTCAATGCAATTCAATTGGATAGGCCAAAGTCAATGGGCTAAAGTCTTGGATAGGTAAAAACGGTTCTGGTAATTAAACGGTAAGGTCTCTGTAGAAGTTCTCAGAAGTAGTTTTTAAGAAGAAGAATTATATGTTGGGTCACAAGCTGATTAGGCCTGCTAGTTGCGAAAGTTTCAAGCACTTTCACTGCGAGAGGTAAGTACTCTCAGTCTTGTTTCACAGTAGAATGAAGAAAGAATCCAGCTAAAGGCTTCTGTTCCTGGTAGTTCCTGCAGATCTCGCTGTTCCTGAACCTCAGTCATGGGGACAAGAGGGAGGGTGTCGGGGGACTCCTGCACTGCACTGGGACTGGTCAAAAAGCTGGCACTGGCAAATCTTCAATTCTGGCAGCTGTCGTAAAGCACACACATTGGTGTCCCTCTCCCTGGTTATTCGACTTCCTGCAGCACTCTGAGGAAAATACAACCAGCTCAGAGAAGGGTATCCAGTGGCTTAGTGTCGAGTTGATTGGTCCCACCAACTCAAAGGGAGAAGTCGTCCTTGCAGGGCTACTCTGTCGAGATGAACTTAGAGATTCAGACCTGCAGCAGGGCTTCACCGGGCAATCCAAAGGTCCAGGAGTTGCAGCAGCCGTCCTCTTCAAGCTTGTCTTTGGTTCTTTCGTTCCAGTGGTCGACTCTGCCTTCCAAGCCCAGAGACTTGCCTTTTATCCAGTTTCCTCCCATTCATTCCAGCCTAGCTGCCACTCACCCAGCAGGGTGGCTGTCCTTGCCGGACAGTCAGCCAGCCACTCATGCCAGAGTGCATTTGATCTCCAAGGAGACTAAGCACAGGCAGTTTTGGGCACCTCCCTCACTTCCTGCCCACCCCAGACACTCGGGCGCCAGAGGCATTCTTCAGTCCTGAAGTCCACCAACGGCGATGGAACAAAGCAACCAAACCTGGTTTGGCGCACAGAGACAAACTCTAGAAGGACCTTTCCAAAAGGAAATGGTGAAAAAAGAAGACCAGGACCTGTTTAAACAAAGGGGACTCAGACGCCATCTTGAAAAATATGGCTCCTGCGATTTAACGCTACCGGTGTTCGCGGTCAGGAAAAATCATGGCAGTTTGTTGTAAAACCACTCCCACCAGCCATTTCAAGAGGAAAGGGTAGCATTTGACTGCTGCTCGAGTATCTAGACATAGGGGATAGTAAGTAACCCCTCCAGCACTCTATTGTTAGATAGGGTGTGCTGGGTCTAGGAATTTAAAAAGAATAGTAAAGTCAATTTCACTTTACTTTCTATAGGAAACAGTAGTTTATCCCAGAGAAGGTATTTACACCTTGGGAAAGCCTGAAAGGCTTCCCTGTGCCACTGCACTGAGTGTGCTGTGTGACATAAATGAAAATATGATGCCTATGGAGTTGTCTAAAACTCAATAACCAAAGAAAACACAAGAGTAAAACACATTTCAAAACACATGAGAGAGTGGGAAAAAGGGTTGCACTCTCTCAGGTGAAAAAATCAAGTGGTGAAGGGAATTAGCACATTTTTGAGAATTCTCCCTAACAGGAGCGTTTGTTAATCTGCTTTTTTTAATGGTTAGCATAAGCTAATCCATTCATTCATTAATGTAAACTGTGTTTAGCACTATGGTTTGTTCTGAGCTATCATGGATCCACATTTGCTGAGAGCCATGCAGAGAGATATACTTGTTATTATGTACAGCACAAATTCTAGCTTTCTAAGCACTAAATGTGGTCTGTTTTTGTCCGTTATGAATCAGGCTTTGCTGAGTGCGCAAGGGAAATGTGTTCATGATAAATGCTGAACACAGTGTAGAGATGGTATTATAACAGCAAGTCTCTTGGCAGACAGTCAGCTATTCTTTAGCACAGACAAAACAGCCTTGACTGCAGAGAAAGCATGACAAATGTTTTTGTTTCAGCAGAGTTAGGATGTCTTGTACGAAAGATAAGAATGTTCACACAATATGCCATGCTTCCTTAGATTATATGTTCCAGCACAGAACATGCTATGATGAGATGCTTCTACGCATGTAATGTACGTCATTGACACAATGTACAAACAGTGGATTTCTGTTCAGAGGAGGAGCGAGTGGGGTAGTGAGTGCTAGTGTGTGGTCTGTGCTAGTGCTAGAGTGTTAGTGCTAGGGGCCTTGGCTTGTTAGTGAGCAGCTGACTTCCTCTGCCATGCATAATAAACTGTTTTCCGTTAAATATCTATCTCTGTGTCTCTTGTGATCTTATTTTGTTTCCATAGTATATCTTTTGTGACTTAAATTACCACCTTGTGCTCTCCACATCCTATGCACAGACCTAAGTGGTGATGTCACCAACTAGAATCTCGTTGCCCAAAAATACACACAACCCCAACATAAACCCACAGCTGTCTTCCTGCCTAACAGGGGATACCAATATTCTCTTGTGTTTGATCTGTAACTACAGCATCGCCTTGTAGATAAAATGCCTTTGTGAGACTTAACTAGACAAATCACCTTCTGCAATCTAGGCCAGCTCCCTTTGCTAAACCTTATGGGGATACCAACATCTATGACCTGAGCTATAACACCCAACCCACAGGAAATCCAATATTTATATAACTTCTGTCATCCATGCCCCCGAGCAAATAGTCTAAGTTGCTCACCAGAACCTTTTACCTCACATCTAAATGATTCCTAACAACAAAAATGACATCTACCTCTGCTCCTGTCCCTACTAAACTTGACAATGCTGAACACTACTAGACAATACTCAACTAAAATTCAAAGTTACTCAGCAATACTCAATACCACCCTTGCACCCCCGTTTCTTTACTGTTCCCCAAGATTGACATGTGGCTGAGTCAATATTTACACTCCAGGATCTGCTGATGCTGCCTGGCTGCCACATCTCCCAAAGCTGCCACACCACCTGTCTCATCTGCTGGACTCCTCAAGGACAGGATATTTCCCAGGCTGGCTCCTGATGGGTTTTACACAAGAAACGTTTTCCCCATCTTCTCGAAACCCACAAGGCTTCTACAGCTCTCCAGGCAATGCAGCGGTAGAGTCAGCTTTGTGCCGGACTGGTGTAGCCCAAACCACTCCTTTGCTACCAATTTGTTGGTGCAAAAACCAGGTATACCAGAGGTCTGGGGTCTCTACTCCCCAAGACGCGCTCCCCAGTTTTCACCTAAAATGGCATCATCGCCTGGGCCCTTCCCAAAAAACCTATCTCCCCTATGGACTGGGTGTTTGGAGTGGAATCACCTATAGCTAGCCCATATAGAGGTTATTCTACTGGCCCTTGCATGTCAGGTGGCTGATCCGCCCCACCTCCAAGAAACTAGCTATTACATTGTTTCAGGGTCATACACTTACCATTGGCCCTTGCCCTTTGCCATCCACCCCTTGATTTCTGTCTCTTCATTGGTTAGATCTGGTGTCCACAGGCCTGGGACCCAATTCAGTTCTCAGATCTCTGTGCACCTCTTCAAGGTGATGTGAAGTGATTATGTGTCCCAATTGTATCTGGTAGTAGATGACCTTTGCCCATGAGAGTGTGCTTACTTGTTGCAACATTTGTTTCACTTCTTGTCTGGGTTGCTGAGAACGGTTCATCTTCTCACCATGGGTGAATGCCCATTGTCTAGTTCGACTTCATCACATGGTTATGGACCACAAAATTGAGCTCTTTGGGTCTGCATTCATGAGGATTTATTCAGTTTTGCTGCAGCTGGCCCTGTTTGGAGCTTGGAATGTGGCCGTTTATCTCTGACCTTGGCTGTGAGCTTGGTCTTCTCTTTGTGTAGCCTGCGCCTTCTTCCCTTGTCTGGTGTTCTGTTGCTTGAGGCCTCCTGTAATTTTCAATAGACTTATATCGTGATTTCTACATGCACGTACTATGCTAAAAATAATAAATTGACAATATGTATATGTATCCGTCCTCTATCTACAGAACTGTGTAAGCATGTTCTTCGTGTATGCGAGTGTGTGTTTGTGTAATGCTGTGCAGGGCTGCAAGTGTTCTTCATGGCTAACGATACTACATTGTGGTGTCACTAGTGATGTCGGCCCTGTGTTTTCATGGCATTTAATCGATGCAGTCCATTATAGTGTTCGGGTCCACGATCTCCGTCGGGTTGCTCGGATCTGGAAGGATATGGTTTGAATGGCTGTCTGATGGTATACCTTTCTGTATACATACCAGTCAGTGGTGCACTTGGGGTTTGTCAAGAAAATGATGAGTGACTTTGAACATTCTTGACTCGTCAGCCTGTCATGTTCATGGGGGTGAGGAGGGGCATCGCTGTGACCCTCTCTTCATGGTAGGTGTTTAGTTTGAAGGGTTGATGATTCAAGAGTATCTCCAAACCATCCCTCAGCAGGAAGGACATTAGACTTGCACTACGGCACCTCCTTACCTGAGAGCTTTGCCTGGTCTTCTTCTGGACAACTACTGAAGATGATTTATCGCTAGTTTTGAATCTAGTGAGACCTGGTCTCTAGCTCTGTCTTTGCTTTGCCTCTCAGCCTTTTGCACAGTGTGGCACATCTCCTAGAGCAATGTTCTGTTTCCTTGCTGTGTGCACAGCTGACTGATGCTTCCTTCAATCAGCCCTCTTTCTCTTTGTTCTTGAGATACTAAGGGCAGTGGCTCTTTTTGGTTGCTCTTGATGGTGTTGGTAATGCGCTTCCCTTTTTCACAGTTGCTATTATCTAGAGCAGTCTAATGCTGCTGTGAGCATCGTATTGAGGCTAAAAAAAAAATTCTCCTAGCAAAACCTCATAGTGGGAGCATGTCACGGTAAGGATTTCCAACTAACAGCTAACTGACAGTGTCCCTCATCCTTTCACTCTTGAGAGCAACTTTGTTACACCACGTAATGATCACCACTCCACTCTGAAGACACCCAACCCAGTATCCCTCTACACAACCACTTTTTTCAGTCTAACCCAGTTCCATCCCTTCATTTCCTCTCAGCACTGTTACATGATGTTCCCCACTAACTGTGAATGTTGGCGTTTTTCTGCCACTTCAAATGGTACACTGGTAATAACGGCTATGCTGTAAGGGCAGTATGCCCATTTAAGCACTTACCGTATGCCTGTCGCCTCTGCTGATGTGCTCTGTTGCTTCCCAAAGCTATGCACTGCAGAAAAGAAACGCAAAATAAAATAAAATAAATATGTATAGTATAGTTCAGGCTCACAAATAATTTGGGGGTACAGCATGCAGTCTGAAGAACATGCCCTGGATGGCTCGATTAAAGCAATTGTGCATGTCCCACGTGAAATAGGTCAATAAACCTATAATTTATTTGGATTGCAAAAGGAATAAGACCGCATTTTCATGCGTATCCGAGTGGGGAGGCTGTAGGAGTGCACATTAGAGCCACATGGAAGGAGATCCAGTGTGAGAGGTGTGTTCTGAAGGGCTGGGGGAATGAAATCAAATATGCATATGAAGGGTAAGAAAATCACAAGTGTGATGGGTGCAGAGACCTCAAAAGGTAAGCGGGGCGAAATCACACACAAAGGGATCAATTGGGGTGATAACGAGTTACGCAACCCCCAGCGAGACCTCTGCATTCCTCTGGTACCAATCCTCTGTGTGCCAAGCGTTTTTTGCTAAACAGATTACCGGATGCCGATCACATTCCTCAGCTGACTCCCTCATATGGAACAGCCTCCCCCTTCCTTTTCGTCTTGCGCCGGACCTCTTCAAATTCCAGAAGCGCCTCATGACTTTTCTTTTCACCCCCTCCCATCCTCTGCTAATGTCACGGCTGCTGTGATTGGTGACGAGGACTCTTGTTTCCTTTGGGGCCCTGGCCCCCCACACACAATCGCCTTCAGCCTCCACCTACACACAGCACTTGCCTTGGCAGGCAGTTACCCATTTTATTTTTATTTTTATTTTTACAGATGAAAGTTCCCCAGCACTTCCTACTCTGGGCACTTACACCTGCTGCTCACTCATGAGCATGGTCACCCCAGCACTTACCCCCTCTTCTTCTTCCCTCTCCTCTCTCTACACTTGCACTCTCTGAATGCTCACAAGGCCTAGTAGGATCGTCTTTATCTTCCAGTGTATTTATTGTTTTCTATCCCATGTTCCCTCCCTGTTGCCCTATTTGTTGTATAATCGCCTAACAAATGCCCATTAAATGAATAAATTAAATGAAACACGTGGAAGTGCTAGAAGAGACAGCGCCAATATAATGTTCTGGGATAAAGGAGATCCAATTGTGGAGGCCTGAGGATTGAGGGTGCACAGAGGAGGGATAAGAAGGAGAAATGTCATATATGGAAAATCAGAGGCTTGCAAACAGGACTAAGCAGGTGGAATAAGTGCTTACATAAATACAATCATAGATTAATCCATGTACAGCAGTACCACTGCACATATTTGACCATGAGCCACTTTCAATTTATTCTCAATCAAATCTCCTGTAAAAACGGTGTCTGTCGGACTTCCAAGATGTTGTCTAAACAGAAGAATGTACCCTTACTAATGCTTTTTTTCAAAATTCACTTTAAATTATTTAGAGATAAAGTTAGGTTTCCGTGCTGCGGAAATCCTAAGGTAAGATCAGCCGCTGTTCAAAAATGTCCACCCATGAGTGAACTTGCTATATATTTCAAAGGCAAACGTTTAAATAATAGTCACAGTGGTTAACAAATAAGTAAACAGTATTAATAAGAAGAAGAGACAGTCAACTCCTACTTCCAAAAAGGGGAAAAGCATATATTTTTAGCAAATCGCATAACAAAAGATCAACATGGTTATAGTCTTAACCAAGGGCAAAAAAAGAAAATAAGTACATCCACATGGTACATGTAAAAAACAACATTTTTTCAAAACAGTACAAAGAAATATTGTGAGACAAACATATGGCGAAAACAGAAACAAAAAGCAAAAGAACAATGTAGTTTGGTTAATTCACTAAAAAAGCCTGTGTCAAAAGATGGGATGCAGAAAAAACGGATGCATGATAGTGGTTCAATGGATACATTGCATCATGGCTCCCAGAATAGGGGCTTTGTTTAGTGATAGTTCCTTCTACAATTGTTTATATCAAGCAATTAATGCTGCAGGGTCTTTAGGTTCAAGATATCTTTTATCCTTGCCGACGTGAAGGTTGATGGTTGGAACAGAGAAATGGGTTCCACAGGGCAGGGATCTGCGTGCTCAATTTAGTTCCCTGTCTTCGTCACGTTTCGGTGGTAGTCTATTGAGATAGGTCCGCCTTCATCAGGGCTCCTATTTAGGGACCCTGTGGAAAGTATATGGATATCGAGTGAGTGGGATGGAAGAGCGGGTGCCCATGTTATTAGGGCATTGGTGTAGTCATTAAAAAAACTCTCGGCACCGGTCGGGAGGCTTACCTGCCGGTGCTTCAAATCCCAAGGGCTCGGGTGCAGGCCACACTGGGATAGATACCAGGCAACAGGACCAAGCGTATTGGCGACCACTAAAAGTTTCCAATCAGAATCACATCTGGATGTATCCTGCAAGGAATTGAGCAAACAATGAGGCTATTTAAGTAAGATGTCTGTGCCTCATTTTGTGATGGTGGTAAATTATTGCTGTGTAACAGGTAGAATGAATTCAAAGGTGACAATACACGGACTTCAGTGTACCCTGTTTGGATACAGTATCACTGCTTTGGTGTAATCCAATTCTGTCTGTGATTGATGCACGTTATAAATCAATGCTGACTGGAGAATTCCTCCTGCGAAAAAAGAACAAGGCTGGGTACCAAAACCTCGTTTTACAATCAGTAGAAAGGTATGGTACAGCAAAAAATATATATAGCTGTGCGCATTGCTGCTAATGTGGTGTTTAAATCCAAAACAGTTGTTGACAATAAGTAGAATATCGTGTGATATCGCCTTGATATGTGCGAAGTGCACTTAAAGAACGGCAGACAATTATGGTGCCGTGATTGTGCACGAGAGGCAAAGAATATGTGTTGCTCAAATTTCTTTCCAGCAAATGGACACCGGGTATTCAAAGTTAGCACCAGTTGTGGTTTACAACGGTCACGTGAATTCGCGTGCCGAGAGTGGGCGAGGAACAGGTGTGGCACTCGGAGTTGCAGAGGGAGATGATGTCAATCTGTACCAGTCTCCACCCTTCCCCGATGTAATCTCTGTGTGGCGAAATACCACGCTGAGTGCTATGGGCTGTGTGGAGGGAGAAATGCACTTGTCTCTGTTTTCGGGAGGACAAATTCAGAGTGGTAAACATGTCAGTCTCTAGGTGATGTGAGTTGACGTGAGAGGTGTCTTGTGAATAAGGATGTCAGTCTCAAGGCATTGAGAGCTGATTTACAGGGTATCGTGTCACATGGTGGCAATTGATTGATGTTTAACATAGATCAGAGAAGAGGGTGGGTAATGGTGGCCAGGAACATGGGCACAGCATTAGGTCAGGCCAGGATTTTTTGTGAAGAAGAGAATCGTCAGAGCCATAGGACGAATTGTTCTTGGAGTCCAGATGAATGGTTGGAGGGGAAACAAAAGGGGAACCCCTTTGAATCTAGATTGCTTACAGATGGCAGGGGCTTCTAGCCCTGAAATGGTAGTGACACTGGTGGTGCATAGGAAATGTGGTGCTAAACCAACACCCAGATGCCAGTGTAGGGGTATTATTCTGTTTAAAGGCTGTTATTATTATATCACTGGTAGGACGATTTCGTTAAGACCATGATGGTAAGTGTCTAGTCGATGAATCCATCTGGATTCTTTTCTCAGAAGGCTTTGTTGAGTATCAGGGCTTCCCTTGATTTTTACAACTACCCGCCAGAGAAGGTTGTTTGGTGTGTGATTGGCCGCTATCTAATGTTCCACTAGGGATGATGTTAAGTTTTTACATCTGATTCAGATCCTAATGTTGACTGGTCTTGTAGTTTGACCTATGTACCGAAGTCCACATGGGCATTCGATGCAATAGACCACGTTCTGGCTCTTACAATTAGTAAGATCCCTCAGTGTCCATTTCCGTTGTCCGATTTGAAAACTGCTCATCTTTTTAGTAAATTGACAAGCCTCGCAGCTGCCGGATAGGTGATGACCTTGCAGTGGTCTTAATGTCCGTGTGGGGTTTCTACTTGGTTGGAATTGGGAATGTACCAAGTGTTCTCTGATATTTTTAGCCCTTTTATAGGCAAATTTGGGGGTTGGTTCACCCGGAAGGTTCAGGCGTGCTATGTGCCAATGTTTATTGATAATTTTCTTGACTTGTGAAGTACTGGTGCCAAAAGTGACAACACAAGTGAGACGATCTTCTTTGGTGTCAGGGGTATCCCGTTGTAGTTCAAGAAGGGTATCTCTGTTGCTATTGCGTGCCCTTTTCTTGGCCTGTTCCAACTGTTTTTTGGGGTAACCTCTTACTCGTAAGCAGGTGGTTAGACTCTCAGCATGTCGATTAAAGTCTTCAAGTACAGTAAAGTTCCTGCGTATTTGGAGATATTGGCCATAGGGTAGGTTGTCCTTGGTATGGGCAGGATGATTACTGGCATAGTGTAGTAAAGTGTTCCTGGACGTGGGTTTGCGATATAAATCACATATTAGTTTTCCATCTTTTTGTCGGATGGATAGATCCAGGTATTTCATCTCAGAGTTACTATGCTCCATGGTAAACAGAATATCAGTATTACATGTATTAAGCCAGGTCCAAAATGACGTTAGTTGGGGGGTGGTACCGGTCCATATAAAGATAACATCATCTATATACCGGTACCAGTGGCTGATCTGAGACTGCCATAGGTTGAGGTTTGAAAGTACAAAATCTCATTCGAATTTCGCCATAAACAGAATTGCCAAACTGGGAGCAAAGGCTGCGCCCATGGCGGTGCCTTTTGTCTGCAAGTACAGTGAGTTGTCAAAGGTGAAGAAATGTCTGCGTAACACTATTGACATTAGCTCAAGGATAAAGTTTGTGGGGGTCTGGTTGGTTGAGAGCTCAGCGGTAAGCCATTCCCTGACACATTCAATTGCTTCTTACTGAGGGATACTCGTGTATAGTGACTTGATGTTCATGCTTACCAAGAGTTGTTCAGCCGGGTCAAATTCTAAGTCCTCAAATATGGTGATGGTGTGTGTGGTGTCCCAGAGGTAAGTAGATGTATTTGTACTGATGGGTTGCAGGAAGAAGTCAATAAATTTGCAGAGTGGTTCAAGGATGGACCCACATCCTGAAACTATCGGGCGGCCAGGTGGGTTAACGGGATCCTTATGGATCTTGGGAAGCGCGTAGAAACAAGGGGTTCTCCCTCGTGGTCTGATTAAGAATTCAGATTCTTTTTTGGAGATCCAGTCGCGTTGTAGTGCGAAATTGACAGTTTCGGAAATTTCTTGGCATATTTCTCGTGTTGGATCTTTACGTATAATAGTGAAGCTGTCCACGTCGGTAAGTAATGCCAACAACATGTTTTTGTACTGGTTGATGGTCATGATGACTAGACCGTCACCTTTATCCGATGGTTTAATAATGATATTTTTGTTTTTTTGTAGCGATATCAGTGCTTGTTTCTCAGCTAGAGTTAAATTGTGTTTGGTCTTGGTTGTTTTAGTTTGTAGTATGGTAAAATCTTTCAAGACACATCTTTCAAACGTTAGGAGTTCAGTGGGTATTTGACTGTCAGAGGGCGTAAACGAAGAGGGATTGTGTAGGCCAGTGTCTTCCTCTTGTTCCTCCGCCTCTAGGTTGTGTTCTTGAAAAAATGTTTGTAACCTTACTTTACGCAGGAAGGTTCGAATCTCCATTTCAGAGTCGTACCAATCGGTACAGCCTGTTGGTGCGAATGATAGGCCTTTAGTTAGAACTGAGGTCTCAGCCTCTGAGAGTGGAATTCTGGCTAAATTGAATATAGGAATTGTTTCAAGATCAGCATTGGGGTTTAGTATCTCGACCTGCGGCGTCGCAGACGCTGTTTTGGTCTGCCTCCACATGGCTGAAAACCCCATTGTGGATAACCCCACAGGGGGTTGCCAAACCCACCGCCTCCTAAAAAAGGAAAGAAGGAAGGTGGGGGAAAGGCTGGGTTTGCCAGCGGGTGACTCTGTTGTGGTTGTCTGGATTGGTCAATTCAATTTATTCTCAATCAAATCTCCTGTAAAAATGGTGTCTGTCGGACTTCCAAGATGTTGAGCATCCACCATAAGTATTATTCTTATTTCAATAGCTTATGTGATTATTCATGCATGTATGTGTCCACGTGTATGTTTACTTATTGTGCCTGGTTTCATTTTCTAATAAGGATTCTTCAATTCGTTTATTTAGTTAATTATGTAAACAAATGCATGCCCAAACCAAATTGGGATGATAGCTAAAGATGCAGTGTTTATGATTGCCAATTTAAGCAAAAGGGAATGTTTTAAGGACTTCACGGAAGGCAGGATGACTGGCATGACATGTCCCACTACACCAGTCTTCACCCCCACATTGCTGCCCTGCTCCACTTCTTTCCCATGTGTACCTCTCTCCAAACTCTTCTCCATACCACACTCCTGATCTTTAGATCAGTGGCACTTTCCCTATCTCCTCGGTTTCTGTCCTTGCCCTTTTTTCTAGCCCTCTGGTCCGCCACTCCTTTTTGCCTGCTGGGTGCATGCACCCCTCCATTGGAGGGCCAGACAGCTGTTATTCTCCCCCTGCTCCTCTTCTGCCTCCTGGCACCATGTCGCACACCTATGTATGCCCTTTCTTACTGATCTGCTGAGCTTCAGGATCTTCTTACTGTTAAGTCTACTGCACCGTGTCTGCCCACTACATACCACAGGGTGATGTTCACTGCTGGACAAGACACATCTGTGCAGTGCCAACAAAAACCCACGTTCACCCCTGGGCGTACAGCACCGTTGGCCCCCAGCAGATTTAACTCAGAAGTAACTGCAAACCACGAAAATGACCAACTAAATTTACTGCGAATAAAGACTCATCAGCTTCCTGATCATACAACACAGTGCTAATGACTGCTAGATTTCAGAACCTTTCCCAGGATCCAATATATTTCACCCCACCTCTACCTAATCTCCTGCTGCCATATCCGGGTGGACTGTACAATGAACCAAACAGTGTTGGATTGGAACAAAATATATATAACCTGGCATCGAAAAATGGGTTTGAGATTCTCATATTCAAATATCTTACTTTTCAAAAATAAATTGTTTGAACGGCGCCTGTGGCACATTTTCAGCAAAATGTGTAGCAAAGAGTGCTTTTGAAAGCACTTTGGGCCAGTAGCTTTGGTCAAAGCTACCCGCTACATAGTGGCAAAATTCATAAGACTTGCTGCAGTGTCCTACAAAACAGACCTGCACTTGGCTGGTGGAGTGCCACATGGGCATTGCATTCTTGTCAGACAAGCCATTTGAAACCTGGCCACATATTGTGCAATGGGAGCAGGGGTGTTGCTAGGTCTGGAAAGGATCCTGGGCTATGATAATGTCGGGACTGCAGGGACTCGGGGCTAGTTAGCCTTTTGATTGTAGCCCCAGTGCTTCTATCCAGGCCTACAGTCAAAGACCCGGGGCTATAGTCCCCTCAGCCCACCTTTTGCAACGCCTCTGAATGGGAGTCTTGGATGTCACCCTGCTGGAACCCAGTGACAGACCGGTTCAATTAATTATCCTTAGGAGAAATTGGTCAATAGGTAGGATTTCTACTTTAAAACTTGCACTCAGGGCCAGCCTACAAAGCAGGTAGTACTTGTCTTAAAACACGGCAATTCTATTTTACACAATAATGCAAAACATGCAAGTGTACATTGCATTTCTAATTTAAATATTTCCTGTTACATGCATGAGATTATTATTATTATCATTATGATTAATATCATTTTCAAGGCATTTATTGAGTGTGGACCTAGCTTCAGGGAACAACAGAACGTTTTACAGCCATGGGGGGGAAGAACATGGTGAGAGAAGCACAGAAACAAGGGAGTGGGGAACTAACAGGGGACGGGGAGTGAGTGGGGGCAGTTTGGCAGCAAGGGATCTACAAGCAATCATGGAAGGAAACAGTGGGGAGCAGGTCCCCCAGTATCAGGTAGGGTGTGTGCACTTAGGGGTTAGGTATCAAAAGAGAGAGTATCTTGCTCTCCTACAAAGACTATTTTCCAGGCGAGGTTCTAGGCAACAATCGTTGGTGATCTGTGAGCAGGGCTTGGATCATGGCAAAGACGATAATGCTATCAGGGCTCTGAGCCGGAATGGATTCTGGGCAGGAATGAGTTCTGGGCTTGGTTCCGGGTGGGGCTGAGGCAAGCCTGTCAACCCATCTCCATTTGATGGGTTTCACGCACCCATTAAGCAGAATGCCTATCATATAGTTCAATGGGTTCATCCACCCAGCGAACCTTTATCACCTTCTAAATGAAAGCTTCACCCCATTGGCTTCTAAGCAGCACAAGTGACCATCAGTCTTTTTGTAAAATCATATTCACAATGTAAAGCAAAACATACAAGTCGGAATGCTCATTCATTATGGCACGCGAAACAGGGAGTCCTTCTTACACCCGTGCATTTATATGTCTCTTAGCAGAAGGTCTGTGTATATTTCTGCAGGTCTGCTAATGAATGGCTAGCACTGGCTAACATGGCCCAATACATTATATTTTCCTATCTATGCCTCGCCAACTCCATTCTGCTTAAGCAGAATACAGAACGCTCCCATTATGAAAGCTAGTGCCTCTTGTTTTTACCTAAAGCTTTATTACATATTCACAGTTTGACAACAGTTGGCATAAACAGACCTGTGCTTAGGGCATAGTTTTAGAGTACTCAAACATATTTGGTCTATCAAACGATCCACCAGATGTGTCTTGAAACAACTTGTTATTTAAACGTATCCTAGATAAGAGAAAAACAAGGGGGAAGTGCGTGGTGAAGTTGTGAGTGGGTAATGCACAGATCCCATAACTTTCTTATATTAGTAAGGATGAATTCAGATTGTGAGGTCTGTCGTGAGTGACCGGTTAGTCATTTGACTGGACATATTGGATGAAAGGTCCCCAGGCTTTTAGATACTTAAGCATCTCGCTCTCAGGGTTGCTGTTATTGTTTCCATTGCTACAGTGTGCCAGATTCTTGCCCACCATTCCCGTAAATGTGGGGACCCACAAGTCTTCCAGTTGTGGGCTATTGTAAGGCGGGCTGCCACCAGGAACTGCATAATGAGCTTTGGGCTCTTAGCAGGAATCTTATACTGCCCGCTCACGGTCTCATCCCGTAGGAGGAGGACCAGTGGAAATAGTGGCAGTACCACATCTGAGAACTGTTTGATGTGGGAAAGTATCTCTTACCAAAAGGATGGAATGGGGAGACAGTTCCACCATATATAGAAGCATGTGCCAGGAGCTTGTTCACATCCCCAACAAATCTGGGAGGTAGTAGGGGACATTTTGTTCAGCCTTGAGGGGATGAGATACCGTTGCAACTGAACCTTGTAGCTATTGTCAACAGTATGGGCACAAGGATAATTTTTAGTGCCCATCCATAACATGTCTTGTTTAGCCAATTGGACTAGATTCTGTTTGCTATTGCGTATCAACTCAGGGATATTATGTCGATAGAGCAATTGATGTGACTTAGCCAAGTACATCCCTAGATATTTCAATGTATCCATCACCCAAGAGAAGTAAAAGCTATCTGCCAGAGCATCCACTGACTCTGTAGGCTCAGAAAGTGTGGGATTTAGGTAATCTTGGACCCTGAGACCTGGTAAAAGGCTTCAAATTGAGATACAATATTAGGTAGAGTCATTACAAAATTGTGCATGCAAAAGAGGAGATCATCTGCATAGAGTACCAATTTGTGTTGTGAGCGACTCAAATCAATTGAATATTGTGGGAATTTCGGAACTGTTGCGCCATACCTGGAGGCAACCAGACGTGGACTCCATGCTCACTGTGCTCAGAGAAGCACAGCTTCACCTCACTGATGAGGACCAACAAGGCTGAAACACGTGTATGGGGTTGCAGTTGGTACTCTTGTTCAGAGGAGAATTGCCATAGCATTTCGGTGCTGGACTCTGCCATGTTCTTTCTGGAGAGGAGCGCCTGCTACCTTTTTTGAAACAGTGTCAGCAGTCTGTTCTAGTCCACTTCCTATTTAAAACTGCTTGCACAGATGTGGCCTTTTTTGTCTCGAGCAAACTGTGCTACTATTGCTAGGGCGATTGTTGGACCCCAACTGGATTATGGCTCTAGCCTGCTACAAGGCGTGAATAAGGGAGAAATAATGTGCCTTCAGAGTATTCAAAACAACGCTTTTAGAGTTGTAGTAGGCCTAAGTAGGAAGGACCACATTTCAGAGATGAGGAAAGCATTGTACTGGCTTCCTATAGGTAGCAGAATGTATTTCTGTCTCCACTGCATCACGCACAAGTGCTTGTATGGCGCTAGCCCTGGATATCTTTCCAATCGTCTTTCATGGATGCCGGCACGAAGGACGCCGAGGTCCAATAATTTGGGCCTCCTGCAAATCCCTAGGGCTCAGCTGGATATTGTGGCTCAGGGCTCTTTCAGCTATGTGGCCCCCAAGAGTTGTAATGCACTTCCCTCCGACCTGAGACTGTGTCAGTCCCTCTCTAAATATAGATACGGCCTAAAAAAGACTTTGTTCTACTGACCCCTGACCTAATTCTGGATCTGGTGCTGTATCTCTGATTTCAGTTGTTTTGTTGTGTGCATCATTTTGTGCTACTATGCCTACAGGCTCGTGCTTATGCGCCATATATATAAATATAAATAAATACAAAAATTAAATCAAAGACTGGATATATATCCAGCAAAGCCACACAATAATTAGCACTTCTTACCCTGGTGTATGTGTTGATTATAGCATCTAGAGTCAAGCTGTGGTCAATGGTTGAAAATTCAGATGGGACCAGCTTTTCAGAGTTTGAATCAGTTCAGGTTGTTAATAAAAATGCGGATACTCTTTCAGTGCCAGTATCCAGTAGCATTTGGTAAAATGTGTATGCTGGCTGTGCCCAAAGAAAACCACAAGGTCCTGCCTCAACAATCAATGGCAGTATTTCCGCTGTCAAAAGTATTTTCATGCTGCTTGTGCAGAAAGAATATTATGAGTACTGTCTCAAGAATACATGCCGGTGCTGAGTCGCTTTCGTGTTGGATGTAGCTAAAGAAACGTATGACTCCTGTTTCAACAATACATGGTAGTATTGTCACTGTTAAAAAAATACTCATGCTCCCTGTGCCCAATCAATATCATGAGGTATGTCTCAAAAATATATGCCATCACCTACCCCTGTCATATTGGTTGCACCAAAAAAAGTAATGCTACCTACCTCAACAATATGTGAAAGCACTGGCCATATGTCATGCTTGTTGTACTCAAAGAATATCATGACATCTTCTCAAGTTATTTTAAAATGGGGGAGGGTGGCATGTTGGACTCAGGGAGCATTGGGAAGAAGGGGTATGCATGTCACACCGCTTCACTTACCTTGAGGGGTCTTCCATCTTGCACCTTCCGGCACCCTCACTGCCTGTCTGGGTTGTGGTGCCTCTATCCACGCTGGTGCTTTCCTCCACTCCGCTCCGCAAGGTCGCAGCATTCTTTGGGGACCATCATTGTGGTCCTGCCATGCATGTGCGGAATGCCGTGTTCCTTGCTCCGCGCATGCGCCGTGTTCAGAGCGCTTGGCAATGACGGCTTGCTGTCCCAGCCTCGTTGTGGTGCTGGCGCTTTCTTACATCTTAAAACCAAGTGTTGTGCTGCAAGAATCTTACGTTCCTTGACCTTGCTCTTCTTGCCTCCCTTCTGGGACGGACCTTTGCCTTTCATTTACCCAGTTCTTGCTGGGTCTACCTGGTCCTTCCTTAACCTGTGGTTCTGCCCTGCTCCCCCTGCCTCTCTAGCCATTTCATATGTAGCCTGTTCCCTGCCAGCATCACCTTACCTGTCTCTGGAAAGACCTTGCTGGTTTCCGCTTGTTTCCACCGGAAGACCTCAATTGGGACCTCAGCATCCTCCAGAAGTCCCTGCCGTCTATCAACATTCATTTCAGAAACATAGACTTTGGACATCAGAATACAGCCTGACCATCCCAGTCACTGCTTGCACTGTTTCTGCGCCATGAAAATCTGGGAAGAGATGTTCTGTGGCGTTGGGAACTGATTGTCTTGGGAGGATAGCTCAGCGGCAACATGCTCACCTTGAAGCAAGACGACAAGGAGCAACACAGGTTCGATCCCCGGGTCCCCGCTTAGTAACCTCTGGGTATTAAGCGCATTATAAATAAGGTATCATATCATTCAGGACTCCCCAGTCGCACTCTGGAGGGTCGTGGGTTGGTTTCACGCATAGCACTAACTTCTCAACACAAAACAGTCTGGTGTCAAAAGCACAATGTTAGAGAGAATTCTCATTTATGGCAAATTTCCCTCACCTAGTGAGTCCCTCAACAGCTTTGCTGGATTTCTGGGGTTTATTTTTTCCACCTGGTAAGAGTGTGAACCTTTTTCCCACTCTTACAGTGTCTTTGCTGTGTGTATTTTTACTGTTTATGTGATCTTGGGCTCTGGAGCCACACCACTCCATGAGCCCCACGTTTTGTGTGTGTTACACAGCACCTTCCGGGCAGTAACACAGGGTTGTCTGAGACTTCCCCCAACTCAATTTTTCTGGGGCTGACTACTGTCCCCCAGAAACAGGTAAAGTTGCCATTAACTTTATATAGTCACTTTGGACTACAGACCCAGTACACCCCATTTTACATGGAGTATTGGAAAGGTTTAAATCTTATCCCTTTTTGTCTGTACCTCTTGGAGCCTTGTCTCGCTCCCTTAACATTAAGACTTGGCTGGTGGCAGTGGTCTCTACCGTAACTTTTATACCGCGATTATAGTATATAAATGTGGTACTGTTTTAGGCTATTGTATTAGCCTCGAACATAAACCCGCTTGACCAAATACAGTTTATTTTGGCTCTGGTTGGGTTTAGTCACCGTTTCTTTTTGTTAAAGCTCTTCTTGTGTTTTACTTTTCACGCCAAACCACGTTTGCCTTCTTTGTTCGCCGTCCTTTGGCGGGCTTCTGCAAAGAAGCCCTCCTTTACCGTCTGGGTGTCTAGGTGGGCTGAATGTGAGGGAGGGGTTTAGTCATCCCCTGCACAGGGTCTCCTTGGAGACCCAAGTCGCACTTTGTGTCGATTGGCTAAGGTGGTTGTCCGGGCTACAATTGGAATCACAACTACAACATCTGTTCCCTGATCTTCCGACGTTTGCATACAGAAACAGCAAATCATTATGTAAGAGCCTAGTGAAAGCAGAGATTCCATCTCCAGGGACATCAACCCAATTCAAAGGCACGATCCCGTGCCACAACTGCCAACACTGCAGCAATATCATCAAGGGCAATTCCATCGCACATCCCCATTCAGGGAAACCCATACTGCTAAAACACTCCTGTAGTTGTGATGCCCAGAATGTAATATACGCACTTAAATGCCCGTGTGGGCTCTATTATGTCGGTATGACAACCAGGAAGGCGAAAACAAGATGGATGGAGCACAAGTCCAATATCCGTACCAGGAATCAGAAATCACCAGTAGCAGTCCATTTTGTAGAAGCACGTAACACTGTTGCCCAGCTAAAATGTGTTATCTTAGAGCTGGTAACAGTAGGAAGCAGGGGGGGAGATGTACAACGTACACTGTTGCAACGGGAGAGCCTATGGATTGAACTTTTGGACTCAATAAACCCTCGTGGCATGAACACAGAGTTTGATCTAATGTGCTCTGTGTGATTCTGTAATGTATACCACATGATGTAAATAATGCCTATGCTGCTGACTGTACCAACTTTAACCATATTCGTTTGAACCGTTGCTCTTTGGATTTTCCTTGACCTTGCTTGATGTTTGGATTTTTCTCGACCTTGCTTGATGTCTGAATGTAGTCATACTGTTCGCATGAGATGGCCTTGTATCGTTTGGACACTAAGTGCTATGATCGGTTTTACCACATTAGGTTGTTGTGGACACAGTTAGGCTGCATTGCTGCAGCACCATTATGTAATACCTACTCTCTATACCACCAGAGTTAAGATGGATTATTGAAATAGATAGCACACATGTATATGGCCAGTGGTGCTATTTTCTAATAACTTCTCAGTAATGTTTTACTTGATGCACGATGCCAGAGTTTTTGCCAATTGTAAATACTGCCATTTATAATTGTTCATGAATGTACCATTTGTTCAAAAAATGGTGAAGCGACACATGTACCCAGGGAGCTGGTATACTGTACTATTGTGAAGTTCTGCAGTAAGATGCCAATGGAGACTACAGGTCTGCGTACCTGCCACCAGTTAATAGTGACATGGACAGTTTGTTCATTTTTCATTCATTCATTTTTTACCTAACACGTTAGTATTTTTACATCCCTGTTGAATGGCCTTCGCACTATCCTCTAGAGACCCTATAGAGGATATTATATAATTGGTGCGTTGTGGGGGCACCCCGCGGATTCTCTCGAACCGCGGTTGTGCCCCCACACGCATCTGTCACTTCTCATTCCTGAAAGCATGATATATACAGCAGACCCGGGGAACCGGGTTACCCACCTGGGTTAATCATCCCCGTTAGTTGGGCCGAGAGCAAACGAGAGATCGAGATCACTATCAAATTACATGCGTCCACGCATACCCGATCTCCATGACAACCTACACTATGGTGGAATTCCCACACCAAGATTGCTTCTGCCCGGCCATCCCGTGCGCATGCGCGGGTCGCCGGGGAAACTTAGAACGCTACCCGCGGCTGCGCTGCTCTCAGTACAGCAGTCGGCGTGGGAGAAGAAGCACTACTAATTGGTGAGTGAAGATCCCTAAACACCCCCCTTTTTGAAAGCAGGATAGTTGAAGTTATGAACACGGTGCATTTTACGTGTGCACCACTCTTGAGAGAGACACAAACTTTATAATGTTGAGACATGACTCCCTAGATTCCACATTGACGACCGGGCGCATTTGGACTACTGTCCGCCGCCCCATTTCGAAAGCATTAGATTGAATAGGGATATAGTCTGTTGATTCCTCATGAGGACGTATCATGACCTGAAGTATTACTTATCTACTGTAGGGTTTCTGCCGCACTGTGCGTGACCGCCTCCCAGTCTCCAGTGATTGCCACCAGAAGACTGGGTAAGTGCAGGGGTGTTACTAACCATCACATTACGCTACTTCTGGGTGAGTAGTGTTGCTACAAGTTTAAAACACTTACCTTGGTTATTTTATTCTCTTTCTTGTATCCATGATAGGTTTAATTCTGGACCTCATCAGCCCTCTGGGATAGGTTAGTACCATTAGCCTTCCCTTACCTTACTTTTAGCCTCACCCTACTTAAGCAATGATTAAAATGAATGTCCATTTGAATTCCCCACAAGATCAGAATTAAGGAAATTACCACTTCTCGTAGCTCACCATATATAGGAACAGAGAAGCCCCTACCCTGAAGATGGATCTTTGATCCGAAACGCGTCGGTTACTTGTTAAAATTCTAAAGGGTTTCCCTGGAGGGAACTAACCACTCCAAGAGACAATTGCTTGAAGAAGTCAGGCATACGAATCAAAATTACTACATCCCTATCTTGATGCTTACTTTCTGTTTGATGTTTTGATATATTGTTACAAAAAAGTTTAACCATGTTGGTATCTGCTTTTTGATTTTGATATTGATTTTGTTTAAGACTAAGAGAATTAAAAGGAAAAGATTCTCTAACAATTGTGTTGGACACTGGTTCTATTTGAATGAGATACACTGTTCAGTTAAAGAGCTGGGATGAAGCGTACAAGATAACCTTTTCAATACGAGTATTCACAAATGTATAAGCACAAATACAAGCCCTTATAGGCTAAAGTCTTCAAGCATCTGTAACGCTCACCTGACTCCCATGGAGGCGCTGGCCTGGTTCGCGCTGCTGTGACCTCTTCTAGGTGATGCGCAGGGTTCGGAAGATGGACTGGACCAGGCCCCCAAATCTGGCTTGTCTGGCTCGCAGAAGTATCCTTTTGTAGGCGAAAATAGGGGATTAACTGTCTGCGGGGTAATGCAATTGCATCCCACTTTCCCCTCTCACCCTCCTCAAAACTCTTCTGTGATTCCTCGTAGAGCCTCACCTTAGGGTCTGGAAGGACGAGCTCTCCATCCTGCTTCTGATGCAGGGGCGCGTTGGTATCCAGTTACTTCACTGGATTTTCGGATTGGTGAGAACCAAACTTGCTTGGCTTTCAGGTAAGTTTTTTGATAAGAGGTTCCCCTTGTGTCCATGCATTAATGTACTAATGCTAGTGTCTTTTTCCCCATAGGGGCCGGGGTACGGAATGCCGGGGAACAGGCACCGACCCGAGATGAGAGGTGAAATCCTTGTAGAAATCAGGAAAGTCTCTAATGAGCGTTTTTTGGTAATATCTTTTCATTCGCTCATTAACGCTGATGTCTCTTTTTCCCCTTAGGGGCCGGGTTCCGGAAATGCCAGGATGCAGCGCGGACCCGAAATGAAGAGGGAATTAATTAACAGGTAAATCTTAACATGGAGATTTAGCTTTCCTTATTCCCTTCTCTCTCTCACCTTTCGTTCTGGTATTTTTTCTCACTAGGCGCTGGGGCGTGACTGCGAATCCGGATGATCGCTGCTGAACATGGAGGCGCCCTGTAAAGGTGAGTGGAATGCGGCGCTGCAGCGATCGACGCGATGAGCTTTTAAATAAAAGTCTTCCTTTTCAGGATTGTCGGCGAGATGTCTCCGGGATGCGGATTTAGCAGGTAAGAACTTTTCCTTCTTCTGTTCTCTTCTTCTCTTCCTTTGCAGGTGATCCAGGATGCTGGCAGGCGTGGCAGAAGTCAGGATGCAGGAGCAGACACGGTGAGCGTCCAGCTGCTAGATGCAGAACAACGCGAAGCACGTGTGGCTGTTCGGGTGGGGTTTAAATAGCTTTGGAAGAAGTTCCAGGTATGTATCCTTCCTCCAATCAGGTATGTATCCTTCCCTGACCACGCCCGGATGGTAAATTAGTCCCACAGGTAAAGTAGTTCCTTTCAGGCCTCAAGGAGGCCGGGATCCTGCAGCATGGTCTGCATCAGGTAAGTGCACCCAAGCACTCCCATAATGAGCCTGGCGCCTATGGCGCCAGGACTGATATCTTTTATGAGCCTGGCGCCATAGGCGCCAGGACACTGTCCAAAGGGCCCCTATATGGGGTTGCTGGGTCCTTCCTTGGGGACTGGATGTCCGCTTTCGGGGGCGCAGGGCTTGAACCGGCTCCCCGGGAGCGGGCATCATGACAGCACTCCTCGCCAAGGCCCCTCCCAAGGTTGTTCCCTCTGGGGGTTTTGGTTTGTCTGGGAAGAGTCGGTGGAATTTCCTGACTAATCGAGGTGCATACACATGGTCGCTGGGTTCCCACGACCTCTCCTGAGGTCCGTACCCCTTCCAATCAATTAGGTAGAACAGTTTTGACCTAAACATTTTTGAGTCTAAAATGTTCTTCACTTCGAATTCGGGCTCCCCATCTATTAGAATAGGTTCTGGAGGTTTGAGTAGTCGGGTTCCGGGTACCACTGGTTTCAGAAGTGACACATGAAAAACAGGGTGAATTCGCATACTAGCTGGTAAATCAAGTTTAACAGCCACTGGGTTAATTATTGCCGTAATAGAATAAGGTCCCAGATATTTTGGGTTAAAAGTTCGAGGCCCTTTGAGTGGTAAATGTCTGGTAGCTAACCACACTTGATCCCCAATCTGATACGGAGGTGCTTCACTCCGATGTAGATCAGCATTCTCCTTGTATTTTCTCTTGGCTTGTTGTAAATGCGTAGTTGCCTCTTTGAAGGCTTGGGTAATTGTAGAATGCAGATGTTCTACTGCAGGCATTCCGAGGTTCTGAGGTGAGTCAAGGTTTGAGGTTCGAGGGTGATGCCCAAACAAAGTATAAAAAGGACTGTGGCCAGTTCCAGAGTGTACTGAATTATCATATGCGTATTCGGCTATCCAAAGAATGTCTTTCGAGTTGCTTTCAGATTGCTGTAACATACACCGTAAGTACTGCTCAAGGGTCTGATTTGTCCTCTTGGTCTGACCATCGGTCTGAGGGTGGTGACTGGTCGATAATCTTATGTCGATCTGCGCCATTTGACAACATTTGCGCCGGAAGTGGGAAATTAATTGGCTTCCCTGGTCAGAGATTAGTATAGATGGGAATCCATGTAGCCGAACAATATTTACGAGGAATTCTTTGGCTAGGACAGAGCTGAAGGTAAACCTTTCAAAGGAATAAAGTGGGCCATTTTGGAAAAGAAATCCACAATTACCAGAATAGTATTGTACCCCGAACAAGGAGGCAGGTCCGTAATAAAATCCATTGATAGGGTGTGCCAGGGTGCTGGCGGTATGTCTAGAGGTTGAAGGAGACCGGCTGGTCTTTTCTTTTGACTTTTATTTTGGGCGCAAACACCACAGGACATCACAAAAGATTTAACATCTTTTCGCCAAGAGGGCCACCAAAATTGTCATTTCACCTTTTCCTCTGTCTTGGCAATACCGGGGTGTCCCTCTATTAATGTATCATAATAACCAGAAATAACTAGTTCGTGTAATTCCTTATGTGGCAGGAATAAGCGTCCTTGGAAATAAGGTAAACCATTATGTATGGTAAAGTCTGATCCCTTTTGTATCCAATGCTGTAAGGTTGTAGGGTCCAGGAGTTGTTTCACTCTGGCTTGAATGTCTTCAAGCGTCTGTAACTAAGTTATGCCTAGAATCCTCAGTTCGAGAAATATTGGTACTGGTTCTGAGTTTGTATCAGATTCTCCCATTCCAATTCGGGATAAGGCGTCTGCTTTGCCATTCTTGCAGCCAGGTCGATAGGTAATCACGAAATCAAATTCAGCGAAAAACAAAGCCCATCGGAGCTGCCGTGATGACTGAGCCTTGGCGGTTTTCAAATACTGTAAATTCCGGTGATCAGTGATCACTGTGATGGTATGTCGAGCGCCAAGCAGATAATGCCGCCAGGCTTTAAAAGCGGACTTAATGGCTAACAGTTCTTTGTCCGTAATTGCATAATTAACCTCGGGTGCCGAGAATTTTCTGGACCAAAATGCTACGGGATGCAGTTGGTTGGTTTCGGGATCTCTTTGGGACAGGACAGCTCCCATGGCTAGGCTGGATGCGTCAGTCTCGACGACATAAGGGAGATCTGGACGCGGGTGTTTCAATATAGGTGCGGAGGTAAACTTAGCTTTTAAATCCTGAAAGGCCTGCTCGGCTTCTTCAGACCATTCAAAACGTTTATTTTTCCTCAAGAGTGCAGTAATGGGTTGTACCACGCGTGGAAATTCCGGGATAAACCTGCGATAGAAATTGGCAAAGCCGAGCATGCTTTGAACCCCTTTTACAGCGCTAGGTGATGGCCATTTGAGGATGGCATCCACTTTTCTTGAGTCCATTCGGACTCCTTTGGGTGTCAGGATGAAACCTAGAAACTCGACTTCTGTGGTATGGAAAACACATTTCTCCAATTTAGCAAATAGTTTGTGTTGGCACAGTTTTTCAAGTACTGCCCTGATGTGTTTTCTCTGATCAGATTCCGAAGAGGAGTACACCAGAATGTCATTGATATATACGACAACACAAACATCGATGAGTTCCCGAAGGACATCATTCATGAAGTATTGGAAGGCAGCCGGCGCGTTACACAATCCGAAAGGCATCACCTGGTACTCGAATAATCCGTATTTAGTACGGAAGGCAGTTTTCCATTCGTCACCTTCTTTAACTCGTACCAGATGATAAGCCCCCCGGAGATCTAACTTGGTGTATATGCAAGCGTCCTTCACCTGGTCAAGGAGTTCAGGGATCAGAGGCAGAGGATAACGGTTTTTAACCATTATCTGGTTCAATGCGCGGTAATCGATACAAGTTCTAAGGTCGCCTTCTTTTTTGGGCACGAAGAACAAAGCCGAGGATGCCGGGGACTTTGTCGGGCGAATAAAACCATTAGTTAGGTATTGATCCAAATATTGTCTCAAATGCAGGTTCTCAGGTTCGGTAAGGGCATAAATCCTGCTACAAGGGGGTTGTGCACCGGGCACCAGATCGATTTGGCAATCGTACGATCTGTGAGGAGGTAACGTGTTGGCCTGTTCCTTTTGGAAGACGTCCTGAAAGTCTTGGTATTCCGGAGGTATTTGCATGGAGGCAGAGGTTACAGATGCTAGATTAATCTTCAGGTTTTCAGGGTAGCAGGTTTGTGTACAATCCGGGAAGGTTATTCTCTTAGCTCGCCAATCAATTCGAGGATTATGTGTCTCTAACCAAGGGATTCCAAGAATAACCTGAAACTGTGGAGCCTTGATTACATCAAACACAACACCCTCCCGATGGCCGTCGGGACCAATAAGAGTCACCTCAGTAGTGGAATGTGTTACCGGTCCAGAGGCAATTTCAGTTCCATCGACTGTGGCGATGACATCTTTGCTGGTTTTAGGACGGAGAGGGAGGTTAATCCTAGAGACCAATTCACGATCCACATAGTTTCCAATAGCCCCACTATCGATGTATACCTTTATTGCATGCAACTGCTTAGGCTGTTCTGGATCTACGAGAACCATTGGCACAATGAAATGCGAGGTCTGAGAGTTAGTTTTCAAGCTCGGCAAGCGGACCCCTACACTTGTCGGGCGGAGTCGTTTCCCGAAACAGAGTCTTCATGGTTTTTATCAGCGGCTCCTACCGCCTTTCGGGGCGGTTTTGCCGGGCAATCTCGTAGAAAGTGTCCAGAATTCCCACAATAAAGACATCATTTTAACTGCCGCCTCCTTTCACGTTCCTTTTGAGTTAAGGGTCCTTTAACCCCTCCAATTTGCATAGGCTCAGAGACATCAACTCCCTTGGGATTAGCATGGGTCTTGACCAACACCCGGGTCTCAAACCTGGACCGATCTGCTTTTCTGTTTTGAAGTCTGTGATCCAATTGGACCACTAAGTCTATATACTCTGTGCATTCTTGGGGCGGATTTACAACTTGGGCCAAGACATCTTTAAGTTCTCCGCGTAGGCCTCGATAAAACAAGGTGACTCTTTTATCCTCTGGCCATCCCGTTTCCACAATTAGTCTATTAAAGGTTGCAATATAGGATAGGAGGTCCTGATTGCCCTGTCGCAGGGATAGAAGTTCGTCATCCAGAGCCTGCCCCTGAGAGTGTCGAGCAAATAACCTTTCCATGCTTGCTTGAAACCTTTGAAAATCACGGAGAATCGGGTCATCTTGAGTAACCAGTGGAACTGACCAATCGGCAGCGCAGCCGCTGAGATATGACAATACAAAGGCTACCTTGGTCTGATCATTAGGGAAGGCCCCAGGTCTGCATAGGAAGTGCAAACGACACTGATTCATGAATACGGCGAATCGTTTGGGGTCCCCAGCAAAGCGTTCGGGTGGGGCCAGCGGCATGCTTCCAGGTAGATTAATCTGCACAGGGTTACTGGAAACCACAGGAGCGGGGTTCCCACCGGAACCGGGTAGAATAGTTTGCCCAGTTTGACCTTGCAAAAGCTGTCTGGCCAGGTCATCAGTTCTTTCCTTTGATATTATTAATTCCCTCCTGAGGGCATTAGTCTCTTGACGAGCGGCATGTACTTCGGCCCGTAATTCCCCCAGTAATTGGGCCAACTGATCAGTCTCAGAACTTTCCATAGCGTCTGGGTGGGAATTTGTAAGAAGGCTTCGCGTTCTGTAACGCTCACCTGACTCCCACGGAGGCGCTGGCCTGGTTCGCGCTGCTGTGACCTCTTCTAGGTGATGCGCAGGGTTCGGAAGACGGACTGGACCGGGCCCCCAAATCTGGCTTGTCTGGCTCGCAGAAGTATCCTTCTGTAGGCGAAAATAGGGGATTAACTGTCTGCGGGGTAATGCAATCGGCCTCCCACTTTCCCCTCTCACCCTCCTCGAAACCCTTCTGTGATTCCTCGTAGCTTCTCACCTTAGGGTCTGGAAGGACGAGCTCTCCATCCTGCTTCTGATGCAGGGGTGCGTTGGTATCCAGTTACTTCACTGGATTTTCGGATTGGTGAGAACCAAACTTGCTTGGCTTCCAGGTACGTTTTTTGATAAGAGGTTCCCCTTGTGTCCCTGCATTAATGTACTAATGCTAGTGTCTTTTTCCCCATAGGGGCCGGGGTACGGAATGCCGGGGAACAGGCACCGACCCGAGATGAGAGGTGAAATCCTTGTAGAAATCAGAGAAGTCTTTAATGAGCGTTTTTTGGTAATGTCTTTTCATTCGCTCATTAACGCTGATGTCTCTTTTTCCCCTTAGGGGCCGGGGTCCGGAAATGCCAGGATACGGCGTGGACCCGAAATGAAGAGGGAATGAATCAACAGGTAAGTCTTAACATGGAGATTTAGCTTTCCTTATTCCCTTCTCTCTCTCACCTTTTGTTCTGGTCTTTTTTCTCCCTAGGCGCTGGGGCGTGACTGCGAATCCGGATGATCGCTGCTGAACATGGAGGCGCCCTGTAAAGGTGAGTGGAATGCGGCGCTGCAGCGATCGACGCAATGAGCTTTTAAATAAAAGTCTTCCTTTTCAGGATTGTCGGCGAGATGTCACCGGGATGCGGATTTAGCAGGTAAGGACTTTTCCTTCTTCTGTTCTCTTCTTCTCTTCCTTTGCAGGTGATCCAGGATGCTGGCAGGCGTGGCAGAAGTCAGGATGCAGGAACAGACACAGTGAGCGTCCCGCTGCTAGATGCAGAACAACGCGAAGCACGTGTGGCTGTTCGGGTGGGGTTTAAATAGCTTTGGAAGAAGTTCCAGGTATGTATCCTTCCTCCAATCAGGTATGTATCCTTCCCCGACCACGCCCGGATGGTAAATTAGTTCCACAGGTAAAGTAGTTCCTTTCAGGCCTCAAGGAGGCCGGGATCCTGCAGCATGGTCTGCATCAGGTAAGTGCACCCAAGCACTCCCATAATGAGCCTGGCGCCTATGGCGCCAGGACTGATGTCTTTTATGAGCCTGGCGCCATAGGCGCCAGGACACTGTCCATAGGGCCCCTATATGGGGTTGCTGGGTCCTTCCTTGGGGTCTGGATGTATGCTTTCGGGGACGCAGGGCTTGAACCGGCTCCCCGGGAGCGGGCATCATGACAGCATCAATGAATTAACATTGGGAATTTTGTCCCATTGGGAGTGCATTTGGGCCTACTGGGTAGTAATACACAGTGCTGTTTTTCGAGGTTGTCCGGGGTGGATAACCCCCCTGCTGTGTGATTGACAGCCAGGCTGTGTGAATTGGGGACTTTGGCATAAAAGGCAGGACTCTTGGGCTAGAAGTCAGAGTCACCACTGGAACTGCAAAAACCAAAGAGAAGTGGAGAAGAAAACGGCTGCTGCAACTCCCGAGTCCCGTTGAAGCCCTGATGCAGTCCTGAGCTATCTACCCTTCAACAAATGAGAAGATCCAGTCCAGAGTCTTCTTCCCTTGAGCCTGGTGGGATCAACCAGTTCACCTCCAACAGCCAGAGAATCCTCTTCTGGGTCGAAATTGCTGCACTGAGCTGTAGTGGTCCGGATAGCCATCAGAAGAGCCCTCTCCTGTTTTAAAGCAGCGCACCTTTTATTCACCGTTGCTTCGCTGCTGCTGGCTCCATGTTTGGATAGTAATGATCACTCCAGACGTCCTCCTTCTTGTCCCCATGACTGAAGCTTCAGGAACCGTGAGTCTGCAGGAACTACCATGAACAACTGCCATAGCACCAGCTTTCTTCAAACGAATAAGGTACTGTGTCCATTTGGTCGTTTTCGCTGTCCGACCTTGAGGAATTGGGGTGAACCCTTTTCCTTTCCGAAGGCTTGTCCTTTCTTTCTCCCGTCTTATAACTTTTGCCTCCCTTTGCCAATATCCAGTACTCCTGCCAACGTTAATCTTGAACTGTTCTAACCGTGTGATCCTCGACAACAGAGCCCCTGCTCCATTTGATACTGGCGCAGGCCTATTGACTTTATCTGCCTCTTAGAACACGTCTTCTGATCCTATTGCCTTGACAAAAGTATTGCCTATGAGTTTTATCCCCTATTCTCTTGTGTTAATTCTATGTGCTAAGTTTTTTTTGACTTCGGTTACATTTCTTCCCGCGGGTATGCTTTTCTTTCGTAAGACCGAACTGTCATTACTGACAAAAAGTGATTGCGTATTAATCCACGGTAACGACTTTGTTTCACAACACCGGTCTGTCAAATCCAAATGTACTTACCTTGAATTGATCTGCACAAGTGGAATTGGTTGTGTGTAAGAGTCTGGTTTTATTTTAATATAAGTGTTTTTGAACAGATGGTTTAAAAATAAATGTACTTATATGTTTTAACCAGAAACCTTGGGCCAGTGTTTGTTTGAGCCAAAGTAATTGTAGTCCTTTGTGTAATCTCTACTACTGCTCATTTGCTCTTGAGATAAGACTGGCTGCTCAGCCATTGCTACCACTTTACTGTGTAGTACAGGCTTGTACCAAAGGTGAAATTGTATTACCACTTGTAGTCTTAATTGTGTGCAGTGGTCCCTAAGGGCACTGCATATGATTCTGCCTAACACACAACCACCAGGGAAATCAGGTACGCAGAGCCAGCGAAACACATTGCTTAACAATGCATCAGGACAACGCCTAGCCATTCAATTTTTTTTGTATTTTATTAGGGGTGTGACAGTATTGCCAGGGTCTAACTTTATGGATGTTTTAATTTTATTGTTAGTGGGGCGGAGGAGAGGGCTGCCTGCCAGGGCATTTGTGAGTTGGTAGGGGTGGTGTGAATTTGAAGGTGGTAAGACGGCATGCAGCAACGTTTAGGGCCACCTGTCTTATCTTTTTTCTTGTCAGACTATGGTGACAAAAGGGGATAGGTGTTGAGTTCATCAGATGCTGGTATGCGGAAAGACATTCCTGCCAACATCAACCTGAAGCTGCTTCCTGGTTGTAACAATTTGCTGAGTGGCAAGTGTTGCCATCTGTCTTGGTTTTGAGAGTTTGCTCTGTGGCTGCCGACATCACTGTTCCTCGTTGCAACAGTTTGACACAAGGCTACTATCTGTGATTATTTGCAGTGGAGCTACTATCCTCCCTTACTGGCCGTAATTGTTTGCAATGGGGCCTCTATCATCACCTATACTGAGCTACAAAATGTTCCTCAGGAATGTTCACATATTTCCTGACAAGAGTCCTCTTCTGACAGTGCTAACATGAAGGTAGGAGCGGTGACCTCATCACCAGTGCTATCTAGTCAATTGTATGTGGCTGAGTCTTAAATGTTGTACCCCATTTGTCACAAATTCTTTGGGCAAGCCCAAAGCCGACTGGGATTCTGGCGTGGTTCTCCCCCAATGAAAAAAAATTTAAAACTATAGGCAATTTTATTGGTTTAATTCTTAAGTAAAATATGAGCAAGTGGAAGTGGAGAGGGGCAGTTGTAGGTGTGAGGTGAGAAGGGTAAAGCAACAGAGAGATTCTTGTGCAGACAGTGATTCTGCGGTGTGTGACCTGTCCGGTTCCTACTATAGACCAGCTATTTAACAAAGTAGTACAACAGTATGTTCCAGTGTCCCCTTAAGCAGATCATTTTCATTTCCTCAGGCTTGTCTCCCTTCAAACCAACATGGGTGTTACCACAGCTACGTGCATTTTGAACTCCTTTCTTTAATTGATAGATCATCAGATGAGAGGGGCCTGGCGCTCTACCACTACTTAATTATAGTCCCCACATGTGTCTTGCTGTAATCGGTCTCCTGGCATCTACAGTGCCAGCTCTTCAATGGCATAAGGCAGGTTCAAATGTCACCTGTGCATCCCTGACAGCTGCTGGGAAACACATTTCCTACAGGCACAGGTGCCATTTTAACTGCCTGCACCACTATTCTTAATTCAAATGAGTGTGTAAACCAGATAGTCTGGTGGTATGTATATCCGTAAATATATGCCATGACTGGTTTGGCATGGTGGCTGCTAGAACCACACAATTATGAAGCCACAGCAATTTGATGTCACACCAGTGTCAGATCTGTGGGCAGACCCTAACTATGACAGGATTGATGTATATTGGTATCTAGGCTGACTGTCTATACAGCTGTCATGTGAACCAATAGCCAGGATGCTGCCCCCTTGATTCTCCCACAGAAGGGCAACACCCTCCTTGCAGGACACAGGAATTTCCCCCAATGGATCCCCTCAGAAACATGCTATGAAGAGCCCCTCACTCCAATGGTGCCAATCACTGGAGTCCTTTTGAAGCTAGCAGGCATGAGACATTGGCTGTGTTAGAGTAGCCAGAGAGGAAAGGTAGGCCTGGAGAAGGGTAGCACCATCTTGCTTTCTGGTAGGATTTTCTTCCTTTTCCTGTCCCCTCCATTTCCTTCAAGCAAGGTACTCTGAGTATGATGTCAAACGGCAAAGGGCACTTGTTACAGCAACAGGTTCTTAGACCCTTTACAACAGGCTCGCTTTGGACTAATCACCTGTGCCATTTTGCTTTTAAAAGGAGAGGGGCACCCCTTCATTCTTTGATTCATCTTTGGACTTCCACAAGGATAAGAAGAATTCTTCTGGATCTCTGTTTGGGATATAATCTATCCCAACGTCTTCTCACATGGAGGTGAGGACAGAAGGCATCCAAGGCAGAGGAGAGCTCTGTCCACTAACCATCGCCAGGGAACACTGGGGGGTGACTGCTTTTGGACCAATGCCTCATTGTGGCTGCACAGGAACCTGCAACCTGTTACTAGAGGTGAAGGAACCCCTGTCGGTTCCAGCCAAGTTCCCTGGAGTGGGAGTGCAGGAAAAGGACTCACCTTGTCCTCGAGCCCTAGGATCGGGACTCCCAGCAACCACAGAACCAGGAAGTGACAGCTGGCTCTTTGCATCCCTCAAACGGCTCAATGTCAGTTGGGGCACCTTCAATGCCACCTAAGCTACCGAACAGGAACTGCCAGAGTCTTATCTGACATTGGCGCACAACTGCCTCTGCACCTCTGAGGTTTGCAGGACCCTGTCTCCACATCTGAGATCCACAAAGTCTTCTACCATCCCCAGCATGCTTCTTCAAGCGACGACGCTTCAGTACATCGATGCTGTGTTAGCCAGCCGAGCCAGTTTGCTGAAGAGTCTTGCAAAGCCACCAAACCGACATTGCCTGCTATCCCCAGTGTCTTCAACCCGCAAGCTGCCACCGCTGTTGAACTGCACAACAACAGTGGACCATGCAGTGTTGCTCCTCCACCCACCGGCCCGACGCCAAAAGCACCCAGACTCCCGGTTCAACACTGAAAAAACCTGGCTCGATGCTGTCAAGCCCCAAAGACATTTTGTCAATTAAGTGCCATTAACACCCCTGCTCATCTATCCAAAATGCCATTCTACAACAGTCTGCATGTTCTTGTTACATGCTAGTTTTTTTTGTTAGTTGATTGAATTTTGTTGTTTGATTAATAGTCTATATTCTTATAGACCCTTGATTGGACATTCTTTTATTTTGGAAGCATTGTACTTAATCTGTTTGGGTTGCTACTGTTATGATCTCATACCCCTCCTGAAGGGTGTAGCCTGCCCTCGGGCCAACTTTACCTCATAAAGAGAAGGATATACCTGTCTGGCTTTGTCAGTTTCACCTGTATGCTTGGGATAAATGCTGGTTTATTAGTAGTGTGGACTGCGTAGGTATAACCAACACTCATGCCTGTACTCCTGCAGAGCAGTAGTCATTTCGACTCAAGTAATGAGCTCATTTCTGTGCATTGCGCCTGCCATAGCTTCCTTCAGTGTTCCCACTTGCCCATGTATGGATTTCCATGTTAACTTGAAAATATCAATTTGCCCCCAACGCTTTATTTACTTCACAACTTTGTTTGAACTTCCATCTTACCTAAGTGAACTTTCCACTGATTGGCATGACATCATTAAAATACAGAGGATAACACACAGGGAAAATATCACTATAACTGAGCCATACATTCGCTTGAGCCCATAGCCTACTGGAAGGTGAACAAGATGGAAAACAAGCAATGCATGTCTGCAAAACATCGAAAATTAGGGCAGATTTGAGGCAGCTGTGTCACCGTTACAGGCCCTTTTAACTGAAAAAAAAGCCTGAAGCGTAATGCAAGTAAAGGGTTAACAAAAAAGAACGCACAAAAGCGTAATTCGTCCAGTATCTAAGAAAAGGAGCGCGGACTCCAAAACAAGCACTTTTATTTTTTTGCTATGCTAGCACACACAAATCAGCTCTTTAACGTGCAAGTTGACCTCTGTGGCCCATGCCTGCCTGTTCTGAATATACGTTGCTGCATCTAAATTGCTTCTGGGATACTGAGGTACAGTTCTTCAAAAATAACAAATTATGTGTAGCCTGCTGAGCGCCATGGCGGACCAGCACACCCAGGGGCGGGGGTGGGGGGGCCAGAGGCAGAGCTGTGAAAAATAGTTAATTTTCCTTACAGGATTTGCAGCAATCAAGAGTTTGTCATTTGAAATTGACCCTTCAGGTTGACAGCATAGAAATGAGACAAGGAGTGCGGTCTACCCAGTGGAAGCGGTGGTGGAAATGACAGAACCTGTAATGAGCCATTTCCTCTGTGATGTCGCGCGAGCTGCGCGTTGTTCTTGCTCCTGTGCGCTGGATACTTTTGTTAATTTCTTGAGAGCGCCAGTTCCCACAGTGGTTATTTATTCAAGCACCACTTGAAACAGAGGGAGGGAGAGCCAAGCTCGCGAATCTGTTCCGAACCATGATTGTGTGCGGTGCCAATCAAAGAGAGCCAGGTACGAAAGGACACGTCTTCATTCCCCATTAGCAAGGGGCCTTGTGTACTTTCAGAAAACCAACTTTTTCTATTTGCACAAAGGGTGGTTTAAGATTAATCATTTAAAACAACGTTGCTCAGTATTATGAGGGCCACTGCATCCGCTGCTTTGTTTTTTAACCAATCACACTTTACTGGGGAAATTAAACTGCAACTCCCAGAATTGACATGCATGCCAACCTTCCCAATTATGACAGACTACCTATTTTTCTTACACAAAATGTTGTCTTTTTATGTTCGCCCTCCTAAAATATCCCTAATCCCAATGCAAATCAGTGGGAAAATTAATTCTCCCTCTTTCTGTCCAACTATTCCCTGCTGGGTGATCGAAAATGTTGGCATGTATGAATTTAAAGCTTGGGTCACTAATAATAGCCATCTGGGATTTGCAACAACTGAAGAGTGACAACTTGAAGGTTTTGAATTAAACATAACCACTGGCATTACCCTGGGTAACCCTTCTGACCATAGATTTTCAGCTGGCTATATCATGGCAGAAGGATAAAGACCACATGAGAATTAGGCTTGGTTGCAACAGACAAGGGGCAACCCAGCCCAAACTGCTAGATAAAATCCCTTCTAGCATGTACTGTGAAAGAGCAGTGTGCTAGTATTTTGACCAATGTGCACAACTTATCCTTGGCCTCAAGCCCAGGGACCGTATCTCGCCAGCCCTGAAATCTCTCCACTGTCTCCCGGTGGCTGCAAGGATCAAGTTCAAGACCCTCGGCATCGTCCACAAGGCTTTCTGGGGTTGGCTCGCACTACATCCAACTCTCTCTTCCAAAATACATTCCTTATCGATCCCTTGGCTCAGCCACCTCCAACTCTCTGAGGGCCAGACGCTTCTCCAGGCAGAGTAGTGAGGTAGTTCTCTCTCCTCTGCAGGTGCCTCCCTCTGGAATGGCCTCCCTGCCCCTCTCAAACTTGAGTCGGACCACCTAAAGTTCTGAGAAGCTGCTCAAGTCCTTCCTTTTCTCCTCTTCTTTCTCTCTCTCCCCTGCTGACCTACCTGCCTGCTTTTCGGACTGGTTGCTTGGCTACCCTCAGAGTCTCACTGGGTACCAAGCTCTTCCATGATCAGTCTCCCCTGCACTCCCTTCGGGCCAACCACGCACATAAGGGCTGTAACTGTAAAATCTACAGCTCTCTGCCTCCTTACACTTACCCCGAGCCACACTGCCCTGGCTGGACTCACTCAGAGCATTGCTGTCTTGATTGCACTTCCCCTTCCCTCTCCCTGACATTTTCCCCTCTCTCTCCCCCCTTCACTTGTGTGCTGTTGCACTTGCACGATCTGAACAAGGTCTAGTAAGATTGGGTGTCTTGCCCTTCCTCTGTCTTCCCACCTTGTCTTGTCACTCCTAGAAACACGTGTGTACAGGCGTGTTATAAATTACATAAAATATCATAACTCGAAACCGTCACAGTGCAAATGAAAAGCCCTTTTTCTACCCATGTGCCCTGGTTGTTGCAGATATATCATTCCCACTTTGCAAAATGCACAAGGAAAGTGCAGTTGGTGGCAGTATGAGATGTTCACCCTGGTCTCTCTGGTGCAGTCTGTTGACGCAAGCTCTACAACCAGGGTCAGACTGGGGCATAGAACTATCTCGGGCACCAAGGAAAAAGTGGCCCACAGTTGCAAATGGCAATTCATTCCTATACCCAAGGGGTAGTTCTTTTGATGAAATGCAATGCAAATTGTGCAATTTCAATTTTAATATTTATTCAGAAAAAATGGTCAAAACTAATAGCAGCATGGTGAAGTAACTCATAAAACTGGCCCATACTGGCCACAAAGATGACCCACTTTGATCAAAAAAACTTGGCCACACTAGGAATTTTCGTTTTTGGTTTGGGCCTTTCCCTATTGCCCTATAGCCCAGTTCGAGCCTGTCTACGACCTCTGCTTCAGGGAAGGCTTGTCTACAAAAGCGAGTGTGGTGCATGAAGCTTGCATGCCTAGTGCAGAAGGATAGTGCAGTTGGAGTCGATTGGGAGTTTGCAGGAGAGTTTGAGCAAGTTTTGGGGAGTAATTGACTTGACCAGGGTCTCCTCTCCACCTGGTACTAATACCAAAGATGTATCTATTACTGCACCTGGTTCTCATTAAGCCTCTCTGGGGTCTTTGTTGGGCTCACCATCTCTATTCTTGGACCAGATTTCACGGGGTGCTCCTCCACTGCAGACTTTACAACCTACTTCTGCACCCACGTTCTTTGAATTTCTGTGTCAAAGCAATCCATCACACTCCTAATCTGGGCTCAAATGAACTTCTGGCACAGTTTTTTGTCCTAAATTCATTGATAAGACTCTCAATTACAATATCATTGCTGATGTGAGGGATAATTAGGCTATACTAAACTCCATTAGGTCCAAATTGAGTTTTCTGGAAGGCTATTCGTTATCCTAAAGAAGTAATGCCAACCAGAATTTGAAATTCGTCCCCTAGAAGAGCAACCCTGAATTGGTGAACAAATAATTGAAGTTGTGAGTACCACGTTAATAGCCAGGTCAGACTTAGAAGCCCCTCACTCCTCAATTGGAAATCAGTATGGTGGGGTGGTTAGAGCACCTTGTGGTAAAAGGTGCAACCGTCATCTCCACCCCTAGTCGGAAAAATCTAAAAATATAAACAAATGGGTTACAACAAAACAACAGGGACTCGCAAACATTTTTAGGTGGCTTAACAGTGAGACAATCTAGTAACTGTCAAGTGCTGAAAGAACATAGTGAAGAATCAACAAATGTCGTTGAGAAAATAAAAAAGATTGAAAAGACGAACAGCAAAAAACACCCAAAACAGAATATAAATGTTTCTGCCCAGGACCCCACAATGCTTCCGTCCTTGCAGCAATCTTCAACAACAGAATTGGATAACAATATTTGAACCCCAGAATCGTGTCATATTAGTATCTGTAACCTTTCACAACATTGAGAGGAGGTTATGGAACCGCCTCATGATCCGTCTAAACTAAGGCTATTGAACAAGGAGAATTATAACCAGAGCAAAGGACTATTAGAAGTGTGTTTATCCTCACTTCTTCCAAATGAGGAGAAATTTAGCAGCATTATTCATGATTTAACTTGCCCGTACTCTTTTGGCCCCCTTGGCCTGGAATTCATTTTACAATGGGATTTATTTCTAATTTGAAATCAATCCAATGTTTTGTCATTATTGTATGATATTCTGAGATTGAGAACGATCAATTCTGATATTAATCAAACTGAATTCATTAATGGCTCCAGGACTGACTGTGTTCTAGGATTGTGTTTGACTTGTTGGTTGCGGAGAAGGATGCCTTTCTATCAGTGGAATATGATTTATCCCAATATTCTATTGAACAGATAACAAAGTTCATCAAGCATTCACTGCTGACAACTAAGGGTAGAGACTAAGGGTAGATCTATCACACCAATTATGGCTAGAAATAGGCTATGAGAGAGGGGCTTCAATGAAGAGAACAGTCCATTTGTCTGAAATAGATTACAATACCTGCTCTGGTGAGATGGGCTGGCCATGGCTTCTATCAACCTTGCAATCCAAGTTGGTCTTGTTGCAACATAGTCTTTAGAACTCCTGACATTAAAATGATATTTTTGAACACTCATGGCCATAGCCATTTGTTTGGAAATTGACCTGGCTCCTTTACTCTCTCAGCTGTTCATATCCTTGCTTTGCAAGAAGTTTGGCCCAGGGAGAAGCCTTTTCTAGATGGTTATAGTGTGTTTCTACAGCCGGCGTAGAAAGGTACTTGGGGTTGAAAGTGGTATTGGTGCAGATTGTAAACGTATATACTTTGATCAGACAGGTCCTTTGCTAGAAAAAGTAACTAGGAAATATGATAGTAGGTTCTTTTTACCAAGTGACTTGCTTGTTGTGAACATTTATTGGAATCCAGCTACAAAATCAGATGAGGGTCTTGTAAATATTATAACATCCGTTTTAACCTATTGGCACGAAAGGCAAATTCAGACTTTGGAATGATAGCATGTGATTTCAATTTTGTTTGTATGGATACCAATACTGTTCCCTGTTTCTTTGAACAAGGCTGAATTTGATGAGAATGTGGCATCTACTCAAGGGGCCATTTGGTCTAATTTAATGGAAACTTGGGGGTTCAGATGTTTGAATGGTACTGATCAAAGAGACATATTGCACCATGCCACATGGCGTAAAGGTGTTTCTTCTTCCATAATTGACTATGTTTTCACATCACAGTCACTGTTTAATCAATGTCTTTTGTTTAGGCTACTTGCCACAAAAGAGAGTGATCATTCAGTTCTCCTGTGTGCATTTGAGAGTAGTGCTGCTCGGATAAGCCTGCACAGGATCAGGACTCAGTGATAGTAAATAATGTATCTAATCGATTACATTTCAGACTTAGGGTGGTGACTGAGTTCAACTGAAAACTCCTTGTGATCGACAATTCTTTAACAGAGGTGATATTTTCTCTCCACCTACATTCTACATTTTTTGTCCCTCTTCCCCAAAATTCATTGAGGTCTTCACATGGGAACATCAATACTTACACTGCCCCGACCTGACATATTTTTGATGGAATAATTCAACTAAAGAAATGGGAACTAGGATGTAATTTGCGTGGACTTTCTAAAAATAAGTTGCTGGCCTCCACAGCAAAAGGAGTTGAGACAAAGGTGGACAAATTGGTTTAAGGGGCATACATGCCTCATTTGTCATTCATGCCTCCTTAAAGCCCCATAAGGACAGAGAATACATACAGTCAATAGTAATGAAAAAGCAAACTCACTGTTTTTGGAGACTTATAAACAAGCACTTAGTGACCAAAGTACATCTCCAGTTAAATCCATTACAGAAGAAAGTTGGAGTCAGTCCTACCTTAGGCTCTGTGCCCTATAGATATGATAAGTGATTTATAATGCGCCTTGTAAGTGATTTCAATCCAGCACTCCAACTAAGTCAATGCCTAGTATGGGATGCCCAATGGAAACCCTTATTTATATATTTTTTGTCAAAATCCGTTTAATTCTGGATGATGCACCCTTATATAACGCCCCTCTCTTTGAATTCCCCCAGTCTCACTGAATCAAGAAATAGGTCTGTTTTGTAAATTAAAAGATTTATTTGAAGAAATGAACAATATATAGATTACACTTTTATGAATATGAATAATATCTGAATATCACACTTATGAATATGAACAATGATCAGCAATGGGTAATATTACAATATCAAAAATCTCTTTAATCAATTAGGAGTAGGAATAGGAAGAATAATCTAGCAGAGACTACTTTGTATGGGTTCAAGGAACTGCAATGAGATGAAAGAATGCAACACAGAAATAAAACCTGATATGACTTCAATCAAAAGACAATATGATCACTCTTTCCCCTGTTACTACTCACTCCCCCCAATATGCAATATGAAGATATGGAATGAGGGCACACAGGTATCAGGAATACAATCAACAATGCAGTTCAAATCCAATTCCCCCAGCAAGCTTAGAGAGAACAGGTATGATTTTAAACAGGTCAATTGCTTTTAAATGTAGTTTAGTAATGTATGGAAAAATGGTAAAAGTGACTGTAATTCACTAAATGGATTCAGAACTAGTGAGAGTTGCTTTGTATAGATTCAGGTCAACACTAGCAATGATTGTAGAATGATTAGCAGATGGAAAACGAAATTCAGAAGTTGAAAGCAAGAAATAGCTATTTTAAATAAAGTGAAATTGAGCCAAATGCGAAATTGTGGCAACTTTTCCGCGTTTTTCGTTTGAAAGCTGAGGATGTTAGCTTCAAAATGACATTTAAATTCCTAGCACATACGGTTCAAAAGTTACAGAGGTTTTAATTAAGGAAAATTTTTCTAAAAAAGTAAAGATTTCAAAATCTGTTGAAGAATTGGAACAAAGCTTTCTTAACACTAAAGAGTCTACGGAGCCGCAAACTACACGACAGCCCAGCCACCTATTCAGAGGTGCCTCCGGATGGTTTCTGCCTGCACGAGACGATTGCCTTTCTCCACAAAATATATATTAGCTCCAAGATGATTATCACTACAATTTTCAAGGATTATGTGGAGGAGAGAAGAATTTAGAATAGATAAAAGAGATTCAATAATGCAGATATGGATAGGTTGGAATGGTTGGATTGGATTACTTAATACTAAGAGGTTGGTTACGGACAGTTTTACACTAAATACTTACAACAATGGCTTTGGAATGGAATGGGCCTGTCAAAGATCTGGTGAAGTGTTTGGACTTCACTCGCCACTGGAAAGGTCTCAGGCAGTGGGTTGTGCTCTCAGCAAGGCCCTGTGGTCTGTGCGGCCTCTTGGACTGGATCTGACAGGTTCTGGATACAGCTCTGGATCTTGGTTCTAGCCACAGGTTCTTACCTAGAACAGCAAACAGCTCAGCCAAGCTGTTGGATTTTGTGGTGCCCCTTGGAAGTTTAGGGGTTAGAATCAGGTTGCTTAAGATTCTGACCACCAGCTGAGAAGAGTTCAGCTTTTGGGTTGGGCCTTTCTGCTTCAAAGTTCTAGAGTCTGGATTCTGGATATATGTCTGGAGCCTGGATCTTCCTGCAGGGTGCTTCGCCAGGAATCAATTGATGAGTGGAAAGTGTGTGTCTGTGGGTCCTCAGAACATCGCACAGATTCCAGATTAGTCTTAAACTGTGAGCACATTTTTCATTTTAACAACCTATAAGTTTCATATTTTTGTCAGTTCAGTACAATTTGTAATAAGCATTTTTCTAAAACATACATTTACTTCACTTCAATCCACATTTCTAGTCTGGCCCGCCTCCAAAGCTGGGCTGAGTCAGAGGGTCACATGGCTTGCTTTCGTGCCAGAGCTGTTGTTGTCAGTCACACCCGAATTAGCATTTTCTAGTCAGTTCAAGGAACCCATTGTTTCTTGATCAGGGCAGCAGAGGAAATCTCCTCCCCTTCTGATTAACATGCCAATGCGAAATCCTCTCCTTTTGGTGAGAGATTCTCAGGGAAAGAAAGCCTCTTGGGAGTTTTAGCTAAATCAGGTTACCTTATGGTCAATTGTGACATAGTTCCTTGTGAAAACATTACATTTATAAATTTAAAATAAGCAAACATATCTTTAATTCCAGTCTTTTTCAACATGAAAATCAATGTGTTGCACTCTATATGCATTTGATGGAAATTCCTTCTTTGGCATGCTTAGCTTTGAAAACACAAGTTTCTCCTGTCAGATTTAGAGATCGCCAGCGCCTGTCGGAGGTGAGTAACGGTACTGCACCCATTTTTGACAGATTTCTTCCCATCAAGTATCTTTTAAAGTGGATTTTGTTCTGATAACATAAGATTCTTGCTGACATTGTAATTGTATGGGTTCTTGAAGTAGCATGATGTGGAACACCCAACAAGGAGGTTGGATCTTTTGGGTGGTTTGTGAGCCATGATTTTTGTAAATTTGTCAACCAAGAAAACGGATTTCCAAACAACTCTGTGTTTCTTTTGGCAATCAGCATTGCTTTTTTTTCAAGTGGTTTCAGGCTACTTTGTGGGTAGCCCAATGGTGGGTTTTGTCAGTGGTCTCCTGTGTTCACTGAGATAGGTAAAAGTGGATGGCAGCCTATTTTTCAGATTTTTACTGCGCAATTGTGGGTGATTTTTAGCGAGCAGCATGCTTTCCAGAGGCCATTTCGGATGCTTCTGCTGCCAGCAATGCAGAGTAATGTTGCAGGGCCTGGACCAGTGGGTTGAAACATCCCACAAGCCCTCCTCTTGCGATTGGCGTTGACCGCCCATCAATGGAAACTCACAAGACTGGGATGTCAGCCTCATCTCTTCTGATTCCACAAATGGCAAGTTCAGCATCTTTTCCTCCATCAGGGGTGGATCGATCGGATCTCCTCGCCAATCCTGATGTGAGTATTGATGTGAGTATTGAGCGATACTCCGGGCCCCTCAGATCTTTCCTCCTGGTCCCCGGGTAATCCTCCTTGGTTTCTGTTGCCATGGTTTATCTCTCTCTCTCTCCTAGGATGACAAAGCAAAAACATATTTGTAGACATTTCCCCACCACTATTAATGTAGTGGGCTGACACATATATTTTGAGAATCAGGACACATTTTTATTATTATATTTTATAGACTATGTATGGAATATTTAGAGTTGGAATTTTATGGAGCTGGAGTGGCCCCCTCTGGGGTTCCAGAAGACTCCTCCAGTTGCTGCAGAGTGTGCCTAGGATGGCAACAATTTAGTTGATTGATATGGACCCACTTATCTTCCCTTCCTGCCAAACTGCCTTTGGGGATGAGGATCTTGTAGGCGACTGGTGAGATTTTGTCTACAATTTCAAAAGGACCCCTCCAGGTAGGCAGACATTTTCACTGTTTGGCCTGGCTCCTTTGGAAATTGTATAAGTAGACCGGGTCTCCTATTTTATGGAGCTGGAGTGGCCCCCTCTGGGGTTCCAGAAGACTCTTCCAGTTGCTGCAGAGTGTGCCTAGGATGTCAACAATTTAGTTGATTAATATGGACCCACTTATCTTCCCTTCCTGCCAAACTGCCTTTGGGGATGAGGATCTTGTAGGCGACTGGTGAGATTTTGTCTACAATTTCAAAAGGACCCCTCCAGGTAGGCAGACATTTTCACTGTTTGGCCTGGCTCCTTTGGAAATTGTATAAGTAGACCGGGTCTCCTACATTATATTCCTTTCTGGTAGTCTTTAAGACATAGTGGGTCTTCATGCTATCGGCTGATCTTTCTAGATTTCGCTGTGCATAGGCAAAAGCATGTTGAAGGTGTTTTCTTAGATTTTCCACATACTCATGAGCTGTGGAGGCATTGATCAATGTCTGCTCTTGAGTTCTATAGAGCAGATGCCGGGGAAGCACCGTCCTGCCTCCAGTCATCAGCTCAAACTGTGACATTTTAGTTGCAGGTGAAGGGGTAGATCTGATGCCCATTAGGACAAGAGGTAATCGCATATCCCAACTTGGCCCAGAATCTGCAACACATGTTTTAATATGCTCACAATTGTTCTATTATATCTTTCCACTGCACCACTAGAGGCTGGCCGGCAAGCAATATGTAGCTGTCTTTTAACCCCAAGTGTCTCCCACATCTTTGTCATTACTTCGCTGGTGAAATGGCTACCTCTGTCTGATTCAATCCTTTGGGGCAGTCCAAAATGTGAAAAGATGTGGTTGATCATCAGGGCAGCTGCTGTTTCTGTCTTGCAGTTTCGGGCCGGGAGACATTTCACCCATTTAGTAAATAAACATGTCACTGTCAACATGTACTTATTCCACCTAGAGGAGCGAATCACGGGCCCTATGTAGTCGACTTGCAAATCTGACCATGGCAGTGTCATCCCCCTCTTTGGAGAGGCGCACGGTGTGTGAGGGATGTTGGCTGAAATTGTGCACACACAAGACACTCCTTCAAGTACTGGTTGAGGTCCTGCCCCATGTGTGACCAGTATGCAACCTCTCTTAAGATCTCAAGTGTTGTATGAAACTCCCTATGACCGGCGTTGGCCTCATCATGGGCCTGACTTAACATCAGGCTTCGAAATGAGGTAGGAACCACCCACTGATCATGGCCAGCTTGGGATTTCCTTACCAACAAACCGTCTTGGATTCAGAACATTTTTGGACATTTCATCAACACTCTGAGGTCCTCTTTTCCAATGTAATCGGTATCCGTCAGGGGAAAGTTCTCAGGGTCCTCAATGTGTTGGTAAAACTTACCAATTATTGGATCCCCTTCTTAGCCATAATCAAATCAGCATCTGGGGTCTCCTTACTCCATTGTGCAGTTGAAAGATCATTGTGAGCATTTGTCTGGGACCTAGTGATAGCAGTGGCCTGGATTTCCCCCAACAGGTACTCGATCTCAATTAAATCCCCTTGGATGGCCCCGGTTTTGGCCAGCTGATCAGCTAAGTCATTTCCAGTTTTGTCTGGTCCCTCTACTTGATCTTTTTCCAGTAGATGGTCATCCCATTCGAGGTAACCAGATCATCAATATTTTGAATTAACTTCCCATGTTGCAAGGGTTTGTTATTAGCACATAGCATGCCTGGTTTTCCAATTAACCAGGTGCTCCACGAACCCGTTCCGTACATAATCTGAATCTGTGATTATGACCAGTTTGTGGAGTTGATGTTGGACAGCAGTGAGGATGGCTTGATGCACAGCCATCAACTCTGCCACTTGACTTCTTCGGGGACCAATCTTGTACCCAGCGGAGGGTTCTGGGGTCTCATTCACCCATGCATTCCCCACGCCGGCCACAAGTTCTTTTTCCCCGTTGTTGTCAACATGGTAAGAGCATCCATCCACATAGACACTGGCGTAACAGGGGCCCCCGCAGCCTCCGCGGTGCGGGGGGCCCCGCCAGCACATGCCCTGGGAGAGAGCCCCACTTAAGAAAAAAAAAACATTCTAAAAAAATAAACAGGTTTCCTTTGAAATTCACTCTTCATTCATAAAGAACATTTCTGTCACAGAAATCATTTCTTTATGAAGGCAGAGTGACTACAAAAAGAAACTTTCTTTTTGAAGCCCGAGGGCCCCCCCACCCCATGACATGAAAGACCCTAGGCTGGAGGCCTCCATGTTATGGCATGAGGGGGGAGCCCTATGCCTTCAAAAAGAAATAGTTTGTTTTTGAAGTCACTCAGCCATCATAAAGAAATTATTTTGGTTATGGTTTGGTCCTTAACTGAAATAATTTATTAATGAAGTTATAAGATTCAAAAAAGAAACATTGGGGCTCATTCTGACCATGCCGGTCCGGAAGCAGTGCTGGTATGCTTACAGACACTGTTGTTTCCGGACCGGCATATTACAGGTCTGCCTGGTGGGGCTGCCGTGCCCGACAGGTCTGACCCTGCTAGGCACAGCAGCCACAGTAGGCAGACCCATCACGGAAGCACCAGCACCGTTAACAATGCTGCAGGTGCTTATGTGTCCCCAGTCCCTTGGAGTCTGGGGATTAACGAAATTACCAGGACCTGTTTTCCCAGCCACGGACTTGAAATAGCACGGTAGCACCGGGAAGTCAGGCACTAGTCATTTTTTACGGGTCCGGAGGCAACCCGCTGGTAGCACCGGCACGTTTACCGCAGGACCCGTAATGTGTGAGTCTATGGTGAAAGGGTGGACACTCAAATGTATAGCTGGCTGCCTGTGTGTGTATGGAGAAAGGGTGCACACTTAAATGTATGGGTGGCTGTCTGGGTGTGCCTGCATGGTGAAAGGGTGCACACTTAAATGTATAGGTGGCTGCCTGTGTTAGTGTATGGTGAAACAGTGCACACTTAAATGTATGGATGACTGGGTGTGTATATGGTGAATGGTGTGTGTGCTTGTGTACAGGGGCACAACAAAACCTTCATTTCATGGCGGCTAACCCTTCAAATGTTGGGAGAGGCGCTTACTTCACAGGCGGTGGGGAGGGGTAAACTTATTTGTGTGGGCGCATCCAACTTATTTACGCATTTTAATGAGACTATTCTAGTGCAGATTCAATGTTACAAGCAGTTAACTCTCTTCTATAAGTCTCCTGTTCCCTCTCTACCCTTCCATTCACTCCGCTGGCATGCTAGTACTAAACCCACATCACAATTTCAATTGCCTAAACATTGTGGCATTTGAATGCAGGTACTAACAGTGAAATGCTTTACGTTGGTAATTGCTGGGTGCTTGTTAACAAAAAAAAAACAGGTGCTGTTTAACATCTGTGTCCTGTTTGGTCCGGCAACTGCTCTAAAGGTTAGCCAGGTTGAGTCAATATAGCCCAAAATGTCAGGGGCGGTAGTGCTGAAGCCCAGTCAACTCAGTGGTGTTGCGCTACTACTTGTGTTTAATGCCTTGCTTACTCCTAGCCCTATTATTCCTCGTCCCAGTACTTATGTATGAGGCAGTATTTGTGTGTGAGGCACTCTGCCTCATACACAAGTACTGGGAAGAGGTAGAGGTACATGGAGATAATGCCTGATTTAGCTACCTGTAATCTTCATCACTCCTAGTCCCACTGTTCCTCATCCCAGTACTTACCTTTGAGGCAAGGATCCTCATACGTAAGCTCTGGGACAAGGAAGCGGGATGTGGAGGTAATTCTGGGCCAAGGAGCTGATTGTGGAGGTTAGGGTAGTGGGTGGGAGGGAGAGGGGATGTGTGGGGGCGGGATTGTGTGATAAATCATAATGGTTGTCCATGTCCAGGCTAAGCAGGCATGATATGTGGTATTAGAGGTTATAGAGGCATTTTGATGCAGCCAGTCTAGTCATTCCTCAGTTTGGTATGACTTTCTTTTAACTGGACATTTCTGATAAAGCAGTCCTGCTAACTTTAATTACCTGGCTATATTGGCATTTGGGTGCTGCCAGTCTAGCCATTTCTTATTGCGACATTGTATATTTTTCTGGGCATCTGTGATAAAATGATATGATATGATACAAGTCATTTATAACGCGTCTGTACACAAGTGTACACAAGGGAGGGATGATAGAGGGAGGACAAGACAGATGATCTCAGTAGGCCTTGTGTCATTGCGAGAACGAGAAGTGCAAGGGGAAAGGGAGGGGGGGAAGTGCAAGTGAGAGGGGAGGGGAAAACAGCACTTACTCAGAGCAATGCTCTGAGTAAGTGCAGCCAGGACAGAGCGGATATTGGTTCTGCAAGGAGAACAAGGGACTGCAGGGTTACAGTTACAGCCCCTAAGTGCATGGTAGGCCTGGAGGTAGTGCAAGGGTGACCAATCAAGAAAAAGCCTGGACTCAGAGAGACTCTGAGGGTAGCCAAGCAGCCAGTGGGTACAGCAGACAGGTAGGTCAGCAGGGGGGAGAGAGAGAGAAAGCAGCAGAGAAGAGGAAAGTTTTGAGCTGCTTCCGAAACTTCAGGTTGTCCGCCTCAAGTTTGAGAGGGGCAGGGAGGCCATTCCAGAGGGAGGCACCAGCAGAGGAGAGAGGTCTACCCCCACTCTCTGCCTGGAGAAATGTCTAAGCCTTAGAGAGTTGGAGGTAGCTGAGTGAAGGGCTAGAGAAAGAAGGTATTTTGGAAGAGAGCATTGGATTTAGGGCGGGCACAGGCCCCATAACGCCTTGTGGACAATACAAAGGGTCTTGAACTTGATCCTTGCAGCCACCGGGAGCCAGTGGAGGGGATTCAAGGCTGGAGAGATACGGTCCCTGGGTTTGAGGCCAAGGATAAGTATTGCAGTCCCCATAGGAGAATAGCGAGATTTTTGTTGTGGCTGTAGTGAAGGTTAAATGGAAATTGGAGTTTTAACTAGGGGACATTGTAGAATTTATAGGGAAGGCTAAAATATCATGAGCTACCAAACTGGATTGTCTCTCAAACCTCACGTTAAATGATATCCTTTAGTCTGGGGCACTCTTTTTGATATTTTATTCAGATGAATCTTATTTTTATGTGAGATGGAGTTCTCATGGAAGACATCCTATCTGGTACCTGTTTAAAAAAAGGGCAATAGAATGTAGCATTCTAACTATCAGCCTATTGCGCTGTTAGAGGTAAGCAGGAAGATCATCTCAACTATTATTCTAAGACACTTGGAGATGTGGGCAGCTCTGAGTGGTCAAACTGATAAATATCAATTCCGTTTCAGAAGAGGTCTGCGTACCGCACTGAATATATTAGTGCTCTGAAGAAAGGCTTGGTGAAAGAGTGGGTATATATATTTAGCAAAAATAGATCTATCACCAGCTTTTGTCAGTAGAGCCAATTTGTGGAGAAAATTGTTAGAGTAGGGTATTCTGGATATTTTGTTGGGCCCATTCATCTACATATAAATTCAGCTATGCAAATCAGATTGAAAGGGAGGGGAACTATGCCTGGAAAAACAGAAACATATTGAGGGCTACAACAGGGCTGTGCCCTGGCACCTGCCCTGTTAAACCTTTGCATATCTGGTTTTGGGTGATGCTTTAAGTAGGGCCCATGCTTTTCCTCTGCATTTGGGCTTTATAGCATTTCAGTGGTTGGCGTATGCTGATGATTTAGTGATTTTTGGCCAAACTCCAATTGGCCTGAAACAAAGCTTATATGAATAAAAATGACTTGGAGAGCTACACCACAATATCTAAGATAATAATTGTTCTCTCTTTTGAGGAAACATGTCTGTATTTCGACACTAAATGATGCAAAAGTGGACAGGGTAGACTATTTGGTGTACTTGGGATCCCCTATTTACAAGAGGCCAAATACAGGAGTAAATATGGAAAGATTGCACTTCAAGTGCCTGCTATTTACTGCTCAGATGAAGAAAATAAACCTTAAGTATGGTCGCTTTTCCCTCCTCTCTGTGGTACATTACTACAAATTAAAGGTCCTTCATTAACTGGCTTACACATTTTATATTCTGAAGACTGGCAATTCTGGGATAGACTTGGAGGACTTATTTGGAGGCCCTAAGCAAGTGGAGATTAATTTTGCTATATCTAAAAGATTTTAGGACCGCCAAGTAACTTGCAATTTGTAGATCTTAGGTCTCTTGTTGGCAATGGTAATTGTAATGGAATGAACAAATGGGTGAACACATGTGAAAGGGTCGTCTTGAGCCAATTGAGTGTGTCGCCCCTGCACTTTGATGGTGAATCTTTGTGTGGAAAAACATTTGTTATGGCAGTCATATTGGTGTGACACTAGGAATGCCTTTACATAGTACGCTTTATGTTAACATTTTAATTCGACAGGAAAAAAGATTTAATACGGTCCGAGTTATTTAGTTAAATTCCCTAAAATGAAATGGAGAAATATGTTCACGAGAATTCGTTCTCACATGCTGCAAACATATCAGATCTTAGGTGCCATACTTAATCTCCCTAGGGAAGCACGCTTCTGTGGAATTTGCAAAAGGAGAGATACAGTAGAATGCTGGAACATTTATTTAACATCTGTCCGAAGTAATAAACTTTAAGAGAGAGATATTTTACTTGCTTTGTGTATGATGTTAATGCACAATCAATGACCAATTTCTGGTCTCAAATTTTACAGGGAAATCAATTGTCATTCATTGTAGCTGTAATTAGATTTTTGTTATGCATATTTCCACAGGATAGATGAAGTACGTAGACTACTTAAGATGAATGTGATTTTAATTGTTGCGTGTTGCTATTACTAATTGTTTTGTAATATTGTGTCCTATTGATTATAACAAAACCAAATCACAATAAAACACATTTTTTTTAATTCCTTCTGTGGGAGACCACAAGCAAATGCCAGACCTGTTTTCGGACTCATTCCACAAACAAGACCACACATGTTCTGGTCGCATTCGCTAAGGTTTGCCCTCATGCATGGGGCCATCTGACAGCTGTGGCAACACAGATCTAATGTTGAAATGTTCTACTTTTCAAAAATTGAGATGAAAACAAATTTCAAACCTACTGGTTTAAGATGTATATTGTATGAAAATGCAGAGACTGCCTTATCGACCAATCACTCCTTTCAGTGGATCATAGACAAACATATTGAGGGAGTACAAATGGGGACACCTCAAAGCACTTTCTTGCGATCTCAGACCTAGATCCTCACTATGGTACAATGACACAACAAGAAGCTATAATGGACCAATGTCTTGCAAAAATGCTGGCTGCAGATCCCTCACACGTTGCGTGTGACTCACTTCATGTTCTGCAAAGCACTTTGGCACATTTGTGATACCCGGTAAAGAGCACGAATCCGACAGGAATTAATCACATCTAACTTTACTTGTATCATCAGGGCTAGAAAAATCTTACTTGAATTTCTCTAAATCATTTTGGACACCACTCAATCTTCATGCTTCCTCCTTTCAATTCTTATTATTTTTACAGAGGAATCACCAGAATGTTGTTTTTTTTTTGTCCCCCAACTGTGTGTTGGGGCTATCCATTCATCAGTGGAAATATTGAATTAAAAATAGTTTGTTCCTCATTTGATCAAAACAGCACACCTTAAAAATACATGGATGTATCGTGTGGTATTAGTAATAGCATTTCTAAACGCCAACAATAATTAAAAAAAACAAGTGCATGTTTTTGTGCTGGCTCTACCCCTATCTCCTGTAATGCTCACAGAGGCCCAGGTGGAGTATGCGTTGGTGCGCCAGAAGCTGAGAAGGCCCCGTGCCAAGATAAAGTCCCAATAGATTTTTTCAGGAATGAGCCTTCAATATGGGTGCCCTATTCGACCAAGTTATATAATGCTGTGTTGGCCAGCACCATGGTTCCGGGGTCTTGGCCTGGGGCTGAAATAGTCCCAATACATAAAAAGGGTGCGTGCAATGGCCCAGTCAACTTTAGACCGATTTCCTTGCTGGATGTTTGGGGCAAGGCGTTTGCCTGGGCACTTTTATTCCACTTGGTTGAGTGGGTATTGAGCTTTTGTGTAATTGATCATCGTCAGGCGTGATTTTGTGAGTGCCTGAGCACGATAGACCAAAGTCTTCGGCTGCGCTTGATCTGTGAAAAGTATTCTGTTCTGAGAAAGGTCAGCGTCTATGCTGTGTTTGTGGACGTCCGTACAGCTTTTGTTCCGGTCCCACGGGCAAGTTTGTGGAAGGTCCTGGAGGAGCTGGGGATCCTTGTGGCTCTGCTTTTAGCAATTCAGAGTCTTTACACAGAGAACTCGGCGGTGGTCAGCTGGAGCCAAGAGGGAAGCACTTCCTGTAGTATTGCTATACAGAAGGAAGTCCGCCAGGGATGTGTGTTGGCGCCGAGGCTGTTTTGCATTTTCATTAATGAAGTTTTGAAGAGGTTGTTGGCCGCCCAGACTGACGCCCCTTTGCTAGCAGGCGACAAGTTTCCTGCATTGTTGTTTGCCAATGATGCTGTGCTCCTCTCTCTCACGCCGGTTGGTGTGTACCAACAACTGGAGATTTTTGTGTCTTTCGCAAAGAAGAATGGGCTTGCCTTGAATATCACAAAAAACAAGGCTATGATCTTCATTGCCAATTCCAAGAAGAAGCACAAGCCCTTATCTTTCTTTGTAGAGGGGGTGCAATTGAGCAGGTTCAGTCCTATGATTATTTAGGTCTGAGAGTTATGCCATCCTGCAGTTGGAAAATGGTGGTTAAAAAGGCCAACCTCACCTTGGCTAGATTTAGGGGGGCCCTCAATAGATTCACCAGCGAACATGGGAATGGGGCCGTGCGGGTCTCGCTGGAGGCCTACAGAGCACAAGCACGCCAGGCAGCATTGTTTGGGGCAGAACTCTGGAGACCAAGTTCCTTGCAGTGGCTGAGACAACATTTCTGAAGAATATCCTTGGATTGCCCACTGCCGGCCCGAACATCCCATTGCTTTTGGAAACTGTATTGGAGGGGTTTGAGATGATCTGTAAGTTACGTCCAGTCCTTTACTGGGCTCGCCTCCAGTCTAATCCTCACCTTCATAAATACAAAGAGGCAGTTACAGATCTTTTGTCCCAGCATGGGGGCAGCTCCTTAAAGTGAGCTGCCCATGTGAAAGGATATCTGGGTTTGCTGGATTTGGAGGATTACTGGTCAAATACCTCAATCATCAGACCGGTTGCAAAGGAAGCAATCAGGAGCGCAGCAGTGGCAAAGGTGCGGGAGGAGATCTGGGGAAGATCCAGGGCTTCTGAGCAGCTGGCTGGATATCTTTCAATAAAGACGCAGGTGGGCTGTGAAGAATATCTGGACTATGTCTCGCCCAGGTGAGAAAGAGCATTATATTTAAAGTTCTGTATTGGAATCATGCTGACTGCTGTATTTCGGCATAGATGGAAAATTGCTGTTTCCGCATCATGTATCCTTTGTGGTGAGTCTGAAGAGATGGTACAACACCATTTGTTACTCTCTCCAGCCACCATGCCTCTGAGGAAGCGCTCCCTGAAGACCCTGTTCTTAATCCGTGGATGTAGGTCCCTAGTTGGTGCTATGGCAATTTGCATGGATGCCTCGGATAAGGAGGCTGTGCTTGCCACTACAAGTTATCTAAGCTGGGCAAGAAAAATGTATATGAGGAAGGCTAAATTGCTGAATAGTGCTATGGGGTAAAGACATCTTTCTGTACAAGCTGCTGTTGTCTGCGTAATGTTGACTTGCTTTTCTTTGGTTTTAAGGTAAAGCAATGATTGTGTAATTTTAGTGGAGTAATTATGAGCTAAGCGATTGTTACAATGTAACTAATGTGTTTTTTAACTTTTCTGTGAACTGCTTTTATAACTATCTTGTCGAAATAAAGCAATAAAAGTATACGTTTTGACATCAGATCAATTTGTAGATGTAAATACCAATTCTTTTGGGTCCTATTCAATCTATTTCTTTCATGCCTCTATTTTCCTCTCATGTAACTCATTCTGATACAAGAGGTCAACCTCATTCATACTTTTTTACATAAAACAAGCAATTAACAAATAACAGTCAACACACTTGTTTCGGCTCTCTACAGTTTAACAAAGTAGTCTATCCTAGCTGGCATTACTCAAAATGCATCAGTATATATAGCATACACAAAGTGCCACTTCATGGGCACATTCTTCACACTAATACGTGATGTTTCTATAAAACATGATCAATATTACCTTATTTTGAGTAGCAATTAATTGTCTTTTGTTTGTCATATACCAATTTCTAGATGTATCAGAGAATTAATAGCACTAACAGCATCTATCCTCCGTTTAGGATACTATCAGTTGACAACAACTAGACCACAGCCCTACAAGGCACGGGACAATCTATCCCTTCTACAACCACCAAGACGCGGCCGTCTGTAATCAAGGACTAGCCCGCTTCCCTGCGGATCATGGCACATTGGTGACCATATAAACAGAAGTGCGTGAGGTGCCTCTTTCTGGTCTTCTCTGACCCTTGTGTAATATGAATAGGCCTATTCACAGCTTGAGGACTATAATGTGGCAGACACATATCATTACATTTTACAGCACATAACCTATGGGAAGCATATCTGCAGCTATGAAGCTCTTGTTGTATTTAGATCTCTGGTTTCGATCTCAGTTTGCACTTTCACATATGTGTGAGCATGTTAGAATGGCCTGTAATAATGGGATGTTTCAGGTAGTCATGAATATATTTAATAATTTCTTGCTCGTCACCTCTGACTGACAGCTCTTCACTAGGTGACGTTCAAAACAGAGGGATATACTAAAAGAAAGAGAAGACCTTGCATGTACTTCAGAAATATAGTTTAAATATAGTGCTATTATAACAGTTGTACAAAACATAACATACATGCTATCCATTCCTTGATCATACTTCACCTATCTGGAGGATAGGGAAGAGGATCTTTAATTCATAGCAAGTCCTGGCCTCCTGACCCAATGCAATATTTCTGAGTTATTCCACCCATTTTGCTGCATATGTGGCAAAATGGGTATATAGTGGTTTTGTCTAAACAATTTTGATAGTGGTGGATTAGTTCAAGCTATTTTTGATAGTTCGACCGAAGCAGATATATTTTTAGGTGTGTGTGGGAGGGCATATTGGGGTGGGACAAGGAAGGGCATGACAGAAGAACGGGGTAGAGGTAGAGGTCCCCATTAGAAGAAATAGAAAAGCGCCAAACTTCCCGAATTAGGTGGAGCTAAATATCCACTATCAATTCTTTTTAGCCGAAACCACGTACAACCCTCATGAATGCTAGTAGTAGAAGGTGACATCAGGAGCTGCAAACATTTTCCATGTTAATCTAATCAAATGCTGTAATAAGATGCAATAAAATGATGGGGCCCCTTTATGGGTATGCACCGTTTTGCTGCAGACTCTCCTGACCAGAGGTAATCCCTGATTGTGGTAAACATTTCCCATCACAGTAAAGGAGAAGGGGTCTACTGTGAAATGTTATCAGCGCCTGATGTCACCCTGTACCCCTATCATCCATGAGGCGTATGGACATTAAGGAGCACATTCTGTTTATTCCACTTTTAGGATATTGTATTCTATACATTCATGTGGCAACACGGATGTGGTATCCACCCTCTACTTGTAAAGAATAAAAATGTGCATAGATTTAGAATCATTGTATGCAAATTTATCTCATGAATATTAATGAGGGGTATCCTGAAAACCCAGCATGGATCTGGCCCTCAAGGCCTGGAGTTGGACAACCAGTATGTTCCACGGCATGTGCATGTGCATGCACTTTGCATTTTGCACAGAAGACCTATAAATAGAATACTGCATGCAGATTTCTACTCAGGACATTAGAAAGATTATGCAAAGCCCTTATCTATATTTGCTACGTCCAAAGAGAAAACAACTCTCCTGGACACAAAGGGAATGCACATAGATTATATAATCTACCACAAAAATCCTCCCAGAATATATTTTGAATTATAAGAGGAAGGTGCATGAAGCATTGAGTCAGTGCATGAGAAATATTGTGGCAGCACATGACACTATGAGACTAGGGAAAAGAGAGAGTCTACGAAAACAGGACTGCATTGTTAACGTTTCAGATTATACCCAAACACAGGCAGAACATTCAGAACCTCATACACTTTCATAGATGGTCCAATGAATTCAAGCCAACAACCTCAAATTCTACTACTATCCGGAAAAACTACCTTTCGTTGATACCACGAACACAATAACAAATTACCCGAGGGCGTGGCCTGTAGCCAGCGGATGCAGAGGGAAACCTAGAAGCTTCCTCCATTGCCTGCTATGATCCTTAATTATTTTGTTCAGGAAGACCTCTAAACCGAAATAGTGATGGGGAACCAATTTAGCGCAGAACTTATAACTATCTCACAACATCAACAGGCACAGGATTTAGTGGGGCATCACGACTACACTCAATATACATGTAGGATTCACGAGGAGGAAGATAAGTCCAGACTTTAACTGGCCTTGCTTCTAAAAAGGGAAAGTCCCATGTTACCATAACGCAAGTGGAGAGGGAGGATTGCTCTCTAGCAAGGCCATAAACAAGTATCAATTAAGTCTTTTACTAATATTATATGAATAATTGATACCAGATTTTTTAAGGTGGAATCAGGTTTGATACCCCCATATCAGTGTGGGTTTGTCTAGGGGAGGAACATGACTACGTAGGCTGTATCAGATTATGTAGGTGGTGAAATAATTGCCACAATTTCACTGGATGCTATTAATCCTTTGACTCTATATGGACAAGGTTATTCAGAGTATTAGAATGGTAATGGGTGGGAATACATATGATGTCCTGGTTCAGAAAAAATTATGATGAACCGACAGCAAGAGTAAAGACTAGTAAAGATATTCACCTAGCTGGCATTTGGAAAGAGATACGTGTCAAGGATACTCTCTGTCCCCAATACTATTTCCTCTGGTACTTGAACCTCTGCAGATATCTTCCAGGAGCAATTCGGGGAAACAGGTATAACAATTGAGTGATGTAAGCATGTGATGTCCCTCTAAGCTGACGATGCACTCTTATGTGTATGTGATCCACCACTGCATGTCAAGTACATGATGGAAGTTCTGGCAATGGTTGGGGTACTGGCAGGATTCAGGAATAACAGCAAACAAAAAATCGCAGGGCTTCCTTTTGGCAGAACCCACACACAGACCAAGAGAATAATTTCCAGATATAGGGATTTGTTGCGAACTAGACACATTTAAGTATCTAGGGATACAAATATACCACACAGTGGAAGATACATTTCAATATAATACAGGATGGGTTCTTACGAAATAACAATTATCCCTAATGGGTAAGTAGCAATATGTAAAATGGTGATTTTACCCAGACTTTTAAACCTGTTTGTGAATATCCCTCATATCATTAGGCTGTCCTTTTTTAGGCTCTCACACAGTGGAATTGTAAAATGTATGTGGTAGAAGGGAGACACTGTGTCGCACTTTCGAAATTTTGTTGGAAATACCAAGACTGGGTACTCACCCTCCTAGACTTTAAACTATACTTCTTAGCAGCACAATTGCAACATCCAACTAGATGACGCCCAATAGGGAACTTTCAGAACAGGAGATTGTTGCAAGCATTTCCTTGAAATAGAAATGGGACGGAACCGATTTGGTGACCCATTGATGGAATTGGCACGTCATGTAGACAGGTGATACAACAGGCTTGGAAACGTCCCTTTGTCAAGTTGCATTTGCAGACTGGCTATAGCCCCAATATCCTTGTAAGAGGAAAATAGAAGGTAGCTTTAGTCATCAAAGATATAGGATATAATAAATGCACAAGGGTGTGGTGCTCACCAATAGGGGACTTGTTTGAAAACGGACATTTGCTACCTTTTATGGGATGGGCATGGAAATGTAGAAGGCTGAAGGGACAATTCTTGAACTATGCTAGGATGGTAAAAATTCTAGTGTCTAAGTGGGAGCCCTTGCCAGAGGAACACCTAGTGACATCAATAATCCATGCAATATTGACCACAGGAACAGAGGGACACACAGTATCTAAGCTATATATAAGGGATTACAAGATAGTTTATCCATGCAACAGGTTATGGTGAAGGGGAATTGGAAAATAATATAGAGAAGTCACTAGATGAGCTGGAATGCTCAAAGATTTGCTCACAAGTTAGGACTGTGTTGAGCAATACAAGATTAAAATGAGTTTAATTTTAATATCATACAAAGAATCTATATATTACCCCTTTGAGAATGCATACAATAAATCCTGACAACAGCCATAGGTGCCCTAGATATCAAGAAGAACAGGCAGGCTTCTGGCATATTGTTTGGAGTGTCCTAAAATCACAAGACTTCGGGACAGGGTGATGGATAAGGTGAATCGTTTGGTAAAAGAACCTTTTGATTGCACCCCTAGAGTGTGTTCATTGGGGATGTTTCTGAGGGGGGAAGGAAGAAACCAATGAGGAAAATAGCCAGATGTTTAGTGTTGTTGGCTAAAAGGATGATGGCAATATTGTGAAAATGCCCAAGAGGGCCGCTTATAGAACAATGGCTTAGAGATGTGCAATGCTGCCTGGCTACTGAAAAGTGGGTTTGACAATATTAAGTACGGAGGGGGGGTATAGTATTATCTCCGGATGATAAACCACTATGAATTGGGATGAAATTATGTATTGAAGGTGTTGAATTAAAGGACATTGAGAGGAAAGGGGTTGAGACGGGACTAATAGAAAGCCAAATGTCAATTACATGGTGTGAAAAATGTAATGCTGTGAATATACCTTTATGTGGGCTGGAAACTGTACCAGTCAAGGTAATCTATTCTTGGGCAGGGAGGGGGTGGTTTGTGGCTGTAAGGATTATATTTAATGAAAGCCATGAATACATTTTTTTTAATGAAAAATTACCAGATCAGAAACTTAGGTCAGGCCAGATATGTGAAGCTGCCACCCAGTGCACACAAAGCATACTACAATATTCTGCGAAGCCCTACAATACATCTGGATATACTGTATCATATCATTAATGGAACTCCATAGGTTTATCTGTTCTTCCTCTTACGTAATATTCTCATTGGCTTCTTTAGTTAGTCCACCTTATTGTTTGTTTTTGGTCCATGATTCCTCTGCATTCTTTCAGGATGGTGGCACACATTACAAACCTACCATACCCATAAACCACATTTTTTACTAACCAGTGCCATCCTGAAACAATTCAGAGGAATTGTGGACCAAAAAGAAACAATAAGGAGGACTACCTAAAGAAGCCAATAGAGAATATAACGTGAGATGAAGAATAGATAAACTTATGGAATCCCATCACTGATATGATACACAAGATCGATTTCCAAACTTCTAAAGTGATATGAAAATATTCTAAGAGAGAGAAACCTGAATAACAAGATTAAGATACATTTGTAATCCCTGCACACTTTAAAGACTGAGATAAGGATCTACAGCCAGAGAGAAGACTATATGAAACTGGCTTAGCATAATAGAGCTACTAACCACTATATACCTTAATCTTGATTAAATAATAAGGAGCTAACACTGTATAAGAATCTGTTGTGATATTACTGCATGATAATACTGTGACACAACAGTAACAAATGGAATGTTTACCAAGAAAATGACTGCATTGATTAGGACTAACAAAGACACCATGCATGACCAGTGTATGTGCTGGAACTTAATGTGCAGGAATGCGCTAAATATGTCCCACTTATAATTGTGGTACTATAATACAACTTTTTGACTTGAGAGAGCCTTGGTACGGCAAAACAATTGCACTTGCCTCCAAACGAAGAATGTTGGCACTTCTTAAAATAGAAAACTTATCTGGTATTAAACCAATAAGCAAAACAAAACCTAAGAATTGAGTATATTCTTTTGACCTATGGAAGCCTAGTCACACATTTCAAACCTTCCATACCCATACATCACCATTTTCATTCCATCTTTACCTTAAGATGTGATTGTAAGATCACAAAAGATAGGAAATAAATGACTTTGCTAGCCTGATTAATCTATCAACCTTTTGCTGAACACTTTTTATGCTTATATATAATTATTTGATTAACATTTTAAAACACAAAAAATAAGACAACTAAAAAGATAATGAAATTGCCACAATATGACAAATTACTAAGTTACTTACTAAACTATCAAATGTTGATTCACAGGCCCACTGCAGGATCCTCATTTTCAGTTAATAGTCGCAATCCCTCGCCAAAGCAGAGCACTAAAACTGCAAAAGCGAAGGAACAAGAAGGCAGGTAATCTCAGTGTAAGTCCTAAGACTATGTAACCACATCACATTCAACATCCGGCTTAAGCCTTCGCTAATGCAATTAAAAGAATTGCTCAAGACCCACCAGTTTAAGGAGCATCTTTATCAACTCTGATGAGAAGTAATGGCATCATTACACCCTGGCCAGATTTAATTGGGTGGATTCCCACTGGTAGAAATCATCATTTACACTGGGGGTGATCTGACCTAAATCCATCCATTTACAAGCTGACACCATCGAAAGCAATATTTCAGAAAATCTGCTATGAATATCTTGAAATACTTCTATCTATTTCTGCCTCCATTTTCAGGGTGAAAAGGGATTGTCTATACCAGTGTCTCATACTGTACATTTTTGTTTTTGTAATGCATAAAGGTGTACATTCTCACTATTGAATGTATTAGATGGGAAAGGAGTAGACAAGGTGGGCATCATAGAGGCCCATTTTCCTCCCCCTTTGAAATTCCCTATGAAAACAATTGTATTCCTGTAGTATGTACATGTTCTTACCTTCTGCACATGAAAAAAAAAACACTCAGAAATGTGTGGGTACTGGTACAATTTTAACCGCTACCTCCCTGGTGCGTTGATATATTTGTTGATATGTCCCTCTTTTCACTAAATTGCCAATGCCTACTATAATGCACCCTGGCATTGAATCCCACCCACATTCTGGGACAAGAAACTGGCTGTGTTTTTATTGAAAACTTAAATTAAAAAATGTGGTTTCTTTTGTTTATGCTGGGGGAAGTCAGCACAACAAAATACATGAATGTTGATAACTTGTTTACACAATTAGAGTTGGCATGCCTATGACAGTCTTACAAATTATAACACCCACATCCAGTTACACAACAGAGTGATTAATATATATTATTGTAATTCTAATAAGAGAATCTAACTTCTGAACACAATCTTAGACCATATTTACATCGTTGCTTCTCGGTCAGTATATTGAAATAATTCAAGTGGTTGGTACATCAGATTAGTTCCTGTATGATCAGTCAGCAAGTTTAGAACATTTTCATTTTCTACAGCATCACAAACAAGTATTGGTACCAGAGAAAGATTATACATATCAATGTTATTATCATTGAATAGAAATCAGTCTTGCTCCACATGTAAATATGGTGCTAAGCATTGATAGTATGTGCGTGCAATTCGATTGCAGGCTATAATGGTTTGCATCTTATTCTGCATGTTTGGGTTAGGAAAGCAGTGATATTAATTTAGAACACACAGGATATTGGTTCAGTCACCCACTATAGGAAAATGGTTTTATTATTTTCTAATACAAGGATGAGTACCCTTCCCACTTCACTTCGCAAATTGGGTCCCCCAGGTGCAAAGCCCTACCGCTACTGTACAATGTCAAGGCAGAGGAGAGGATGTCATTTATATTGGTATCATTTTCCATGGGACTGGAAGTAGGATAGCTAAACTCCTTTTAACCTCTTAAATATATACGTTTTTCACAGGTTGTAAATTATCAAGGAATTTGCCATCAGGCTATGGAATGTGACAATTCAACTCATAGCCTAATTGGTTCACTATGCCTGTCAAAACACCTTGGGTAAAATTGTATTGGATTTAATTTACAAAGAATTACACTTTCTCTGTGCAGAAATGCTATCAGTTCTACACTGCTCACACAGCACATAACATTTTATTGGTTTTCATTGAAATGAAAATCCAACTTGCCTTAAATCCAGTGAGAAAGCAAAATGCATTTCACACTATAATAGTAAAGTATTCTATTGGAAATGGGTGCCCTCTGGTAGCATGACCTCCCCAGTTCCCTCCCACTCCAGAGACTTAGCAGGGCAATGATTCTAGGGGACATATCTGTTTACATTTGGGGGAATTGTTGTTTCTCACTTTGGAATAATTATTTTAGGCTTGGAGCCAGCAGAGACTCTCAAGTGTTCCCAGGGAGCTTCCAGTTAGCTGGCCTCCCCTGGACCCTTCCTCCATTTTTAGGGAAAGCAGACCTGCCTCAGGTTAATCTGCATCGGACTACCTCATGGACAAGCGCTAATTCTCCAGGTGCTATTCAGTCTCAGCTCTCATTAATTTAGAGCAGGTGTTATCCTTCTATGTAGCTATTCCAGAGCTAGAGCTCTTATTGCCTGTGTGTTCCCTTTTCATCATGGATGATATTCCTAAACTTTGCCATGGTGGTATCACACTTTTTGATTGGTCAAATATTTCCATTGCCTTTCTCACTAGTCAGCCACTCCCAGAGAATACCTCCCCCAAATCTTCTTAGGTTGAGTATATTTTCTGTACACGTGAAAAGAAAAAGGTTGCAGGATGCCCATTGATGAAATATGGATTTTTGGGATCCCCTGGCACTAACGAAAGTTGGGACATGTGGCATGAGTATGTATGATCATTTTTCACGAAGTTATTAATAGTCATCATTTTTTTAATGAAGGTACTTCTGATTTGGACATGTGATTGAGGAGTATATCATGGTCATAACATGCTTTTCCATTTGTTTCTAGATCAGATGGTTGTTGTTTTTATACTACAAACCGTATTTAAATGAATGGATAATGTTGATGCCAATGGCGCATTACATTTTTGCAATAGGGTTCCAGCCTTAAGTTTCATTTCTTAGCATTGTGAAACCCTGTGTTCAGCATAATGATACATGTCAACAGGTCTCAGTCGCCCTACATATATTTTCCACTACTGGGCATCAAGTCCACTTTATTGCCATAACTGAATTCAATGGTAATAGTCTAATTGTAATAAGTTTCCTTGAAGCCCGACATTAATAGAACATGCTAGATTGTCATGTGAGCAGTTCAGATTCTTATCAGCTTAGGACTCCTAAGCCTTGGTGCAGTTTTGAGGTATATGTATTACAATATTCACTTGAAATGTGCTCACAAGGGTGGGAGCACCTCATTAACTCAGAGATTATTGTGCTAATGGCTCTTGATTCTGTGAACTGTGATGACGTTTTTTCCCTTCTCTCTTAGGGAAAATCCCTCCCTAGGGCACAGGACAAGCAGGATCTCTTTTGGTGTGACCCCGCTTAGGGCACAAGGAATCATGTTGCTAAAAGTTTTTAAAATCATCCTTAACACACAAGTCCCAATTATGTGTTGCATACATGGGGACTAAGCACAGTATTAATGTAGAGGGGCCTTTAACTGTGCTTGACTTGGATGCTGACACCACCTTGATGCCAGAAACATGGAAGTAATGGTGTTACATCTTTTGTTTCAGAGAGGGACATACAAAGGCTGAGACCCTTGCCTGAGAGCGAGCCATCCTGAACAAGGCCATGCACAATGAGAGCCTGAGCTGTAGCACTGAGCCAATCAACCCTGAAAGTAGGACCACATCTACAGATGGGGTGCACCAGCATTCACAAGCAACGGAGCCTGAATGAATAACCGCTGAGAGAGAGGCAATGACCATCAAAGCGCGATTCCACAGCTACCAGAGTAGCTGCCTGCCTTGACAAAGAATAACACCAAAATGCAGATTTGTGGCTAATGCGGAGAGGAGGGAGGAAGGTGGCAAAACTCTGAAGCACTCTACAAGGGTTGAGAAAAATATGAAACCTACAGGGCCAGTGAGGCTGGCTTACCTATGCAGGGCTGAGGAGCCCATTAAACTCAAAGCGGTTGATCCAACTCAACTCATAAGGCGAGAGAGGCCGAACAGGCCATACTGGGCTGAATGATCCACTGGCCTATGGAGGCATGAGACTAGCAAGAAACTAAGACAGGCTAAAGAGAAAGAGGGCCCATGCTGGGCTACCCAAGACCTAAGGGAAATGGAAACCTGAAATAAAAACCCGCTGAGGGAGTTATAGCCACCAGAAAATTAAAAGGTCTGAAGGACCAGAGTGCCCAGTCCTGGCAGCTAAGAAACCAAGCCACTCATGGATGGTGGAGAATTATAAAAAGCCAGAAGGTCCACACTGGTCCAAGAAAACCCATAGCTTAAAAGAAACTGAAATGACCTGGAGGGTGAACAAGAGACACAAGTTACAAAGTTGAATGACTTAAAAATTCAAGTGGTTAATTTAAGGGACACACATTCTAAGTTGAGCAAGACTTTGGTGAAGGGCGTCAGGAGTTGTATATAAAAACAAGTACCTTGTTTGAACTGCACGAGCAGGCCAAGACCTGTAAAACCAAGAGGAGAATGTGAGGAACAATTGGGAGGGCATCAAGCACCAACCAGCATAATCCAAGAAGTGGGGGAAGTAAGAACATTTCTCCAGACTAAGTGTTGTTTCCCCCTATTGTTAGGGGTGGGGTCAGTTAGTAGAATAGAATAGGTTTGGACAGAGGACAACGTTTATTTGTGTAAGACGTCCTGACGGGCACCCGTTTATTATTTTCTAGAATAGGGAAGCTTCATCCTAGAAGTAGGGATAGATGAGACCTTTTCTTTACTTTAGTCAAACTAAGACCCTTTAGAACATGTCTTCTTCTCAGTCTCCTAGCCACCAAAGATGGCCCAGGTGGGAATCTTAAAGCTCACCCCATTTGAACTTGTCATCAGGGCTGACATTTAGTTTAACTTTTGGTCAAATCAGCAAGAAACCAGCATAGGCAAATCCAACTCAGAACATCATCAGCCCGATTCATGGATTTATTTGCGCCAAAAAACAGGGATTTGTGTGCCATTCTGCCCGCGAATCCCCATTTATCAAACAGGGATTTGCGGGCAGAATGTCGCGCAAATCCCTGTTTTTCAGTGCAAATAATTCCATGAATCAGGCAGTAAATGTGTTATTATGCTTAAAAAGGCCTATTCACTTCTATTGTAGTGACATGGTATAAGCCATTATTTATAAATACCTTACAATGACTTTACTAATTTGTGTTTAGAATATACTGAATAAAAATGATATTATAGTTTAAACACTGTCAGTAAAATAACATTAAAAAATGTAGACAGTGCTGCTTCATTTTGAAACACATACCAACATTTCGATCATAAAATGACAGATGAATACATAGGCTGGGGTACATTTCAACATTAATAACCCTCCCAGCCCCTAGTCCCTCCATATCCTGTTCTCAAAGCCACTCTTGTCAACAGTACCCTGATTATCCCTTTAACACAAGTACTCCAGGTATATTTAATCACACCTTCTACCTTGTACAAATCTCCAGTGAATTCCAAAGCCAACTCTGCTCTTTAGACATACTAAAAATAAAAATATTATGACGTTCCACCTAGACTAAGTTATATATCCACACAAAAAGGAATTCCAAGCAGAATCCAATAACAAACCACCTCAGCCACTGTTTGCAGAAAAATACAACTATAGTAAATGTAACATTACACACAATGTAAATCTTGAAATTGTGACTGGCCCTTAAAAATCCACTCATGCTACCTTGAATACAGTTGAAGAAGACAAATAAAATAGATTCAGGGACTCAACAGTGGGGTGAGGAAGGTCAGATGACATGGAACCTCCAGGAATATAGCTTCAGTGGGGTCTTAGTTGCTAATGCAAGAAACAAATCAACCAATCCCTAACATGTATCATCTGATTATAATCCTCTATATTTATCCCCTTTCTCAATGACCTAACGGGTGTAACTCCAATAGGCTATCTGTCTAATTGTATCCATATTGTAGTACCAAATCAGTGTATCCCCTTGTTTCGCAGCACTTCATTGCTTCACAGCTAAGTCCACGCTATATAAACCCAGCATGCACACATTCAAATAGTGTGTAAGCTGCAGCTGGTATGGTTGCTGGAGAGTGAAGATATTATAATAAGCGTTCCACCCAAACAGCTATATTGGTGGGTCTTCACAATTCTTTCTTTCTTTCTTTCTTTCTTTCTTTCTTTCTTTCTTTCTTTCTTTCTTTCTTTCTTTCTTTCTTTCTTTCTTTCTTTCTTTCTTTCTTTCTTTCTTTCTTTCTTTTCCTTGCACATCAACCTATACTGGCGTGGCACGTGATCTTTATCAAACATCCATAACAATTTTTGGCACTAATATATTTTATGTTATTTTACAAGGCTTTTATACTGCACCAATTTACCATAATTTAGAGTGGTTCTGAGAACCTAGGCTTGTCTGGAGGTTGGCATTTTGCGGCCCTACTCAGGGTATCCAGCCCTTACTCTGTTGAGGAAAAGGAGATGGGGAAGATAAGAAGGGGAAAAGAGGGTGCAATTCACACATTTAAAAGGAAAGCAAGGTGCAGATGGGGAAGTCATGTTTGAGTGCATGCAGATCCATTTATAGAGGATCATATCCCAGGATTGAGGTAAAATAGGAATTCTAATATGCTTCAAATTAACTGCACGGTCTATGTGAAGCAGTTTTCAAAAGCAGAGATAATTAAGAACATTTGGGGCCTCATTACGACCCCGGCGCTAAGCCATGGTGCTATTAGCACCATGGTCCATGCCGGGGTCCGCCATGGTGAATGGCGGAATTACCGCCCCATTCCAAGGTTGGCGGGGCGGTAATTCCCCATTCACCATGGCCCCTTCCCCATTCCCATTTTTGGCCCATAGGGCTCAATGGGAATGGGGAAGGCGCTAATTACGGCACCGTAAATTACGGTGCCGTAATTAGCTCCTAGGTCCCTTTGCGGGTTGGTTTTTTAACGCCTGCTAAAAGCAGGCGTTAAAGTGCAACCCGCAAAAGTACCACGTAATCAGGCGTTAAGGGTTTAACGGCACCGACACCTTTTACGGCGCAGTTAACCCCTTAACGCCTGGGTTGTAATGAGGCCCATAGGGTTTGGCTGCACAATGGCCTTGAGATGTGCTCATTAGAGCACTGAAACTGTGGTGACTTTTTCCCCCAGATTCCCTTTAAATATTTCCCACTTTGGCACACATATATACTGAGTGTGACTCAGTTAAGAATAGACTGCGTGAAAAGTGAATGTTGGTGGTGAACAAAGGGATGGTGGAAGGGAAGAAATGGCCCAACTGACAATTTCCAGCATATGCTGAAAGCCTGGCACTCTTAAATGCGTGATGTTCTAGAGATCAAATTGGCCAGCATTGGAAACTGTTCCAGCTCTGAATGAAGCTGATGAATTAGCATAAAGGAATTGCCGTACAAACTAACTTCACTACCATAGGTTGAATGATTTATGTTAGCGAGTTTGTCCTGTATAACTGATGCTATACTAACAGATCTCGTACTGAAAATGTATGCAATGGGGTATGATCGAGTCATGAAATAAATGAAAAGTACAATAGAGATAATAGAATATAAAAAAGATGACAGAGTCCCAAGTGTGGGTCAGTACATATCCAATGTTCATGAGGAACGACCATGTGACATAGGGCCTCATTACAAGTTTGCCGGTCTGGAAACAAGAGTGTTGGTAAGCTCACCGGCATCTTGGTTTCCGCACCAGCAAAGTACGTGTCTGCCTGTCGTGGTCGCTGTGCATGACAGGTCTGGCCATGCCAGGTGCAGTGGCCACAGTAAGCAGACCGTTCACGGAAGCGCCGGCACCGTTAACACCAGTGCCAGCACTTCCGAGTCCCCACTCCCATAGAGTCCACAAGGACTCTATGGAAATGGGGACCAAGCATTTTACCGGTGCCTGACTTCCCGGCCCGCCGGACTTGTAATCTCCCGGTGGCACGGGCAAGTCAGGTGCCAGTAAAACATTACAAGTCTGTCAGAGACCCTGTAGTTTTCAAGCTGCAACTTGCAACTTCAAAGAGACACTCATCCGAGCAGTAAGAGAGAAGGGAACACTGAATCTCAGGGGGTCCAGAGTACAATTATTTTAGGACCGATCCAATGCAACACTACAGAAAAGACATCAACTGTAGCTAATCATAAAACCAAGCATAAATGTCTGTTTCTGATAGGCTTACAATTCGATAAAGATGGCCAGAAGCATATGGCCCATACCGTGGAAGAAGGCTGCAAGATTTGCAACCTGGAGATACTGTGACAGCAAACTGAACAGCAATGGAGAAGGCCCTTTTTGAAAGATCCGAAATGGTGGTCCACAATACTCTATAAAAAGAAACCGTAATGGCAGAACCAGAAAAATGGCTTGGATGTTGAGGCGGAACAAACACAAAATTTGGAGGGCCGGTGCATCACCATGTGGCAGCTTGGGCTTCGCCTAACTGACGGGAGTTCTGAAATATTGGGGACATTGGACAAGGGCCAGAGCTGGGCTATGTGGAGTCGTTTGTCAGGAGCTCAGAGCACCGACAGTTCAGCCTTGTGGCACAACTGTGCACGGCTGAGCCAGAATGCTCGTTAGGGACTGTTTCAACAATAAAGGAGGTGGGGAGACTTAGGGGAGGGGGAAAGGGCTAGGGTTTGGTTGGGGAAGAAAGTGGACAAGTAGAAATCACTACAGGTTCTTGTTCAATGTCAAACTCTGATGAAAGTTTTATTACACGGCCCGCTGAAGCGGCCATGTAGTTATGGTTAAGTTGCTAAACTCATAGGAAGAGCACTTTTTCTGCGGCCTATAACTTTGCTCCCCCTGGACAAATCCTCACCAAACTTTACAAAAAAAGTATATGGTCGGCTCTGAATTTATTCGCCACGTTGAGGGAGGTTTCGTGCAGGGGGCAAAGTTATAGGGGGTCCCAAATCTTTTTTTTCCATAGACTGAATGGGGAAAATCCTTGCGCACGGCTACAGGCCGAACAGCTGGATGGATTTTCACCAAATTTGCGGCAGGAGCGTGGGCTTGGGTCAGAAAGAATCCTTTTGTGTGTTTGGTGGAAATCCGACCGGTAGTTTTGTTGCAAAGAACTGAAATGCACGTCCCAAAAAATGTGTGATATCTGGGTCCGCTCCGCTGACCCATTTCCCTGTTCGCTCCGCGGACAGAAGTGTTATTGGCTCGCGGTACGGCGTGCTGTCGGAGAAGTTTGGACGTGACCGGTGGTTGGCTGGAGGGAAGCGTGGTGTGCGTCAACATTTTTGGGGAAAGCCACCATGGTGTATTGGAGAACATTGCGGCTGCGGAAGGGTCTGGAAAATGTACCGTACGCGTACAGAATGCGTTGGCGGCAATAAGGGAGGGAATGGGTGGGGGAGTGAGAAGTGGTTAATGTAACATATGTAGGTGAGTACTGTGTGTGGTGATTGGAGGCAGCTGTTGTAACGGCCCCATAGCTTCTGCCGAGACCTGTTTGCGGGGAGCTCTTTTTGCAGAAGGGGAGTGAATTGCACATGACATAGGGTGGGTGGGAGCGGGTGGCTGTGCGCTGCGGATGGAATGCGGTAGTTGGACACTTGGTGATATGCATGGGGGAATGAAGGTGCGGTGGGTCTGTGAAGGATTAGACTATTGGGTGCATGGGCAAAGGCCGTAGGCCATAGGGTGTAGGACATGCACTCAAGAGCGTAGGGCTGCAACATACCCACTGCAGGAATGCATGTTTGACTCTGCATTTGGTATAGTGTGGTATATGCAAATTGGTTGCAGTAGGGCCAGTGTTGCAACCAGAATGTGGGTAGGTTGGCAGTGACAGAGTACTTTGTGAATGGAAGTGGGTACGTCCATAGTAAGTGAATGAAAGTGCACAGGGGTGCAGGAGAGAGTGATTTCTTTGTTCATTATGTTCAGTGTTGCAATTTGTTGCTGCATAGCTGCATGGCGGTGCGCAGGTTGGGTAGGATTTCTGGTGGCAGTGGTGTGTATGTGGATGGTCATAGTGGGTGACATGATGACATGCATAGTGACATTACGTCACCGTGGGTGTGTTCACTTCTTATGCTGTGTGCAGATTTGTTCAAGTAGGCCCAATGTTGTGAAAATGTTGTGGTTAGTGACACAATACTTTGTGAATGGCTGTGGGTAGCGGTGGTGGAGGGTGTGGTGTGTTTGTGGATTCTGGTAATTGCGACCTGTTTTCATGCATGGGTGTTTTGTTTGTGCTTAATGTTAGCTGCCCACATGGGCGTTATGTTGCAATTTGTTGTTGCATAGTACCATAGCGCTGTACAGGTTGGGTAGGAATGCTGGTGGCAGTGGTGTGGATGTGGATTGTCGTAGTGCCTGACATGGTGACATGCATGGTGGCATTACATTGCTGTGGGTGTGTTCAAGGCCTACACTATTGGGTGCATGGCCGAAGGCCGTAGGCCGTAGGTCATGCACTCAAGAGCCTAGGCCTTGAGGACACCCATGGCAGTAATGCATTTTTGAATGTGCATCAGTTAGTGGTGACATGTAAGGAATGGTTGTGGAACACATTTCAGCCATTATGGGCCCGTGTTGCAAACAGACTGTGGGTAGGTTGGAAGTGGCACAATACTTTGTGAATGGAAGTGGGTACGCCCGTAGTATGTGATTGAAAGTGCACAGGGATGCAGGAGAGATTGTTTTGTTTGTACATTATGGTAACTGCTGCAATTTGTTGCTGCATAGCCGTGCGCTGTGTTTGGAGATGCTGCAGTGAAAAGTCATGCAGTGCGGGCTCTGGGTGCAATGTTTGCATACTGTCAGTATGGTAGAGCTGTGGGTGTGTTCAAGGCCTAGACTATTGGGTGCATGGCCGAAGGCCATAGGCCGTAGGCCATGCACTCAAGAGCCTAGGCTTTGAGGACAGCCATGGCAGTAATGCATTTTTGAATGTGCATCAGTTGGTGGTGACATGTAAGGAATGGTTGTGGAGCACATTTCAGCTGTTATAGGCTAGTGTTGCAAACAGATTGTGGGTAGGTTGTAAGTGGCACAATACTTTGTGAATGGAAGTGGGTACACCCATAGTATGTGATTGAAAGTGCACAGGGATGCAGGAGAGATTATTTTGTTTGTACATTATGGTAACTATTGCAATTTGTTGCTGCATAGCTGCATGGCGGTGCGCTGTGTTTGGAGATGCTGGAGTGAAAAGTCACGCAGTGTGGGCTCTGGGGGCAGTGTTTGCATACTGTCAGTATGGTAGAGGGTATGGGTGAAGGGTAGCTTATATGTGCTTGGATATGTGCTGTGTGCACAATGCGTGCAGTATGGGCAATGTTGTAAACATTTTGTGGTTATGTTGGCAGTGACACAATACCTTCTGAGTGGAATTCGGTAAGACAATAGTATGTGAATGAAAGGGCGTAGGGGTGCCGGAAACAGTGTAATGTTTATACATTATGGTAACTGTTGCATGTAACACTGTGCATGTCCATTGCGGTGTGGAGGTTGGTTAGGAGTGCTGGTGCCAGTGGTGCGTATGTGCATAGTGGTAGTTGGTGACATGCTGACATGCATGATTGCCTTACGGTGCAGGGAATGTGTGCAAGGAACACACCCACTAGAGCCATGCAGGTTGGATAGTGCATGAGGCACAGGCTGGTGATCTTTGGAGAATGTGTGTGGAGCACATTGTCGACGTGCTACAGCACTACAAGTGAGTTGCAAATCAGGTTTTGTGCATTCCATGGTTGTGATGATAGTTGCAACATGCTAAAGTATCTGGTGTGCAGCAGGAGATGGTGCAGTAAGAAGTTGTGCAGTGTGGCCACAGGTTGCAGTGTGTATGTAATGTGAGTATGGAAGTGGGTATGGTTGAAGTGCAGCTTATATGTGGTTGGTTACTCTGCTGTGTGAAGATTTATTGAAGTAGGCCCAATATTGTGCAGCTGTTGTGCATAGGGTGCCAGTGATACGATACTTTGTGAATGGCAGTGCTTAGGGGTGATGCAGGCTGTGGTATGTTTGTGGATTCTGCTAAGTGTGACACGTTTTCGTGAATAGGTGTTTTATGGTGTGGGGGAGTTGGGTAGAAGTGCTGCTACGTATGTTTAGTTTGTGCATAATGTTAGGTGCCCACATGGTCGCTTGCTTGGATTTATAGTGTTGTGGTGGGTGTGGAAAGGGCTGCAATGTTGTGTGCATGGCCAAAGGTGTGCTCAGTGCATCTTAGGATCTTTGTGGATGCAGCAATTGTGCATTATTTAGCAGACGTTTCTGGTAGAGGGGCTTTGCAATGAAACGGAACGTGTACTGAGAGTGTTTAACAGTAAATATGGAGTGGTGCATAGAAATGACAGTGTGCAATGCAGAGGTTTTGTATGTAATTGGTGCATGCGTGTTTTAAAATGTGACAGCACACAATGGGGGAGTGCTGCAAAAAGTGACCGTGCAAAGGGACAAAGTATTGTCTCAGCTTTACTGGACCGTGGCCCTCACAGTAGATGGGAAAGCGCATGTGCACATGCTGCCATTATGAGCAGGGTGGAAAGGGAAATGGATTTGTGGGAAATAGGCAAGTAGGAGTTTAGGGCGTGGTTCACAGGCAGGGGTGGTACCATTTTGTCTCAATACTGTGTCATGAGGGTAGTCGAGATGGAGAGATGCACAGTGCTTATCGTCGGTGATACCTTTGTGCGACATCTGCACAGGTGTTGTCTGCAAAGAGGCATTGCTGGTAATTTCGGGTTGGAAAGAGTGGACGCTCTCTGTGCCTGTCAGGGTGACTGCAGTTTCGGCAGGATGGTTCGCCTTTGCAGAAATGTGGTGTCCGTCATGAACATTGACTTTGTCGTGCTGCACATTTGGGTTACATGTCATGTGGACGATTAATGCGTCACCTGAAGAGGTTGCTGACCGCAGTGATGTGTATTTTTCCAACTGCGAAGGTCGTTTTCTCATGCATAACACCAAGAGGAGTTTGGGTCCATAATGGTGTAATTTGTCCGCAGCCAGAGTTCGGAAGGTGTGCTATAAACAGAATTATGTGTGAGTTTATGCAGACTACTAGCATGTTGTACAGGAGTGACAGTGTTGGAGGATGGCGGCTTTGATGCGACTGGTGGATGCGTGTGTGCCTTTTTACATGTAACCCAATGAAGTAGAGCTGCAGAGAAGATAATGATACGGATACTGATGTGTTATTTATATAGCGCATTTATCCAAAGCGCTTTACAGAACACATATTCACATACAATATCACCCAACCGAATTTGGTACTCAAGATAGTGCAAAGGGAAGAAGGACTGCTCCAGCTTCACAAGGGTGCGCCCTCTCTCTACTCTGTGTGGTACACATGCCAAAATCTGCCCTTTACACCACCTTGCCCAATTACCATGGCAGTGTGGGGATTAGCCAATCAGGCAGTGTGGGTGTGGTTAACAGGAAGGGGAGGTGTAACTGTTGTACATTATATTCTGCATACTGAGGGTGGCTGACAAGGCGAAACGCATTGTGTTGACTGTAGGTGACCCCTTTGTCATAGAGCTGCACAACTATGCCCTGCAAAGACACTTTGACGGCAATTTTGGTTTGGAAGGAGTGGAGACATCGTGGAACGCTGTGTATGAGTGCAATTTTACCAATATGCATGCACTTTGCAAAGACCTTGCCACTTTTCCAGTAGTAGATGTCATCGTCATCCATTACTGTGGCATACATATGGGTTACCTGCCTTGCTTAGATTTTTTCCGTACACTGAGGAGATTGCTGAATGTCGTGAGGATGCTTTTTCCCACCGCCAAGGTGCTTTTCTCAACCATAATACCACAAATAGTATGGCCTACTGCTCATGGATGTTGTTGCGAGCCAGACGCCGGAAGGTGTCTCATCAACAGAAGCATGTATACCTTTTTGTCCCCTCGTGGAATGTTCTTCTGCAACAATGACCTCATTAGTTGTGGAAATGCAGAGTGTTTCCAAGAAAATGCCATTTTGTTGTCACCCATGTCACCCATTGGCAATGCAGTTTTGTTTGCTCGTCTAGAGTCTGTGGTGAAGAGTTTACTGTACTTATGTGAGCAGAAGAACTCACAAAAGCTAATAAAAAACTAAAAAAAGTGTTTCCGTGCAAGCATCTAAACAGAAAAACATCTGGCACTTTTAAGAGTCGCCCCTTACCACGAACTACCCCTACCCTGGTTGCAAGTTATTCCCCCACGCCCGCACGCAGCGCGAAAGCCACATCTGGGGATTTTGTGAGTGGCGGCCACGAAAATGGAACTGTGGTGATTGTCCAATCACATGCTTAGGGTGTGTGCCAATAGGAAGAGGGACTCCTGCTTTACTCGGGCCCAGCCCTCGACGTACTTGGGAACCCGCACGTGCCACATTCAACGCTTCTCACCATGCTGGCCTATGGAAATGGGACTGCGGCGATTGTCCTATCCGGTGGTGCTCAGGGTGTGCGTCACAGGAAAGCGCACCAATAGGAAGAAGGACTCTTACTGCTGTACTGGGGTGCGGCCCAAGCTACACTTGGAAAAAGGCACGTGCCACATTCTACGCTTCTCAGCATGCTCGCCAATGGAAATTGGACTATGACCTTTGGCCAATCAGGTGCTCAGTGTGTACGTCATAGGAAAGAGCTCCAATAGGGAGAAGGAGTCCTCCTGCTTCAACGGCGCATGGCCCTCGTGCTCATTGGGGAAAGGCACATGGCACATTTTGCGCTTCTCACCATGGTGGCTAATGGAAATGGGACTATGGATTTTGGTCAATCAGGTGCTCTTGGTGTGCGTCACAGGAAAGGGTGACATTCAGTTTCCCCATTACTTTGTCTACTGCGGCTGGCAAACATGGCAAGATGCACAGTTTTCATTGTGGGTGATGTGATTGTGGAAGATCTGTGCGTGTATGCCCTCCAAGAAGACTTGTCTGGCAATTTCAGTTTGGAGGGAGTGGACGCTTTGTGGTGTAGTGTCGAATCATGCTGTTTTGGTGGACTGCTTGTAGAATGTCGATGCATGGCCTCTTCGGCAACTGTATATTTTGTGATCGTGCACTTTGGAGCCTTCTTTTTGGGTTGCATGCCTTGTTCCCATGTATTTAGTCAACTGAAGATTATGATGCAATGCATTTTTCCTACTGCCAAGGTACTTTTCTCATGTATACCCCCGAGAATAGTGTGAAGTATTCCAATGATTCCTGTTGCCAGCCAGAGGTTATAAGGGGTCTCATCAACCAAAGCATGTGTGACTTCTTGAGTGCTGCTGGGATGTTCTCTTGTGAGAATGAGAACATTGGTTTGTGATACATACACCTTTTCAAGGCAAATGGCATGTGTTTGTCGCACAGTGGCAATTAAATGTTGTTTCACAAACTACACACTGCATTGAAGACCCTATTATAAGAATGTGAGCTGACGTTGAAAACACATTAACCTATGAAGACCGCAAAAAAAGTGTTTTTACGGAAGCACCTTTACAAAAAAAAAGGTTCTTTTAAGAGGCACCACACCTAACGACGTCTACTCCCCTGGTTCAAAGTTATTTCCCCACTCCTGCACGCACCCAGCAGGAAAAGTTTGCGAATATCGCGATAGTTGCAGTGTGGCATGTGTTACATACGCCCCCTTTGCAGATGACGGCCATAGAAATTAGCCTCCAGAGGCTACGGGATTGGGCAATAAAGTTTGTCGGTGTGGTGGCTACGGACAGACTGTGGTACACAGTGTATTTGTTGACAGAAATGCAGAGGGTGTGGTTATGGCTGTATGTTTCAGGGGGTTTTAGGGGATTCTGACATACACTGAGTGAAAGTGAATGGAAAACACTGTGCAGTGGCTTCTCATTTTGAAATCTATTATGTGCATGTGTAGTGCTATAGAGTAGCTACAAGGGAGTGCCAGAATTTGGTTTCTCTTTGTGACACTTTGGTGACACGCAATCATGCCAATAATATTGTTGCTCATTGTGCAGGGAAAATGGCACAGCATGTTACACAGCCTTAAGTGCCGTTTGCGATGAAGGAGGCACTTGACCAGTTAATGAGTTTGTTCCAGATCTCTTGCATTCGTTTCTATCACATTATGCAGCCACCGATGTGGCAGCATCATTTTCTATTTGGTCCGTGAATGCAGACAGTGTGGTACATTGCAAAGAAGAGTATTTTTGTCTCTGTTCGACATGTGCCAATGGCATCCTTCGCCCATGGGACTATGACATTTCATAGCACAAATACTTTTCCTCAGCTATAATGTTTCTCTTACTATGCCAGCCATCCGGATTTTTGCACACCCCATCTAAATTGGCTTGGTGACATTCTTGAAAGTAGTGATATTTTTTTGTACTTAGTGTTGCGCTGTGACTCTCTTGAAAATGCTCTGCAACACCCAAAAAAACCTCTTTGTACAGCGACCCCCTTTGTAACTGATTGAACTACAGTGTTTACCACACTACACGCCTCCCACCCTGCATGCTTGCATTGGCAATTCTGTTGTTGATCTGTGAAAGGTTATTTCTTTATTTACCTTTTCCCATTCACAGTTCATTTTAATTTATTATGGTGTTCTCACACAAGCCACAGGAGGAACGGCAGGAAAGGTCCGGTACAGAAGGGGCAGCACCTGCCTGGATACTATAAGGGATGTGCCGGGAGACGGAATTATTGGGTGGTCTTCACCTGCATAGGCGCCAGTCACTGTAATTCCCGTAAGGACCGTCCCCACGCCCTTCCAAGTACCTTCCCTCTTTACAGTAGCGCGTTGCAGTACATGCACAATACAATGCCCTTTGCCGGGTAAGGGTCTGTAGCGCGGAATATGGTTTGCAAAGGTTGTTTTACAGCTCTGCTGCCCTACAGGAGTGCTCCTCTTATTGCCCGCAGCAGATGTGCAAAATGCTGTACATGAAAGTACCCTATGTAATTGCTGGAAGGGCGGGAGCCTGCCCACTGGTCCCTTGTGCTTTCATTTCAGTTGTCGTCATATGCAGTACAAACACTTTATGCTACGCCATTAGTGTTAGGGGTAGCATTCACGGATATACATACATTGTGGAATATAAGAATGTTTACAAGGATGGGAAACACAGCTTCATTATGTGCAGCAGAAAGCCATTTATTCTGTGCGACCCCTGCAGCTACAGTGCTTTTCTAACCACCACTAAGGTTGTTTGCGCTCTGCATATTTATCCCTTTCCTTACTTGCCTTTACATGCATTAGTATGTGCGTGAGGAAGGTGCAGCAGCTTCGCCATTTTGCAGACTTAGTACAAACTGTCCCACCTGCAGTTACATGTTTTCTTCAAATGTACAACCGGCAGGCGACCTCTTGATACTTTCCATCACACTGCTGAGTGCAGACACAATGGGCCTCATTACATGGTAGGCGGTAAGGGTTTACCGGTACCGGTATTTTACCGGTACCGGTAAACCCTTACCGCCTTACTATGAGGTCCCTTTGCGGGTTGGTACATTAACGCCTGCTTTTAGCAGGCGTTAAAAAACAAACCCGCAAAGGGACCGGGGTGCTAATTATGGTACTGCAATTTGCGGTACCGTAATTAGCGCCTTCCCCATTCCCATTATGCCCTATGGGGCAAAAATGGGAATGGGGGAGGGCAATGGAGGAAGGAGGAATTACCGCCTTCCCAACCTTGGAATAGGGCGGTAATTCCCCTTTCCTCCAAGGCGGTACCGGTAAATTACTGGCATGAACCATGGCGCTAATAGCGCCATGGTTTACCGCCTACCGTGTAATGAGGCCCAATGTATTTGTTTCACAGGTCATGGAAAGGCAAGCAGCAGATAAATGAAAGTAATGCGACATTTAACACGCCACGTGACAATGCAGGTTGCTGTTCCTTGTTTACCAGTGGCCGTTATGCAGTTAGGAGTACTTTAGCCACACATTGGTAGGTTTGCATAGCCACCCACAAAGTCGGCAGCAGTACTTTAAATGTGGTAGCCTACTGCATGAATCCATAGGGCTGGCGACAGGGACAGTGTTACCAGCATACAGTGGATGGCCTATGCATGTGTCTAGGTGTGGAATGGAAACACGTGCGCTTCCACAATACTTAAAAGTGCATTCAAAGATGCGGCCATGCAGCCACTTATGGAGTCCTACGGTTACTTGCAGTTTGATTGCACATACACCAACCAGGTGCAGTGTCCCTAGGAAACGTCCATATTGCTCATTTGTAGTCATCTCGGCCAGTACTGCACGGCACTGATTTATCATGCCCTGTTAACACAACAAGAGAGCCTACTGCCACACTAAACAACATTTACTATGTACATCTATAATTGGTACGATACACCAACACTATTCGGAAAAGTAAGGGGTAGCGCAAATGGATACATACACCAGACAATTTGCCCTTTCCACACGTTTATCATGAGGGCAGCCAAGTAATTAGTAACAAACCGTAGTTAACGGGACGTTATGGTTATGTTGCCGTATGAAATACCTATTCTCTTTACAGAAAACGCTACGCTACTACAACGTTCTGCTTACAGTGCCCTACTAAAAACCTAAGAAATTCACTAACAAAATCATTGTTAAAGGGACGTTATGGTTAAGTTGCACTAGCAAAAACCTATGTAATTCTATAGAAAAATGTTGTCACAGGGACGTTACGGTTACAGGTAAAACCGGAAAAAAATGAAATTTGACAGTTATGGTAAGCTAAGCAACCATAACTTGCGCCACCACCGTACACTACTTAGACTAACACCCATAACATCAAAGATGACATCACAAATCACATAGCTGGACCCAGGTGGACATGGCCACTTTAACACCATTCATCTTTTGTGATGTCATCTTTGATGTTGTGGGTGTTAGTCTTAGCAGTGCACAGTGGTCGCGCGAGTTATGGTTGCTTAGTTTACCATAACTGGCGAATTTCAAGGGTTTTTCGGTTTTACTTGGAACAATAACGTCCCTTTAACAAAGTTTTTTCACTGAATTTCATAGGTTTTTAGTAGCGCAACTTAACCATAACGTCCCTTTAACAAAGATTTTTTACTGAATTTCATAGTTTTTTAGTAGTGCAACTTAACCATAACATCCCTTTAACAAAGTTTTTTTACTGAATTTCATAGGTTTTTAGTAGCGCAACTTAACCATAACGTCCCTTTATAAAAAGTTTTTTTACTGAATTTCATAGGTTTTTAGTAGCGCAACTTAACCATAACGTTGTTTTTTTACTGAATTTCATAGGTTTTTATTAGTGCAACTTAACCATAACGTCCCTTTAACAACGTTTTTTTACTGAATTTCACAGGTTTTTAGTAGCAAAACTTAACCATAACGTCCTTTTAACAAAGTTTTTTACTGAATTTCATAAGTTTTTAGTAGCGCAACTTAACCATAACGTCCCTTTAACAAACTTTTTTTACTGAATTTCATAGGTTTTTTGAAGCGCAACTTAACCATAACATCGTTTTTTTACTGAATTTCATAGGTTTTTATTAGTGCAACTTAACCATAAAGTCACTTTAACACATTTTCTTTTACTGAATTTCATAGTTTTTTATTAGTGCAACGTAACCATAACGTCCTTTTCAATGGAGGAAGACCACTAGCATCCTAGGTTCTCGAAGTGGGAACCCGGGGTGGTAAAAAAAAGATTTTTCTTCCCAAACCGGGACGCCGCAGGCAGGCGTCCCGGTGTAGGAAGGAAAATCTTTTACCAAGATGGACACCATCGAAAGGGAAGGTGGGGTGTATAAAGAGAACACAACAGGGCATCGGCGGGGGGGTCAGGAAGACCAGGAGAGAGACACGGGGCATGAGCGGGGGTGGGGGGTAACACGAGGGAGACACGGGGCATGAGCGGGGGGTGGGGGGAAAGAAGGGAGACACGGGGCAGGGGGTGGGGGGTGGAAAGAAGGGAGACACGGGGCATGAGCAGAGGGTGGGGGGTGCGAAGAAGGGAGACACAGGGCATGAGCGGGGGGTGGGGGGAAGAAGGGAGACACGGGGCATGAGCGGGGGGTGGGGGGAAGAAGGGAGACACGGGGCATGAGCGAGGGGTGGGGGGGAAAGAAGGGAGACAGGGGGCATGAGCGGGGGGTGGAAAGAAGGGAGACACGGGGCATGAGCAGGGGGTGGGGGGAAAGAAGAGAGACACGGGGCATGAGCAGGGGGTGGGGGGAAAGAAGGGAGACACGGGGCATGAGCAGGGGTGGGGGGTGGAAAGAAGGGAGACACAGGGCATGAGCGGGAAAGAAGGGCGACACGGGGCATGAGCGGGGGTGGGGGGAAGAAGGGAGACACGGGGCATGAACGGGGGGGAAAAGGAGGGAGACAGACAAGGAGCATGAGCGGGGGTGGGGGTGAACAGGAGAGACACGGGGCATGAGCGAGGGGAAAGAAGGGAGACACGGGGCATGAGCGGGGAGTGGGGGGAAAGAAGGGAGACACGGGGCATGAGTGGGGGTAGGGGGGAGAAGGAAGACACGGGGCATGGGGGGGGTGGGGGGTGGAAAGAAGGGAGGTACGGGGCATGAGCGGGGGGTGGGGGGGAGAAGGGAGACACGGGGCATGAGGGGGTGGGGGGGAAAGAAGGAAGACACGGGGCATGAGCGGGGGGGTGGGGGGAAGAAGGGAGACACGGGGCATGAGCGGGGGGTGGGGGTACAGGAGGGAGACACGGGGCAAGGGTGGGGGGGTACAGGAGGGAGACACGGGGCATGAGCGGGGGGTGGGGGGGAAGATGGGAGACACGGGGCATGAGCGGGGGGTGGGGGGGAGAAGGGAGACACGGGGCATGAACAGGGGGTGGGGGAAGAAGGGAGACACGGGGCATGAGCGGGGGTGGGGGGGAAGAAGGAAGACACAGGGCATGAGTGGGGGTGGTTGGAAAGAAGGGGAGACACGAGGCATGAGCGGGGGTGGGGGGGAGAAGGAAGACACGGGGCATGAGCGGGGGGTGGGGGGGAAGAAGGGTGACATGGGCCATGAGCGGGGGGTGGGGGGAAAGAAGGAAGACACGGGGCATGAGCGGGGGTGGGGGGAAAGATGGGAGACACAGAGCATGAGTGGGGGTGGGGGGAAAGGAGGGAGACACGGGGCATGAGCGGGGAGTGGGGGGAACACAAGGGAGACACGGGGCATGAGCGGGGGGTGGGGGGGAAACAGGGCACACACGGGGCATGAGCGGGGGTGGGGGGGAACAGGGCACACGGGGCATGAGCGGGGGGTGGGGGGAACGGGAGGAACACACAGAGCATCAGCGGGGGTGGGGGGAACAGGGGAGACACAGGGCATGAGCGGAGGGGTGGGGGGAAACAGGGAACACACAGGGCATGAGGGGGGTGGGGGGGAACAGGGCACACACGGGGCATGAGCGGGGTGTGGGGGTGCGAAATGAGGGAGACATGGGACATGAGCGGGGGGTGGGGGGAAAGGAGGGAGACACAGAGCATTAGCAGGGGTGCGGGGGAACAGAGGAGACACGGGGCATGAGCAGGGGGTGGGGGGAAACAGGGCACACACAGGGCATGAGCGGGGGGTTGGGGGGGGAACAGGGCACACACGGGGCATGAGCGGGGGGTGGGGGAACACAAGGGGAGACACGGGGCATGAGAAGGGGGTGGGGGAAACAGGGCACACACAGGGCATGAGCGGGGGGGTTGGGGGGAAACAGGGCACACACGGGGCATGAGTGGGGGTGGGGGGAACGGCACACACGGGGCATGAGCGGGGGGTGGGGGGAAGAAGGGAGGCACGGGGCATGAACGGGGGGAAAAGGAGGGAGACAGACAAGGAGCATGAGCGGGGGTGGGGGTGAACAGGAGAGACACGGGGCATGAGCGGGGGGTGGGGGGAAAGAAGGGAGACACGGGGCATGAGCGGGGAGTGGGGTGAAAGAAAGGAGACACGGGGTATGAGTGGGGGTAGGGGGGGAGAAGGAAGACACGGGGCATGAGGGGGGTGGGGGGTGGAAAGAAGGGAGATACGGGGCATGAGCGGGGGGTGGGGGGGAGAAGGGAGACACGGGCATGAAGGGGGTGGGAGGGGAAGAAGGGAGACACGGTGCGTGAGCGGGGGTTGGGGGGAAAAAAGGAAGACACGGGGCATGAGCGGGGGGTGGGGGGAAGAAGGGAGACACGGGGCATGAGCGGGGGGTGGGGGTACAGGAGGGAGACACGGGGCAAGGGTGGGGGGGTACAGGAGGGAGACACGGGGCATGAGCGGTGGGTGGGGGGAAGATGGGAGACACGGGGCATGAGCGGGGGGTGGGGGGAGAAGGGAGACACGGGGCATGAACAGGGGGTGTGGGAAGAAGGGAGACACGGGCATGAGCGGGGGGTGGGGGGGGAAGAAGCAGGGCATGAGTGGGGGTGGTTGGAAGAAGGGAGACACGAGGCATGAGCGGGGGTGGGGGGGAGAAGGAAGACACAGGGCATGAGCGGGGGGTGGGGGGGAAGAAGGGTGACACGGGCCATGAGCGGGGGGTGGGGGAAAGAAGGAAGACATGGGGCATGAGCGGGGGGTGGGGGGAAGAAGGGAGACACAGGGCATGAGCGGGGGGTGGGGTGGGAAGAAGGGAGACACAGGGCACACGAGGGGGGTCGGGGGAACAGGGCACACACGGGGCATGAGCGGGGGGTGGGGAGAATGGGAGGAACACACAGAGCATCAGCGGGGTGGGGGAACAGGGGAGACACAGGCATGAGCGGGGGGTGGGGGGAAACAGGGCACACACAGGGCATGAGGGGGGTGGGGGGGAACAGGGCACACACGGGGCATGAGCGGGGGGTGGGGGTGCGAAAGGAGGGAGACACGGGACATGAGCGGGGGGTGGGGGGGAAAGGAGGGAGACACAGGGCATGAGCAGGGGTGCGGGGGAACAGAGGAGACACAGGGCATGAGCGGGGGTGGGGGGGGAAGGTGAGAGACACACAGGGAATGAACGGGGGGTGGGGGGAGGGGGAGAGACACACGGGGCATGCGCGGGGTGTGGGGGGAGGGGGAGAGATACACGGGGCATGCGCGGGGTGTGGGGGGAGGGGAGAGACACACGGGGCATGAGCGGTGGGTGGGGGAGGGGAGAGACACAGGACAGGGCATGAGCGGGGTGTGGGGGAGGGAGAGACACACGGGGCATGAGCGGGTGTGGGGGGGAAAGGAGGGAGACACGGGCCATGAGCGGGGGTGGGGGGAAAGGAGGGAGACACAGGGCATGAGCAGGGGTGCGGGGAACAGAGGAGACACAGGGCATGAGCGGGGGTGGGGGGAAGGGGAGAGACACACGGGGAATGAACGGGGGGTTGGGGAGGGGGAGAGACACACGGGGCATGAGCGGTGGGTGGGGGGAGGGGAGAGACACACAGGGCATGAGCGGGGTGTGGGGGGAGGGAGAGACACACGGGGCATGAGCGGGGGGTGGGGGGAGGGGAGAGAGACACGGGGCATGAGCGGGGGGTGGGGGGAAGGGGAGAGAGACACGGGGCATGAGCGGGGGGTGGGGGGAAGGGGAAAGAGACACGGGGCATGAGCGGGGGTGGGGGGAAGGGAGACAGACAAAAACATGGACATGAGTTTGTGTGCAGGCAGCAGATCCCACTCCTCGGCCCTCTGCTGGCCACCATGTGCCGATGGCGTGAGCGAGGGCTGGAGGAACAGGGGAGTCACGGAGCATGAGGGGGTGGGGGGTGGAGGGGGAAGAAGGGAGACACGGGGCATGAGCGGGGGGTTGGGGGGAAAGAAGGGAGACACGGGGCATGAGCGGGGGTGAGGGGAAGAAGAGAGACACGGGGCATGAACAGGGGGGGTGGGGGGGAAGAAGGTAGACTCGGGAATGAGCGGGGGGTGGGGGGAGGAAGACACGGGCATGAGCGGGGGTGGGGGAAAGATGGGAGACACAGGGCATGAGCGGGGGTGGGGAGGGAAGGAGGGAGACACGGGGCATGAGCGGGGGGTGGAGGGAACACAAGGGAGACACGGGGCATGAGCAGGGGGTGGGGGGGAAACAGGGCACACACAGGGCATGAGCGGGGGGTTGGGGGGAACAGGGCATACACGGGGCATGAGCGGGGGTGGGGGAACACAAGGGAGACACGGGGCATGAGCAGGGGGTGGGGGAAACAGGGCACACACAGGGCATGAGCAGGGGGGTTGGGGGGGGAAACAGGGCACACACGGGGCATGAGTGGGGTGGGGGGGAACAGGGCACACACGGGGCATGAGCGGGGGTGGGGGTGGGAAAGGAGGGAGACACGGGACATGAGCGGGGGGTGGGGGGGAAGATGGGAGACACGGGGCATGAGCAGGGGTGGGGAAGAAGGGAGACACGGGGGTATGAGTGGGGGGTGGGTGGGGAAGAAGGAAGACACGGGGCATGAGTGGGGGTGGTTGGGAAGAAGGGAGACACAAGGGAGACACGGGGCATGAGCGGGGGTGGGGGGGAGAAGGAAGACACGGGGCATGAGCAGGGGGGTGGGGGGGAAGAAGGGTGACACGGGCCATGAGCGGGGGGTGGGGGAAAGAAGGAAGACACGGGCCATGAGCAGGGGGTGGGGGGAAGAAGGGAGACACAGGGCATGAGCGGGGGGTGGGAAGAAGGGAGACACGGGGCATGAGCGGGGGTGGGGGGAAAGATGGGAGACACAGAGCATGAGCAGGGGTGTGGGGGAAAGGAGGGAGACACGGGGCATGAGCGGGGGGTGGGGGGAACACATGGGAGACACGGGACATGAGCGGGGTGTGGGGGAGAAACAGCGCACACATGGGGCATGAGGGGGTGGGGGGGAACAGGGCACACACGGGGCATGAGCGGGGGTGGGGGGAACAGGGCACACGGGGCATGAGCGGGGGTGGGGGGAAGGGAGGAACACACAGAGCATCAGCGAGGGTGGGGGAACAGGGGAGACACAGGGCATGAGCGGGGGGGTGGGGGGAAACAGGGAACACACAGGGCATGAGGGGGGTGGGGGGGGAACAGGGCACACACGGGGCATGAGCGGGGTGTGGGGGTGCGAAATGAGGGAGACATGGGACATGAGCGGGGGGGTGGGGGGGAAAGGAGGGAGACACAGGGCATTAGTGGGGGTGCAAGGGGAAAAAGAGGAGACATGGGGCATGAGCAGGGGGTGGGGGAAACAGGGCACACACAGGGCATGAGCGGGGGGTTGGGGGGAACAGGGCACACACGGGGCATGAGCGGGGGGTGGGGGAACACAAGGGAGACACGGGGCATGAGCAGGGGGTGGGGGAAACAGGGCACACACAGGGCATGAGCGGGGGGGTTGGGTGGAAACAGGGCACACACGGGCCATGAGTGGGGGTGGGGGGAACAGGGCACACATGGGGCATGAGCGGGGGGTGGGAAAGGAGGGAGACACGGGACATGAGCGGGGGATGGGGGGGAAAGGAGGGAGACACAGGGCATGAGCGGGGGTGGGGGGACAGAGGAGACACAGGGCATGAGCGGGGGGAAGGGGAGAGACACACTGGGCATGAGCGGGGGAAGGGGAGAAACACACGGGGCATGAGGGGGGGGTGGGGGGAAGACACACGGGGCATGAGTGGGGGGTGGGGGAGGCTAGAGACACACGGGGCATGAGCGGGGGTGGGGGGAGGGAGAGACACACGGGGCATGAGCGGGGGTGGGGGAGAGGAGAGACACATGGGGCATGAGCGGGGGGTGGAGGGGGGGAAGAGACACACGGGGCATGAGCGGGGGGTGGGGGGGAGTGGAGAGACACACGGGGCATGAGCGGGGGCTGGGGGAGGGGAGAGACACACGGGGCATGAGCGGGGGGTGGGGAGGAAAAGGAGAGACACACAGGGCGTGAGCAGGGGGTGGTGGGAAGGGGAGAGACACACGGGGCATGAGCGGGGGGTGGGGGAAGGGGAGAGACACACGGGGCATGAGCGGGGGGTGGGATGAAGGGGAGAGACACACGGGGCATGAGCGGGGGTGGGGGGGAAGGGGAGAGACACGGGGCATGAGCAGGGGGTGGGGGAAGGGGAGAGACACACGGGGCATGAGCAGGGGGGGGGGGGGGAAGGGGGAGACACACGGGGCATGAAGCGGGGGGAAGGGGAGAGAGACACGGGGCATGAGCAGGGGGTGGGGGGGAAGGGGAGAGAGACACGGGCATGAGCGGTGGGTGGGGGAACAGTAGGGAGACACGGGGCATGAGCGGGGGTGGGGGGAACAGTAGGGAGACATGGGCTATGAGCGGGGGTGGGGGGAAGGGGAGAGACACACGGGGCATGAGCGGGTGGTGGGGGGGAAGGGGAGACAGACAAAAACACGGACATGAGTTTGTGTGCAGGCGGCAGATCCCGCTCCTCGGCCCTCCTCTGGCCACCGTGTGCCGATGGCGTGGGCTGGGGCTGGGGGAACATGGGAGACACGGAGCATGAGCGGGGGTGGGGCAGATAGGGCAGACACGGGGCATGAGCGGGGAACAGGAGACAGACACGGGCATGAGCGGGGGTGGGGGACTTACTGTACAGGCGGCAGATCCCGCTCCTGCTGACCTGACAAAGCCTAAAGCCTCTCATGCAAAAAAGAAATTTGGCGGGCGTCTCTGAAGCCACGACGCACTGCACGCTTTCACCGCATCCAATGAGAGAGCACGTCAGATGTCTGCGGACATCACGCAACCCGCTTGCCCAATCCCTGTCCTGCCCCGTGTGTGCCCTGTTCCCCCCAACCCCCCGCTCATGCCCTGTGTGTGCCCTGTTTCCCCCCACCCCCTGCTCATGCCCCGTGTCTCCTCTGTTCCCCCGCACCCCCGCTAATGCCCTGTGTCTCCCTCCTTTCCCCCCCCACCCCCGCTCATGTCCCATGTCTCCCTCATTTCGCACCCCCACCCCCCGCTCATGCCCCGTGTGCCCTGTTCCCCTCCCCACCCCCGCTCA